>NC_132806.1:32210627-32516739 GCF_048594095.1 Paramormyrops kingsleyae | reverse complement strand
AGGAAGAGACCTGGGGAGGTAGGGCACTGTAACAGGCCCACTGGCAAGCAGAGACCTGGGGAGGTAGGGCACTGTAACAGGCCCACGGGCAAGCGGAGACCTGGGGAGGTAGGGCACTGTAACAGGCCCACTGGCAAGCGGAGACCTGGGGAGGTAGGGCACTGTAACAGGCCCACTGGCAAGCGGAGACCTGGGGAGGTAGGGCACTGTAACAGGCCCACTGGCAAGCGGAGCCCTGGGGAGGTAGGGCACTGTAACAGGCCCACGGGCAAGCGGAGACCTGGGGAGGTAGGGCACTGTAACAGGCCCACTGGCAAGCGGAGACCTGGGGAGGTAGGGCACTGTAACAGGCCCACTGGCAAGCGGAGACCTGGGGAGTGTCCTGCCTACTGAGGCTGAGTGAGCCGACATATAAGTCTGGCTGGTCTAATTTGGGGCTGGGCTCTGTACTGTCATGCCCCCCCTCCCCAAATTCAAAATTAGTTTATTTGCTAAAGAATTAATAATCAGTTAAGGACAAAGGATGAAGAAGTGGTTCTAAACAGGGGACCATGAGCACAGGTTCACCCTGGAAAGCACGTTTCTGTTGTATACAGATACACAAGCAAATGCAGTAATTCATGCATGTCAAAGTTCCCTTCTCAGATCAAAGAAGGACAAATGCAGGAGTCAGTCTGGGGGAGTCAGCCAGCCACCCCAGCTGGCTCCTTCTGTGTGTCCCCTTAATAAGCAGGGAAGTTCCTCTCCTGTCTTTGGGAGATGCTGATTGACTTTCTCCTTCTGTGAAATTGGTTTCTATCATCTGGCAGCTCAAAGTCACCCCTGCGAGGATCGCCTCCGGCGGTAGGCCGCCCCGCCCCGCTTTCCCTCCGAAAGCTACCTCGCAGTCCCTCCCAGATTTTCTTCCTTAGGCCAAGCGCTTTTTGATTCCTCCATTCCAGCGAGCGAGAACCCCTCCCCCCCACCCATTGGTACTGTCCGGTGGCTCAGCCGTATCTTCGCTGCTGTTAGTTTGGGAAGGCCTGCTTGTCTGCCTGCCTGCCTGTCTGTCTGCCTGCCTGCCTGTCTATCTGCCTGTCTATCTGTCTGCCTGCCTGTCTGTCTGTCTGCCTGCCTGTCTGTCTGCCTGCCTGCTTGTCTGTCTGCCTGCCTGCCTGTCTGTCTGCCTGCCTGTCTGCCTGCCTGTCTGTCTGCCTGCCTGCTTGTCTGTCTGCCTGCCTGTCTGCCTGTCTATCTGCCTGTCTATCTGTCTGCCTGCCTGTCTGCCTGTCTGTCTGTCTGCCTGCCTGTCTGCCTGCCTGCCTGCCTGCCTGTCTGTCTGCCTGCCTGTCTGTCTGCCTGCCTGTCTATTTGTCTGTCTGTCTGTCTTTCTGCCTGTCTATTTGTCTGTCTGTCTTTCTACCTGCCTGCCTGCCTGTCTATTTGTCTGTCTGCCTGCCTGCTTGTCTGTCTGTCTGCCTACCTGCCTGCATGATCCAGCCTCCTAAAAATATCAGAGCTCAGCCACGCACCTGGAATTCCATCCCTTCCTACTCCCTCCGTTTCCTTCCTCCTCGGGCCTCTAGCACCACTAACTACCAGAGTTTGGTTCTAAACTCTGGTTAACCACATTACAAATGGATCTAAACTCTGTTGCCGCCGGCGCGCCTTGTGATCGCACCGCTCCTTGCCACATCCTGCGTCCCAGCTCATCATGCTCTACACAGTCATTTATGTGTTTGTGCTTATTTGCCTTGTTGCTTAGGGGAAAGAAGCGCAGGTGGATTAATCTACCTAAGTGCATTAAACCGGCCCAGACGCTGCCTGTTTCCTCATGTATTCAGCCTGATTATACTCCAAGCAGGATCTTGACCCTTCAGTACCTCGTACACCTTTATTAGGTGGGAGTTTGCTGTCAGTGTTTGCTGGGGAGAGCTGATCGTCCTGCTAATCTTCAGGGCGCCCTACGAGTCTGTAGTGCTGCGCGAATGGGGCTTTTGGGGACAGTATGGCTCCAATAGTGAGCATATATACCCGATTTGGTGTTGGGGGAGGGACAGGCGAGCCGTGCAGTCAGGCTCTGTTTGCCCAGGCTGTGTCACTGGGACGGTAAGTGGATCCCAGAAAGGTGCTCATTGCGAACACCAATGAATCGGTACGTTTAAAGATGCTTTATCCCTCAGTAGCGCTGCGAGTGAATAAACAAGGGCCTGCATGTGTCGTGCAGTCTGAGTGCTTCACTCGCTCCCTGTTCTGTGTTAGAAGTCTGCAGTGCTGCCCTGTCTTCACCTGCCCGGGCGGGTTCAGGTTCCTCTGCACAAGCTCTCCTGCTTGGTGTCAGGAAGGATGGGGCGGCTTCAGCAAGCTCACGAACAGCGACGCCCCCACGTCGCGTGGCTGAGCCGCGGCGCTCTGTCAGCTTCCGCAGCCGCTCTGCCGCGGCGCTCTGTCAGCTTCCGCAGCCGCTCTGCCGCGGCTACAGCCGTGATTTTGGGCGTCTCCCGTATCTGAGGCGAAACCCTGCAAGACAGAGTGACTGTTCTTGGCAGTAATGTTACAGGTTCCCTCTCCTGTAAAGGCTTGACTTGCTTTCCTTAGCTGTCACAGAACTGGCTCTCAACCTTCTGTATTCTCAGGTTTACATGCATTAAATCCTCTCCTTCCTGAAGTCTGACCGTGTCTGATTGGCCAGATGTCTCTGAATTCTGCAGCCGTAATGGTACCTTTTGTGTGACAGTCATCTTTACGGATAACGACTCGGATCTGACTGGTAGCTCCTGCTTCTTCGTGTGGCACCAGCAGCCATTTTGGTTTCTTGGTTACTGGTTCTGTACTGGAGTACCAGGGGTCCCAAAGTTAAACTGGGTCAAGAGATCCATCTGAGAGGGTTGGGCCTGCTTAGCTGTCTTGGCTGCTGTTTCCATTGGCTGGCCCGGGTCCTTCTGAAATTGAGTAGCGATTTGTCGTACAGGGCTGTACAGGGTTATTAACAAGCCTGACAACCGTCTGGCAGACGATCCGTCATGATGTCTGTGTGGCGCTTGGCGGAAACAAGTCTGGGGGTGCAGCAGAGTCGCAGGCTCCGGTCCAGCTCCTGCGGTTGTGGTGACTGCAACATGCGCGGCTCCCGAAACGTCACTGGCGTTTAGCTGCAACTTTCAGCTTGTTTCTGGGTGGCGTCGGATTGGCTGTTTATTGCAGACATTAATAAGCATCTGCGCACTCTTGATATGAGTGTCTTGGGGGGGCTTCCTGCTCTCATGCTGCCGGTGTCGAACACGGCGTTGTCTGGGACCCTCAGTGTGCTCTTTTGCTGAGGCGCTCAGCCCCCTTTGTGGATGTTCTTTTTACTTTTCCTCTGGTCCGCATCTGTGGAACTGAACCAGAAGAGATTTGTTTCCTTTAATAGGAGTGGGTCTGTTTGGCCTGTCGCAGTAAAAAATCTTCCCCCATGAGATCACTTTTGTATGCGTTTGTGCAGACACCCCCTGATTGGCTGATGAACGATGACGAGCGTGTCCGTCTCTGTCTCTCTCTCTGCATCCCGGCGCATGCAGGGTGCTGCCTGGGGTGAACTGGATCCCCTTCTACTCGCCGTCTCCCAGCCAGCCGTTTGCCGAGCTGCGCCAGACGCACTCGCAGCCCCTCGATGAGCCCGTCAGCCTTTACGACCTCGACGACCTGGATGTCTGTTGGCTGGAGCTGGTCAATGCGGAGTTCAGGGAACTGGGTGAGACATGAGTCTTTTACCACTCCCCGTCTTCACTACCATCAGTCTGCCTGTCAGTCCGTCCATCCGTCCATCTCTGGAGGGTAACAGCTGCTGATCCTGAAATCCGTTGTGATCTGAGCCCCCAAACTGGGATCAGTTTAAATCAATATATTGTCATTTTTATGGACTTTAGACTCCACCACCCGACACCCGCTGGTTTTCCAGGTTACCTGTCTGTATCTTTCTGTTAAGCTTCAGGTCAAAGGTTATCCCACCAGCCATGACAGTAGTGTTAGTGGTTTTGGAGGTGAACTGATGGAAGGAGAGGAGACTGTTTTGTGTTGCTCCCACACGGCCGCCGGCTTAACTCACTGACCGGTGGCGTGACCTGAAGCTCTCATCGACACTCTGTCCCTCCCCAGCCCTTCCTGAGCTGGACGAGTTGACGATGGAGCGCGTGCTGACCAAGCTGGAGAGCCTGTGCGAGGAGAACATGCAGCTGACCATCGAGACGGGCGAAGGCCTAGGCATCGAGTACGACGAGGACGTGGTGTGTGACGTGTGCCGCTCGCCTGAGGGCGAGGACGGCAACGAGATGGTCTTCTGTGACAAGTGCAACGTCTGCGTGCACCAGGTGAGAGGCGTGGGGGTGGCGGCCCCCCCGGGTGGGAGGCGTGGGGGTGGCGGCCCCCCCGGGTGGGAGGCGTGGGGGTGGCGGCCCCCCCGGGTGGGAGGCGTGCAGTGCGGGGCTGCTGGCCCCCCACTGTGTCACATGTCAGTTAATGCACCAAATTTTCACTGCTTATCGGTGCTTTAAGGATACAGTTGTTTAATGGGGGATCCGTTTTATTTTTTTGTTTGTTTTTATACTGTATATGGGGTTAAAACAAGGTGTTTATTATTATTTTTGCTACTGCTTTACAATAAGATTACGCCTATGAAGGGTTTATAATCAGGTTAAGTAAGTTTGTAAATGATTAATAGACAAGTATAAACAGAGATGCATGTAACTGGTATGCAGAAGTACGCATTCGGCATGCGCAGTACGTCTGGCATTTTCTTCTTGTAACAGCACAGATGCAGATACTTATTTTATGTGCGTCTGCTCTCTGTGTTTTAACCTTTATACCGCAAATGAAGTATGAATTAGCCGTATATTCTATGTGGTGAATGCGTACTTGCGTACCAGTTACATGCATCTCTGATTATAACGTTTTTAAAATTATTACCATTTATAAATACCAAACAGGTATTGCGAAGCGGCACCCTGTGTTCCGCCTAACGGTTCTGAGCGGCACCCTGTGTTCCGCCTAACGGTTCTGAGCGGCACCCTGTGTTCCGCCTAACGGTTCTAAGTGGCACCCTGTGTTCCGCCTAACGGTTCTGAGCGGCACCCTGTGTTCCACCTAACGGTTCTGAGCGTCTCTCGGCCCTGACGGCCGCCGGTTCTCGCCCGCTGGAGGATGACGCAGCTTCTGCGCCTCTGTTGCACAGGCGTGCTACGGCATCCTGAAGGTGCCCCTGGGGACCTGGCTGTGTCGTACCTGTGCACTGGGAGTGCAGCCCAAATGCCTACTGTGCCCCAGGAGGGGCGGAGCTCTGAAACCCACCCGCAGCGGAACCAAGTGGGTGCACGTCAGCTGTGCCTTATGGGTCCCGGAGGTAACGTGGCGCCCCCTCCGAGAGACGTCCGTTTATCTGTCAAGTTAAATGTTTTACGGAGGTGATGTTGTGGGGGAGTGAGGGGGGGAGGTATACTTTTTTTGTGCAAAAAATTTTGTGTACACAAAATTGCAAAAAACCAAAAATCTGAAATACTAAACTTTTCCCAGGTGATAAATCTGTCTGCTGTTGGTTATCACTGGATTTGCCATACTTTGCTTCTCACCTATCAGACAGAATAAATATTAAGACTCATAAAAAAGAGGAGAGACTTTCATGGAAGTCAAGCAGGCGGAGCCTGAATTAGCTTTCATTTTTATAGGCTGCTTGACGTGGGGTGGCAGTGTTTGCCTGGAAGCTGTAAAGGGTTGTAGTATTTATCTAAGCCTGTTTTTATGGGGGGGGGGGTGGTAAGGAGCCCAAACTGAATGTCTGGGTGACCTCTACTGCCAGGAAGCTGTAGTCGGCCAGCGCCGGGGACTTTGAGCCTGGTCTGTGTTCCGGAACCTCTGATTGGCTTTTACGGGCGTTGGGCAGCCTTGAAGGTGCCCTTGCGGTCGCTTCGTGATGTTGTGCCGTGGTCACGACCCGCAGCCCGGACTCGATGGCTCTGCTGGCACACGGCTGGGTGTCTGAGTCTTTCCTGGACCCCCTCTGCAGGTCAGCATCGGCTGTCCGGAGAAGATGGAGCCCATCACCAAGGTATCGCACATCCCTCCCAGCCGCTGGGCCCTGTCCTGCAGCCTGTGCCGGCAGCACGTGGGCACCTGCATTCAGGTATGTGCCCCCACTCTGCCTTTTCCTCATTTCCGCAGGGCCCCTGCAAATAAACTACACGGAAATTCGAGAATTGTAGGTGTTTCTCCACACCACAGATTAGTAAACAGCGTTTTAGTTTCATTTCTGACCCCGAGGTATATCCGACAAAACCCAATATCCATACGCTTTGTAAAGATTAAAGGTTAATGGGTAACTCCGTCCATCTGTCTGTCCGTCCATCCATCCATTTTCTGTAATCGCTTGTCCTATTCAGGGTGGCGGGGGGTTTGCCAGAGGCTACGGGCACAAGGCAGGGAATAACCCAGGATGGGGCACCAACCCATCGCAGGGCACAAGGCAGGGAACAACCCAGGATGGGGCACCAGCCCATCGCAGGGCACAAGGCAGGGAATAACCCAGGATGGGGCACCAGCCCATCGCAGGGCACAAGGCAGGGAATAACCCAGGATGGGGCACCAACCCATCATAGGGCACAAGGCAGGGAACAACCCAGGATGGGGCACCAACCCATCGCAGGGCACAAGGCAGGGAACAACCCAGGATGGGGCACCAACCCATCACAGGACACACTTACATCTAGGGCCATCTGGTAACTCTAATTAACCTCAGTGTGTTTTTAGACTGTTGGGGGGCGGGGGGGGGACCGGAGTACCCAGGAAAAACCCCACAATGACACAGGAAGAACATGCAAACTCCACACACACGGAGCCGTGGCGGAGACTCGAACCCGGGTCCCGGGGGTGTGAGGCAGCGGTGCTAAACACTGCAGCTAAGTATTTACGGGTGACTAGGAGGAAGGTTTAACGCTGGTTTATTAGTTTATGGCGTGTGATGTTGAATGTCAGCACTGTGCATCTCCGGGTCTATAACTACATTCCAAAAATACCCAGATGCCATAGACTTTGTGTTTATTTGTCACGTTTGCACTTTTTCAGCGTCAGGTGTATTAGGCTCTTGCTCACCGCCGCTTTTACGGGAACCTGCTCCCAGCTCAGGAGCGGCAAGCTCCCGCAGAATGGCAGCTATTTTTAGCCGTGAAACTCGCCCTCGCGGTGACTGCAGATGCGGAATGGCAGCGGTGCCCTTTCGTCCTTGAGTCCTTTATTCCCTCTCCCCGTGTAATTATTTATTTTTCCGCTTAGGCTTCATCTGCGAGGCGGGCGCTAATGTAACAAGGTCGGCGGTTTTATGGGCAGCGGGCGCGGCGGGTCGCGGTGGACGGGGCAGTGATTTATGCGGGGCGTGACGTCCACGGCGTCCTGCTGCCCTGTTTCCCTTCTCGCGCTCCTGCCCGTTTGCTATTAGAAAGTAATAATAAGCCATTCATCCAGTCACCCCTCCCCTTCTGGTGACTTCAAATTGCCGACATTTCTGGCTGCATTTAGATATCCTTCCCACCCCAACTGAATAATCGTATGTTTTTTTTTTTGTTTTTTTTTAAAGAATGACATCAGGGTTCCTCTGTGGTACGGAAAGGTATGGCGTTCGGTGCGTTCCAGAAAGTATGGTCAGAAAGTATGGAAATATTTTGCCAACAATTGGCCTGCTATGCATTCTAGAAGAAAACTCTGAATTTACCTAATAATGTTTTTGGTTACATCACCAATGTGCGCAAAGAGAACTTAAGAGAACTTAAGAGAACTTAAGAGAACTTAAGAGAACTTAAGAGAACTTAAGAGAGCACAGAAAGTACCAAAGCAGCTGGGGCACTTTTTTGGTAGTTTGGTACTTGTGGGCAGGATTTGCAAACATGTTCAGTTGTTGATTGGTTATGCAGATACAATAGCTGTCCTGGAAAAAGTTATGAACTCAGAAAACAACATTAAATGAAGTAAAAAAAAAAAAAGTAATAAATGTGTGGACAAATGTAGAGACCCAACCTGGATGGCATGAAACTAAATAAAAATGTTGCTATAATATACTGCAAAGATTTCTAATATCGCAATGTGATTTTGTCGCAGTAGATATTTGGGGTATTTATAAAGGAAAAACTTAAAAATAAGTATTTGTGTCACCAACCCATCTAGAAATGATGTAAACAAAGATGAAATGATTATGACTGGCTCAGAAAGCGCATGCAGAGCTCACGGAAAGCAGCAGTGGTGAACTTCAAACCCCACGCACTGTAATGTCTGGACGGTATTAAGAAACCTGATCTAAACCCAACCCGACTGTCACCGTCCTTGCGATGTGAGAATTGCATGTGCGTAACGTACAGTGTTGGTATTAATATCGCACATCATCCAGCCCTATGTTCTTTTTGAATTCAGTGCAATTTTTTCTAATTCGGACATTTTTCAAATTAATTTTCAAATTCAGTGTAAAATACCCTGCCTTGCATTGCGCTGTGGTTCAGCACTGGTAGCAATTTCTATGCCGTAGGAAAACCGACAAAAGAAAGTCCCGTTCTTTTGATGCTTTTTTTGAAGTACCAGAAATATGACACCTGGTGCAGTGGAGAGGAGCCTTTAAATGGACGGTGGGTAAGAGCCGTGTGATGTGTAACTGGGCAGTATATGCTGCCCCCGCAGGGATCCTGAGATGGTGCGGCTGCTAGACTGTACCCTCCTGAGCTTTAGAACGTCCTGTGCAAACAGCAGAGGTGACTAACGAACCCCCCCCCCCCCCCCCCCTCGCTCCCTCCCCAAGTGCTCCATGCCCTCCTGCATCGTGGCCTTCCATGTGACCTGCGCCTTCGACCACGGCTTGGACATGCGCACCATCCTGGCAGAGAATGACGAGGTTCGCTTCAAGTCCTACTGCGCCGAGCACAGCGGCCGCCCGCAGGGCGATCAGCCCGGCCTGGAGCAGCGCCCCGCCCCGCTGGAGAAAGCCAGCCAGCGAAAGCAGAAGCTGCAGGAGTTGGAGGACGAGTTCTACCGCCTGGTTGACCCGCAGGACATCGCCGAGAGCTTGGGGCTCCCGGGCACCCATGTCGACTTCCTGTACCAGTTCTGGAAACTGCGGCGCAGGTCCAGCTTCAATCGCCCCCTGCTGGCCGTCAAGCGTGACGAAGTGGACAACCTGGCCCAACAGGAGCAGGACGTTCTGTACCGCCGCCTTAAACTCTTCACCCACCTGAGGCAGGACCTGGAGAGGGTGAGTGAACATCAGCACTGCTACAGAAGTTAAAACTCATCCAGTCGGTCAGTGTGGCACATTTGGAGGTTATCTGAACGTCTCACTGTGGCTTTGCTATGTTCCCCTTTGTGATCACATGATAGTATATACTGCAGGGGAGTGTAAGTGATGTCATTTGCTCTTGTGAACATTTTTATTTAAAACCTGTCTTTCTATGTGTATGACCCATATCCTCTGTCTCTCAGTTTTATAATAACCCCAATTAGGGTCGCGTAAGTTCAGAGTTGGCTGTGAGAAGCATAGAAATTCAGCCAGGGCATAGAAATGCACCAGTCCGTCACCAGGCCCTATCGCATGCAAAGCGACTCTCTCGTACCATTTCGGCCACTCAGCCAAAATGCCCGTCTTTGGACTGCAGCAGGCTATTCAGTGGACTCTGGAATAACACATGAACTTCTTTCCTTAATATACAATCCTGTCAATTACTAAAATTGCTGGCATCCATGACCGTAATGCCTGTGAGAAACACACATGACAATACTTCACATTTCCCTTCGGCTAGTTGGCAGGGTGTCGTGATCCCGCTTTCCGGGGCCTGTGTGATACTTCTTCCTGTCACGCGCTCCCCCTGTCCCCAGTGCTCACGTCACTGATGATCCAAAGCCATTGTGCTTTGTAAGGTCCCCAGCTGACGGCCCCCTTCCTCTCTTCCTTGTGGCGGCGCTCGAGGCACAAGCACTGGACTGTATCCTACTTACCGCACCCCATGATCCCCCCGAGCTTCATGCCTCCATGAAGGATTTCGGTGATTTTGAATCCTAATTACACTCCAGGATTGGATCCTCGAGGAATTTGTTGGGTGTATCCCATGGTTAATAGACTATTTAGGCATCATTTTAATCCTCTTAACTGAAATCGCTCTATGAAGGTGTGTGTGTGTGTGTGTGTGTGTGTGTGTGCGTGCACGCATGCGCGCATGCGCGCGCGTGCATATATGCATTACTCCTACTCCCGCTGAATCTTCATGCTTGTGTGTGACTCAGTGGGCAAATGCACCAGGAATTGTCTGCTTGCTGCGGTGATGCTTGCTGCGGTGATGCTTGCTGCGTTTCCCCTGAAGTGCCTCACTGGCCCCCACCAGCTCAGGCGACCGCTTAGTCAGCAGAGATTCAGGATCTGTGACCGTCAGCTGAAGCTTTAGCCATAAATCCAAAAAAATAACGAGTTTTCTGTCATAGCTAATGACTGTTATTTTGGTCACGATAGTGGTTACGTTTGGCATGAATACCAATGCCAGCAGGGTGGCTCTTATTTTATAATGTCTCATTTTATTAGGATCCTCCATATTATTTGCATAAATACTACATTGACTAAATGTCATATTCTGTGGTCACATCTCAAAACTATATTTGTGGGGGATGCTGCTTTTTCATTTATTTTGCACATGAATCTGTTTACTAGGATCTTTATTGCTACAGTTTTCTTTTAAAAACAGGCCACTGTCCAGTCTCTGAGCTGACCCCGTGGAAACTAAAGTGTTTCGTTGTTTTGACACTTAACGTTTAAAGATCCATCAGCTTGGGGTATTTGATTAAAAGTCTATAGGCTTTGGTAGAATTGACTGAATTTTTTTGATAGGCTTGTTCATGAACACTGCAGATTCAGTGTGATCCATATACAATAAGAATGAATGTCACCATTTCAGATGAAAGAGATTAATGCATAATATGTGCAGCATATATTGCATAGTTATAGTCTTTGCTATAAGTTAATTAACCTTTAACTGTCACCATACAATAGTTAAAAGTTAAAGTTTCTGATAATCATTTGTTTCTAAACAAGATAACTTAAGCAGATCTATAGGTTCAAGTTGCAGGTGTTTTTTCTTGTGAACAAGAAGAGAGATGGAGTGCTGTGACAGATGACCAGGCCCACAGAACCCCCCCCCCCCACCTAAGCCCTATAGAGCTGATTGGGGATCAGTTGGATCAAAGAGTAAGAGCAAGTTAACCAACTTGTACCCAGAACTTGTGGGAACCTCTTCAGGACTGATGGAGAAGCTTTCCGGGGGACTACATTCGGAAACTGGTTGCAGGAATGACACATGTCTACCATACTGTCGTCAAACCTAAAGGGGGCTGTTAGGAAGTGTCTAAAATGTGAGAAAATGTTGAGATGTTGAACACTTCTCTTGGTTGTTGCAATATTTGATATAAATTCTTTCATTGCATCAAGGCCTTTTATTGTAAGGTGAATAGCAGCTAAAATGGAGATGGAAGCATTAAAACCAGATATGTCCAGACTTCTGACTGGTACTGTATGTACTGAATTGAAGTCTGCCTGGCTCGTATAACTGGGAATCTACGTGCAGAGATCGGAACATTACTGGAAGGTTTCTGGGAATGTTCTTTCCTGGGAATGGTGCCACAACCTTTTCATTGTAATAGCGTCCCTTCTGCTGTCTTCCAGTTTCCCTCTCGATTTCCGTGACCCAACCCTGCAATCAAGCAGCCCAGTAATTTGGGTCATGGTGGGTTTAACTCCTTAATGGCAGCACATTAGAAGCCAGGGCTGTCGTCAGTTACTGGGCCTGCTGGGTGATGTTACCAGTAACCTTGTGTCAGCTGTCATGTTCTGGGGGTCCAGTACAGGTGGATGGTGTCTTTCCACTGGAGTCTCAGTTGGGAAAAATCATACAGGCCAGATATTTACTGGTTCTCTTCCTTTGATTTCACCAAGGGGGTGATGTGATCTGTGCACTACCAATGCACTCTCTGACCTAGTGTGCTCCCCACCCTGCTCGACTGGCACATCTGCAGAAGTGGCCCCCACCTCAGTGGCCAGCCCAGCGGTTACGAAACCGCGCAGCAATTGGCGGGCAGGAAGCGTCCCGGTGCTGACCCGCTGGGTTTCTGTGCGCGGTAGGCGGGAATGAGTGCATCAGCATGTTTAGCTTGGCTGTGTTGTCTGAACACCACAGCGCTCGCCTGCGTCCTCAGTGACTGTGCTCAGGAACATCGGACAGGCCTGCGGGGGATGGGGGGGGCAGGAATGTGCCTGTGGACAATGTTGAGCCACCCTGTTTGCTCGCCCCGCCTATTCACCCTTTATCCATCGTAACACATGACATTTTCCTACCCTTGTGTGCATGGAGGGTAATGCAGAGACCACAATACTAAGAGGAGGCCTGTGTTTCAGCCATGAGAGGCCTGCCTTACAGGATACCTGCTCTCTTTCTCTGGATGCAGCCCCCTCCGATAAGCCGCTATCAGCTCCTGGGCAGACTGACTGTGCCCCGCCACTCTGCACTCGTTTCACTCCAAAACCTGCGGTGGAATCTGCTCCCGGCTGCCTGTGCCTCTCCTCTGCCGACCGGCTGGTCAGACAGTTGAAGGTTGCCTCCTCAGCTCCTGGTCTAGCTGCAGGGCCACGCCCGGAAACTTTTCTCAATAACCTTTTCATTTCAGCATTTCGCTACTTTTGGTTATCACTCTGCAGTGTATCGACTTCTTAGCTTGAAATGTCTGAAATGATTAAATCTGGGATTATCCCTTTAATCTTCTGTCCTGAAATTTCCCATGTGTATGTCAAATTTTCTCGGTTTGACGTCGGTTTCAGTCACCAAACGGTCTCGCCACAGTTGGACTCCCTACTCATATCTTGGTACGCGGGAGGCTAAGGTGGGGGTGTCACTTTCTGATCCAGCCGTGCGTTCCCTGTCGCTGCCTAGTCTGGTGCTTTTCTCCCTCATCCCCAAAAAAAACAAGTGGGGTTTTGTGGCTCGTTGGATTAGGTGGCCATGTCTGTGAGTCGAAGGTTGCAGGTTCGAATCTCAGGGTCAGCAGTGATCTTGTCGTTGGAACCCTGAGCAAGGCCCTTAATCCCTGGCTGCTCCAGTGATTTCTGACCCTGCTTTCTCAGTTGCACATTGTTTCGGATACAAGCATCTGCTAAATGAATAAAATGTCAGAGCACATTTCCGAAAAGCCAAATAACTGCATTTTGAATACCGTAAATCTGTGGGCCCTTGGCAGGGTGCTGAGTTACTGGAGGACGGCAGAGCGCCCAGCCCTGAGCACTTCTGGCGGGGCGGGCCCATCACCAGGAGGTGGGGGTAAAGATGGACTCGCCAAGGGGGGGGGGTGTGCTTGGTGTGTTTTCATCATGGCACCCGCAGAGCCGGCTTTGGTCAACAGCAGCCCACAAACACTGTCGCCTCTGCTAACCAGATTCCGCATCGAATTGCAGTGCATCATCGAGTAATGAGCACGGAGGCCGGGCCTGGGTTCGATGGGCTTTTGATGTTTTTGCTGTGAGGTTTTTTGCTGCGGTGGCCCTGCTCACCCCTTTGCATTTTGTCTTTCCGCGGCCTCCGTCCGGCCCAGAAGTTAGCCTTATTCAGGCCTCCTGTCGCGGAGCCGATTCAGCCACTGCAGACCACAATAGCAGCTTAGCCGCTGTGGAAAAATGCCCGTGTTGGTTAAAAAAGGGGCTAGAACTGTTGCATTTGTTTTAAAACTATAAGGATTTGAATTTTATCAAGTGCATTCTATTTGTAATGGAAGCTCTGGAGGACAATTATGTTAATGCATTTGATACATATGTATGTATTCAAATGTATATTTTAAATTAACGAGCTATTAAATGTGTCCTTTTGCTGTGGGCATGGCTTGCAGCTGCAGTGAAGCCCCGTCTGTCTGTGATCTCGCTGATATTTTCCACACGCTGTGGCTCTGCACTGCAAATGGAGCTTGTTTATCTATCTGGCTCTTTTGTTTCCTCGACGTCCGTGAATCCCCAGGGACAAACTCAGTCACCTTCCCTGGCATCCCTCTGGGCTGTTCATGTGGAGCCCTACCTCCGCATACCTTATGCCTGTGCTGGCTCTGTGCCGGCTCTGTGCCTACACATGGATCTGGGGAAATTACCATTTTTTGAGATATTGTCATAGAAATTTCCTATTACAGGTTTTTCCACACACGCACACACTGACACATACACACACACACACATACATTAACTGCCTTCAACAGAAGTGTGTCATTTGTGCGAATACTCTCCTCCAGTTTTGGACTGATTGGGGGCAGTGTGATTTTAGGGATCCACAGGGCTGTCTGATACATTGTTACTCTTTTGCAGAGGAGCTAATGAATAGTAATGAACCTGGGACACTGTTTTCCTGAAGCATTTCGGGGCCCCGCCCCCTCATTTGTAGCCTGCACAGAAGCTGCCTTCTGAATGAAGAGTTCTGTTGTCTGACCTACTTTTCTTCTCCCTCCCACCTTCCAACATTCTCCACTGTTAAGCTAAAAATTTCAGCTTTTGCCTGTGATGAAATACTCGCTCTGCCTTCCAGCTGCCCACTAACCATTTACAATGCAGTGACTGACTTATAATAGCCTGTCAAGCTGCTGTTTACAAAGACTGCTTTAATGAAGCTGCTGCATTGAGTTATTCGATTAGGACAAAGCTTCGATTAACCTGCACCTGGGTTAAAAAATAAATCTGTGTGTGTGTATATATATATATATATATATATATATATATATTTTATATATATATATATATATATATATATATATATTTTTATATATATATATATATATATATATATATATATATATATATATATAGAGAGAGAGAGAGAGAGAGAGAGAGCAGCCAATGGGATCAAAGACCTTTATATTTGTGAAGAGCTAGTCTGGGTAGGTGAGGTTTTCCTTTACATGGTTAGAGCTGCAGTGAATGTTTGCTGCATGGTGATCAGTGAGCTCGGTCCCTGGATGTCACAAAGGCTCCTTGTGGTGCGATATCTGTTAACATATTGGTATTTACTGATATCCGTTAAAAATCAAGACCTAAGCATCGGTCTGGCCGGTCAGTTTTGGCCAGTATTACCAGCCAATATTTCGCCTGTAATCTAGTAGCACCAGAGCTAAAGACATAAACTACTGAAGTAACAGATGAACAGCCATTTTCCGTATTGGAGGACGAAGGATTTTACTGGCTCGTGAACCACTTAGAAGAGGCCTCTAAGTACCTGCCTTTGACGTTTTTATTTCGTTATTGATGATAATCTGGCCTCCCAATTTACTAACGAAGTACAGTAATATCCTTCAGGGAACCCCCCTCCCCTGGTCAGCAAACTAATGGGTGGTGCAATTTAGCCAGCTATCTGTATTGGTTATCACTATTCGTAATATTAGGCAAAATATTACAAGAAAATTTCCACATCAGTGCACCACCCCAAATGCTGCCACCTTGTGCTTGTAGCTGGGAGGCTCCCTGTCATTTGGGAGGCTCCCTGTCATTTGGGCGGCTCCTTGTCATTCGGGCGGCTCCTTGTCATTCGGGCGGCTCCCTGTCATTCGGGAGGCTCCTTGTCATTCAAGAGGCTCCTTGTCATTCGGGAGGCTCCCTGTCATTCGGGAGGCTCCCTGTCATTCGGGCGGCTCCTTGTCATTCGGGCGGCTCCTTGTCATTCGGGCGGCTCCTTGTCATTTGGGCGGCTCCCTGTCATTTGGGCGGCTCCCTGTCATTCGGGCGGCTCCCTGTCATTTGGGAGGCTCCTTGTCATTTGGCCGGCTCCCTGTCATTCGGGAGGCTCCTTGTCATTTGGGCGGCCGGGAGGCTCCTTGTCATTCGGGCGGCTCCTTGTCATTCAGGCGGCTCCCTGTCATTCGGGCGGCTCCCTGTCATTCGGGAGGCTCCTTGTCATTTGGGAGGCTCCTTGTCATTTGGCCGGCTCCCTGTCATTCGGGAGGCTCCCTGTCATTCGGGCGGCTCCTTGTCATTCGGGCGGCCGGGAGGCTCCTTGTCATTCGGGCGGCTCCCTGTCATTTGGGCGGCTCCCTGTCATTTGGGCGGCTCCTTGTCATTCGGGCGGCTCCTTGTCATTTGGGCAGTCGGGAGGCTCCCTGTCATTCGGGCGGCCGGGAGGCTCCTTGTCATTCGGGCGGTTCCTTGTCATTCGGGCGGCTGGGAGGCTCCTTGTCATTTGGGCGGCTCCTTGTCATTTGGGCGGTTCCTTGTCATTCGAGCGGCTCCTTGTCATTTGGGAGGGTCCTTGTCATTTGGGTGGCCAGGAGGCTCCTTGTCATTGGGTGGTTGTTAGATCAGCAGATATATGTTTAGTGTAGCAGGAGCCTCGTGAGCCACTTGGTCGAGGGGAAGGTTGGCGCTGTCATCCAGGAGGCAGGCTCCTCTCTTCGAAGCTTAGTTGACTAATTGAGGCTCCTCCCGATGTGCTCTAACAGACCAATCGTGGCGTCAGGGTTTGCTTTTATTAAAGGGGTATGGAGTAGTGATCTGGCTGGGTGAGCAGTTATAGATTTGATGTCGGTCACCAGCTGCCATCGATGAACCTCATGTTCTTCAGAGGGACTCCAAAGGGACTAGCGTGGTTTGGCAAAGCCACAGTGGAATGGAAAGGGCCTCTCACACACACACACGGGCACAGACACAAGGGTAAGTCTGCACGATAAATGTTAAAATGTCAGTCAAAGGGCAGATTTTAATGATGCTTTGGCAGCCATCATGTTTTAATGACTGTCTACATGAACGGAAGCAGAAGTGAGGTCGCTTTCATGATGTTAGATAAACTGCATTTGGCTCCTGCAGCACCTGTGTGCGTGTGCGTGCGCTTGTGCGTGTGCGTGTGCGTGCGCGTGCACGCTTGTCTGTCTGCCAGTGTGACAGCTGTCACCCTGAGGTGTAACCTGTCTCCCTGCATGCCCGCGGACAGGTGCGAAATCTGTGCTACATGGTGACCCGCCGGGAGAGGATGAAGCGCTCCCTCTTCGACTTGCAGGAGAGGATCCTTCAGCTGCAGATCCAGCTCGCTGACGACGACCTGGCAGGAGGTCAGTGAGACGGTGTGCACGTGTGAAGCGTGACAGCAGAAGTCCCTCTGGGGGTCAGATCAGCCAACCTCGATGAGTCCGCTGTCTTCACAGACTCTGCTACTGAGCCGTGGCTCTGAAAAGTAACAGACAGAGCTCTGTAAGGCTGGAGTCCTCACACTCGTATCAGAACCCCCAGCCCATTGCTTCGAGAGCCTGTTAGCTCAGCCAGGGTCTGCCTTTGGCTTGGCTGGGGTGGGGGGGGGGGGAGGTTCCACGCTGCCTTTACTGGGGAGGTGGGGCATCAAACCCAGAACTTAATGCCCAGCCTGGCAAATAACAGGTTCTGTTTGGGCTGTTGACCTGCGGCAGAACCCCTGTTGAGGAATGGTCTCTCTACCAATGGCGTATTCAAATAAATACGTGCTACTATTGCTTAACGTGGTTCTGATTGATTGCCTGCTCCCCCCTACCCGCCCCCCCTCCCCCTCCGCCTGGTCCGCTTGTACCTTGGCTGATTTATTCCAATTAGGCAGGAAGTTTATCATCCTTCATTAAACATTACTGGATATTTTAAATAGATGGCAGGTTGATTTATTAACATCCCAGATATAAAATTTTATGATCATTGCTCAGCTTTTCCGATTAACCAAAGCCAGCATTGGTGTCACATTCTCGATAAAACATCCCACTACCAGATGCCTCACATAGCCAGACGGTGGACTAAGGCTGGAAGTTTCCTGAGTGGCACAGTGCCGTTCGTGTTCGCAGGTGCTTGACTTTCATAGTGACCGGGTTGACCTCTGGTGATGCCAGCGATGACCCCATAACCAGAGTCCTGTCTCCTGTGAGGTCATAAGAGCTTGTCTATGAGCTCACTAAATATGGACACCCTCATAAGCTTTACTGTTGTGGGCTGACCCAAAGACGCATGATCACATGTAGGGGCCCCTCTTGGTTTTGCCACGTGTCCCTCTGTCAGTAAGGGAGGGGCTTGCGTTTCATTTCTTTAACCAGTCACAGTCTTCAATGTATGACATCACCGCATTAATTAAAACTAATGTTTTCTATTAAGTGGCAAGGTGCACAGATTTCTGAAGTACCTGTTTTATTGTGTATGGCTTTTGTGATGTCACATGATGAAGACTGTGATTGGTTAAAGAAGTGAAACGCAAGACCCTCCCGTATTGACCCAGGGGCACGAACTTGGCAAAATCAGGATGTCCATATGTGGGTGTGACAGGAACCGTGAGGGGTCCGTGATTGTGCGGCTTTGGATATATAGTTGTTTTATTCTTCTTTAAGGCCTTGGATCGGTGTGGCTATGCTGCGTTCTGTAGATGTTTTGCTGCTGTTGGTGGCTCACTGGTACATATGTCATGGGATTTGGGATTAAGCACTTGGACATAATGAGGGAAGGCTGGGAACTGCAAGTAGTGCCTTTTTGGAAAGTGTTTGTCGCAAAAAACGTGAGGCGGAGCAGAGCTACATGGATATGCTAGATTGTGGACGGGAGGGTTTAGTGTGCTTTAAAGATGGCTGCACGGGCCCCTCCCTCACTAGGGGCCCCTCCCTCACTAGGGGCCCCTCCCTCACTAGGGGCCCCTCCACTACTTTACACAGCCACCTGAGTCTGGGTAGAACAGGAGAACGGATGGGTTTCCACATTATCTGTTTTCATAGCTTAGGTACTTGGGGCAGATGGTTCCTTACCAGGGCCATCACACCGATGGTCCAGAAAGGTCTGTGCACATTCCAGTTAATGGGCACGGTGCATTCTACTCGGAGCATGATGTCATAGAGCTCCTTAACACAGTTTACATCCTGCTTTCCTAACATCTTTGTTTCATCATGTTCATCGTGCCTTTCTTGGCTCAGCGTTGAGTCAGACAAGCCGCACATATCCAGTCTACAGCCTGGAGTCTGTTCTGCCTTCCGTCCTGCTCGGCGTAATCTCGTGGTCTGACGTGAAGCCGGTTTAGATGGAAGGCGCTCTGTTTCGCCTGAGCTGCCATCTCCCTGTTGCAGAAAAAACACTGAAGAGGCAGAAGATGAAACGGAATGGAGTGAAAGAGCGAGGGAAGGAGCGCCAGAAAAGCAGTCCGCCAAAGAAGGAGAGGTGGAAAACCGAAAGGGGGAAGCTCCTCGGGGGCCTGGGTGAGCCCTCGTCTGCTCCTAAGATAAAATCAGCCGCTGAGGCGCATCTGTAAGCGAGCTGCTCTGAAGTGCACGAGGTATCCAGTATCGCTGCATCTGGTCCTCTGGGACGGTGTCGCCCGTGTTGCTTCAAAGAGCCTAGTGTTGATCTGCCAGCGTGAGGGAAAAGATGGCTCCTCCCACACTGTAGGCTCCTCCTACACTGTAGGCTCCTCCCACACACTAGGCCCCTCCCATAACATAGGCTCCTCCTACACTGTAGGCTCCTCCCATAACATAGGCTCCTCCTACACTGTAGGCTCCTCCCACACACCAGGCCCCTCCCACAACATAGGCTCCTCCTACACTGTAGGCTCCTCCCACACACTAGGCTCCTCCCATAACATAGGCTCCTCACAAACTGTAGGCCCCTCCCACACCACACACAGCCTAGGCAGAACAAGAGAAAGGAAGGGCTTCTACATCATCTGTTTTTACAGCTTAGGTGCTTGCGGCAGGTGATTTCTTACCAGGATCATTGCACTGTTGCTTAAAAACAAAAGAAAACTATTGTCCCGAAAGGTCTGTGCACATTTCCAGCTAATGGGCACAGTGCCTTCTACTTGGAGCATGATGTCGTAGGTAAATAGAGCTCCTTAACACAGTTTACGTCCAGTTTTCCTAACATTTGTTTCATCGTGTTCATCATGCACCAAGCCACACACCGACACTCATCTCGGCGGTGACGGCGTTTGGGCCTGAAGCGTACGCCCGACATTCTCCCTCGGTGACACTGGCACACTAGGGCTGTCCAATTAGAGCTCTCGCACGATGAGCGACTGAGGACTCACCGTAACATGCTGTGCGAACGTGTCGCCGCTGCTGCCGATGATGGCGTGAAGGCTAATTAGACGGGAAGGCTGTCTTTCAGCCGCAGCTGTGGTTTTGTACCTGAGCGTCCGTGGGCAGCTGGAACGGCACGGGCTGTTTTGGCCTGGGGGCATGGGTTGTTGCGGTCAGCCAGCTGAGAGGTGATACACCAAGACCCCCCCCCCCCCCATTTAAGTCTACTTCGTTCTCGCTGGTTAGTCGCCCCAGTCCCGGCTAAAGCCATCTGCTCTTCTCCTGGGCTGTCGGCAGTCGATGACTGCCTCCAAATCACTGGGATGGGGGGGGGGGGGGGGGTCAGTAAGCTGACCTTGGGGATCTGGGTGGACGTCTGTCACTCCCACCTGGTCCAAGTGCTGGGAGTGTGGCAGGATGCCCTTCGGCTCGGCTCTTTTCATTCGGCTCCTGACCAGTGCCTGTGGTCTGCGTCCAGGGAGCCCGACGCCAAAGTCCGGCTCATCTTCGTTAAGCCTCGTTGCCAGGGAGATGTTCGACACCTTTCGGACAAACCGCCCAGCTTGCGATGAAGGGGAAGCAATCCTGGCTTATGCCACTGTGCCCCCAGTCGTAGCGGGAAGCACCATGGCTCCTGTGTCCTCTCAGAAACCTCCCTTCTGCTCCTGCTTTACGTGTAACGCCCTCGACTCTGAAACGTTCTCTGCATGGGGAGGGTATACCAAAGAGCTACTCAGGTTTTAAGGTGGTCTACATCTCTGAGCAGATACTCCGCCGCCTGACTCACCTTTACGGATGTCTTTTCCGCAAGCTCTCTGACACCTGCTGAAGAGCAGTTCTCCCCAAGCACAGACTCGTGCATTAGCACTTTAAAATATCACTGTCTAAAAGTCGTTTGCGGTTATGTAGCGGTGAGGGACAGGTCTTATTAACACAACAGTTTGCAGCATGCAGTGTCGTGTACGATTTTAGGGCTGTCGGCAGGGTTTTGTATGTCTTGGCATCTCCTTTTCCCTTAGGTCACCGCTTCCATTTTTTATATAAACAATGATAACAGTTATACACTCCTCAGCATCCTTTCTGCTGTTACTTTCTCTTGCCATTTTTAAGTCTGATTAGTAACATTTACTCGGTTTTTTAATTATCTTATTTTGTATCATGAGGTCAAGCAAAGCTTGTCTTGGATTTAAACCGGTGTCGACTTAACGTGATCAGTTTTCCTTTGCGTCTCTGACTTCTAGGTTTGTCCAAGCCCTGCCCGCTGGACGGTGCCCTTTTCAACGGCTGGTTGGCGCAGTCCATGCAGATCACGACAGACAACATGCTGGGCCAGTGGTCTCTGGATGGGGAGCCCCGGGACAGGACGGCCAGCCTGCTGTCGGACCAGCTGCTGCAGGGAGAGGAGAGCCTCCTTAGCTTCATGAAGGAGCCTTCTGTGAAGCCTGCCTGGAAAGTCCCCCAGCTGGGCTGCCAGGCCAGAGCCAAGCCTCGCGGCAAAGGCCACAAAGGCAGGGAGCTGGGCCAGGCCGAGGCGCGCAAAGCCGATAGGCTGCGTGCCGCCCACAAGGCCCCGCCCAGCCACTCCTTCAGCCCCTCCCACGCGGCTCCCGAGCCTTCCCCTCAGGCCCCCGACTCAAAAATGGACTCCTGCCACATCTCGGATAAGTGGCGGCCCGTCGGGGCAGCCTCCTCCGGGGAAGCGGGCGGAGCGGTGGTGCGGGCACGTCCGCCTAGACAGGGCCGGTCCCGAGCAGCCGGCTTGGAGCTGGGAGGGGTGAGTGGTCCCGGCCCGAAGGACGGCTCTCTCCTGGACCCCGAGATGGATGGGTACTACTCGCATGCGGAACTGAGGAGCTCTGATGTTCGCTTGGGCCACAGCAAGCTCCAGTTCTCCCAGCTGCATTCTGGGAAGACGGACGTGGTCCAGAGGAGTGTGTTGGCCTCCTAAGTCACGCAGAATCACGGACCGCCGGTCGCGAGGATGGAGTCACCTGCCGAGTCGCTTTTTTGTCAGCATGTGCATCTCCTCCGACTCACTTTTTCATACCAAATCGTTTTTTCCGAATCCAAAATGGGACTTTTTACGTAGACGTTAGCCTGTGCTACACAGATGTTAGCCTGTGGCCGCCAACGCTGCTCGAGACGGGACACCAGTGGTTCACCGGAGTTGAAGCACGGTTCTCTCAGCTTTGGCGTGCTTTTTCAGGTCTGAGTTTTGGCAAAAACATCACCTTAAAGAAAGTCAGTCTGCGGAGGGCACCCTCCTATAGCTGAATGCGACAGCCCGCAGGACCGTGGGCATTAAGAGCTGGCATTCTTCATATTCAAGACCTATTTTTTTTTCTCTGTTTGCTTTTTAATGGAAAATGTAATCAGAAATAGAAAAATGACATTTTGCAAAGAACATTAAAAATAAAAAAAAACTAAAAAGCACAATTTGGTCAACAGGGATGAGTAACATTAGTTACATGCAAATACTGCTTTACCAGGAGAAATTCTGCTGACTGATTGTA
Source organism: Paramormyrops kingsleyae (assembly GCF_048594095.1). Taxonomy (NCBI): domain Eukaryota; kingdom Metazoa; phylum Chordata; class Actinopteri; order Osteoglossiformes; family Mormyridae; genus Paramormyrops; species Paramormyrops kingsleyae. The sequence goes on along the minus strand of NC_132806.1, from coordinate 32,494,192 downwards.
AATGTTCATAATCACATGCACTGTTTTGATAGACCCCCTTAATGACGTAAGTGAGCTTATTCTGTCAGACATTTGATCTTCTCTTCATCATTACGGATTATTGCTTTTCTCTTTACAAAACAGACACTGAATAAATGTGATAAAATGTGCCTTCCGTTTGTCCCAAAAGTGTTTTCTACGTCAATCTTACTGATTGAATTCGCGCTGAAATTCAATAGAACTCTGACACCTGAGAGGAAATTGACCAAGAAAGATATTTTATAGCATTTCCTGGCGGCAGCAAATGGAGAGAAGATCGCAAGAGCCGTAGAGGCCGGCTGGGCCATAGTAGCACCTAACTCGGATTCTTCTGCCCCGAAATCGGGCTGCAGACGGCTGCATGTCTCAGCTTGATGGAGGCCAAGCCTGCTGTTTCCCGTGTGAAAAAGAGATGGAACCATGAGGGTGAAACATTCCGTGTCAGAACTGCCCTGTGTAGTCATGTGATCATCCCTGAACATTTGTTCTGTTTTTTTTTTTTTTTTTTTTTTAAAAAAAACATTTTGTTTGTTTTGAAGCAAATTTTTTTTTTTGTTTAGTTTTTTTATTTTCATATTGTGGTCCACAGTACTGTCTCAGGGTTTAAGAACAAAGTGAGATCTGATTGGTGAGGGAGTAAACCAAGTACATGTGTTCTGTGGCATGTGAACGCCGCACGCGGCTCGGAAGCTCTGTGTCAGTACCTCCATGCCACAGAGCCGTGCGAGGATGTCCGTCCTGAGGGGTTACAAGCAGGACCTGACGCTGGGTGGGTGGGGCAGTCTTGGCAGTCACCAGGAAACCCGCTGAACCTCCAACAGCCGCTTAAACCCTCTGTTTGGCGAAGGGGTTTGAGTCAAGTGATTTATTTCTCGAGTGGGTGGGTGGGAGCAGAGCTGCGGCTTGCGGTGGGTTTTGCCATAGTGGCGATTACCCTGTTCTGATGCCTTTTTTTTTTTTTTTTTTGCACCATTAATTTTATTTGAATAGACGTGTAAAAACCTTCCCGTGCTGTAGTAGCACGAGGTGCCCTTGGACAAGTGTGACGCAGCTGCTGTCTTCAAAAGACTAAGACGTTGCTACAGGAATGACACGTCTGCGTGTGTTAGTGTCCCCCTGTGACGGCACTGGCTGCCAACGAGTCCAAGCGGCAAGTGGTGACAAGCCTTCCAGTGGCTGGGGTTAGGGTCCCAGCCTCCGAAACACTGGTCAAGGGTCGCAGTGTTGCTCATGTGCTGATAATGCTGGGAAGAATGAAGGTATGTCGGTTTTTCATAGTGTCTAATAGCTGGCCGTTCTCCTTTTCACGGCAGTATACGCTTTACTTCGTTAATCTCGAAACGATCTCTTCTACTGCTTAATCCGCTAGGGACCGAGTTATGGCTGCAGCAGCCTGCTAATCCCTGGCTTCGTACGCACCGGCTCGCTATGATACAGCACATAAAGAACATTTTCTTTTTCCTCTCTCTGCTTACATTTTTGTATTGGGCTTTGCAAGCCTTTTTATGTGCTTGTGTTCCAGTAGCTATACTATAATGCTGCACAATACTCTAATAGCTTGTAGTGTACATCTACATATTACAGTCTAGCGTCTTTAATTTAATGAAAAGGATGGGGGAAAAATTATGAAAAAATATTACCAGAAGTTGCTTCTTTATACTTATGTGTTCATCTGGAGCCTGCCCTTGTTTTTTTTTTTGCACAGAGGGATCAAGGAAACAAAGTACCAGGACAAATAATGATATCCATATGTTTTACAGACTTCTCTCCTACCCCAGGAAAATGCCACACCCTCTCGGCACGGCCATTCCCCCTCGGATACGCCGGGTGTGTGTCCTTACCACTGCTCCCTGCCCCCATGCTGTGGTGTGTGTTATTCACAGACGGGCGATTTGTAGGGAGGGAATTTTCATTTCTGGTGTTTAGCAGAGCACATGTTGTGCAGCTGTTGACGCTTTTGACCATGAGGTCAATCCATTTTTTTTTCCATGCTCTGAAAATCAGATTGCTGGGTCTCAACTGGAAACAAACAATCTTCAGCTGAAGTCCAGCATCCCCACCGTCATAAGTTACAAGCACTTAAGTGCCTGGAAAAGTGGCTTTTGTCATGTCTGTATTAATTTAGCCCTTTTGTTTTGGTTTTTTTTTTCCTGGTGTGTCAGGGTGGTGCTGTGTTAGCACTGTTACCCCATACCTCTGGCACCCGGGTTCGAGCCATTTTACCCCACAGTGCGAAAATAATCTAAGGTGAATTGGAGTCGAGAAATGATCCGTGTGAGAGGGCCCTGCGATGGGTTGAGTTGGCGTCCTGTCCTGGGTTTTTTCAGGATAACCTCTGGACCTCCATAACCCTGCATAGGAGAAGTGGGTATTGATGGATGGATGGATGGATGGCTTTTTTTTTGTGCCAAATACAACTTGATGTGAAGTTTTTACTGCTACACAAGTAAAGAACGTGTTAAATTCTGAGGTTTCCTAACCAAGAACTCATTGTGAATAGCTGATCACCCTCGACGCTCCTCAAAATATCCTATTATATTCATTCCTTAGTCTCACGTTTAGAGTCTGTATGGTTACTGGGCAATATGGAACAACGTCAGTGATAAATGTTCTGTCAGAAAGGTTCTTGGGTGGTCCGGATTCAGCCCCTAGCTGAATATTGCTGTTTGTCCCTTACTGTCGTTCTTGTTTTTCTTGACATGTACAGTTCCTGAAACATTTCTGCTTTGCCTCGTATATTGATACGATATGTTGAATGTTACAGGGTTTTTTTTCCCCCCTGTCGGTATTCTTTGTTTCAAAGAATGTTGTGCCATTTGTTAATAGCAAAGAGAACTATTGAAGATATATATTAAGAGCTATTTTAAATTATTTTTTTTTTGCTTTTTTGCAATATTTATTTTCTTGTATTAGAACCTTCTTTGTAGGAAAAAAAAAAAGGCAAAAAATGTATTTTTCATTAGTGCAGAAACCTATTTTTGTTCTTTTTTGGTACATTTTTCATGTTAAGCAATCTTTAAAGCAATATGATGTAGGAGATGTTGTTTCTGTGGCTGTCTGCATGCTGTTTGTGTTGCCTTAAAGATGGCCCGGTCTGCCCCCCCCACGTCTCACCCTGCAGTCTCTGCTGTTATTGACCAGCACAGTAAATAAAAGATGTGTTCTCTGCTCTGCACCATCTCAATGGGCTTCCTTCCTTTATCCTTTCTGCAAGCTTTTAAACTTTTACGCAGATCGTACGTTTTTCATGTTGGAAGATATTCGCTAATCGTGCGGGGTGAATGAAGCCTGTGTCAACATTGACATAGCGCCACCCAGAGGCCAGTGGGTCCGTCCTATGGTATGTCTGCACACTGATTTTAAAGCCATTCTTCTGGCAGCCTGCACAATGTCAAAAATGGTTCTGAACTTTTCTTTAATGATTCTAGCACATTGACATCGCAGTGCATTACTGCCTTCTGTTGCATAAGAGAATTAAGATTTATCTGCTGTTCTTAAGAACTAGCATGACGCTACATTAATAACAATCAGTTGGGTGTAATAACCGTACTGCATTACTACTGGAGATTTCAGTGTTGGAATCTTTTTGCCAGGGTGAGGACCGCACTGGGGTTTTTCTAAATCTCATCGGGACCCAGACTGCTGTGTGCCATTACCAGTGTTGGACATATCCGGACCAGAAGCTACAAATCCAGACCAAGATTTTGTTTCTACCAGCCAGAGCATGAAGAGTCACAGAGCACTCATCTGGATGGTAGAAACAAAATCTTGGTGTGGATTTGTTGCTTCTGGACCTGGACTGCTCAACACTGGCTATTACTCTGTACAGACCCTTATTTCTTAATGTCAGCTGAGGTTTGCGACAGCGTTTGTGGCAGCGGTGAGTTTGCGAGCAGCATCTCCGTCTCCCTCCTCAGCAAGTTGGCACGTGTATTTTTTTTTAATAGCTAAGGGGGGTGCCGGTTTGCAGTATCCAGGGGGGGGCTCTTTTGCAGGTGGACTGCAGCGTAACTCGCATGGCTGGCTGGAGGACCTTCCTCACTCCCACGTTTGCTCCATATCAGCCAGACCAGAAGCTTCTCCCCCAAATGAAATGAGCTGCAGCAGGGCCGCCGTAACATCCGTGTTCTCGTTCCCTGTAAGAAAAACAGATTGTCGCTACGGAAACCACGCCGTGGTGGGTATCCAGTTCAGAATGGTATTCCTGAAGGCCCCATTAATACTGACCCCTGGTGTCCGGTGACGATACCGCTAGATCGGACAGCCGGATTTGTGGGTGTGTCTCTGGTGCACTATGCAGAGTGGAGTCAAAACCATTTCCTCAGCTGATCTCCCAGTCTAATAGCTGCAGGCGATTGGCCTGTGATAGAGAAACATTTTGCACCTTGTAAGAACGTACTTTTCCCCCCAGATGGGCTTCTGAGTGTTCAGTGGACATAATCTGTCTACTTTTTAGCTGGTATCTGTGGTTATGAAGACTTTGCCTGTGATTGCGCTACGCGGATTCGAGGTTAACTATCGTAAATGTGTAAATGAACAATGTTTGCCCGTCTGTTGCCAACAGGACATGTGAAGTGCGTGATATTCACCACAGCGGCCACTTCAGCTCTGCTGGATTTTGTTGCAAATGCCGTCTTGCCGTGGCTGTCCGTGGAGAATAGAGGAGAGGATTGCAGCCCTATTGCATTATCAAGCTGAGGACGTTGTCTGCTGTAAATATTTATTCAGAAGAGTCTTGATGTAATGCTTCCACTGAATGTGTGCCGACGTTCGCCCCTCTGCCAGCCCTCATGTTTAAATTACAGTAAGATAAGATTAAAAATGCGACAGATCTCTCATATGTGTCTGTGTGTAGTTTTATTCTGTCTCCTGCAATACAGAGAAATGTTTCTTTGCCGTTCTCATGTACACATGCAATGGGAAGCTTGGTGTGCTGGAGGTGCCTAAGCTCTTTGAGGGGGATGTGGGATGTTTACCGTTAAGCTAAGCAGTCACATGGAATTTTATTCTTCTAACCCTTACCCAGCTGATTAAACATCGTATCTCGTTTTATATGTTCTCATTGTGTTGGTGATTGGTATTCGGGAATATTTATGATTGTTACTTAAAGGGAGAATTAAGCAGGCGTGCGACGCCCTGTGATGGCACTGCAGCTTAGATACTACAGACAGGGATGAGCCAGAACTTTGTGACTGCAGCTCAGCTTCATGGCCTCTGTGACGTCACACAATAGTTCTGTAACCATTTGTGCCGCAGTAGCTGTTCCGTTGCTTCACACCAGACGGGAGAGCCTTCATTCACATCCCGTATTGACCAGTTCTGACCGCCCAACACCCTGTTGGTGGTTCGTGGATTCCCCCAACCCCTCCCAGCAGGTACTCACCACGGCTGGCCCACAGCGCAACACAGGCCTTGCCGTTTCGGAGATTTACCCGGTGGGCTGGTCTTTCCTCCCCAACCCACCCATCTATCTCGGCGTGTTTCTAGGTCGATGGCAGGAGATGATTAATGGATAGAGCTGTATTTCATCATCAGTGACCAACCAATTGATTCCGTAAAATATACCAAAGGGACTTCATCACTCTGCACAAGCAATCATGCACTACGGGTGGTTTAGAGATACCAGTTAACACGATCGGATGTCTTTACACTTCAGGAGAGGAAACCAGAATCCCTGGAGGTCACTACACAGACTGCCCATTAGCGACTCCACGCTTTCTGACTCATCGCTGCTGGTGCACCAGTACATTAATGCACCTAAGCTCATTGGGTAGCCGCACCTCTCCAGCACCGGGGGTCAGCGAATGTACAGTTTGCTCGTTCTCCATGTGACACTCAGATTTCCTGTGGGAATTTCATTCCTTTGGTTTTCCTCACCCCCAGAACCTAACTGGTGTGTCTCTAAACTGCCCATCGAGTGAGTGTGAGTGTGAATGTGTATGTGATGTGTATGTGATGGACCAGCATTCCATCCAGGGTGTACTTCAGCCTTGTACACTATGGCTGTATTCACATTGCCAGCCTCATTGTCCAATTTCAGTTTTTTGCTCATATCAGATTTGCCTATTTTGATGTTTCACATTCAAAAGTACATTAACACTTTACTTGACAGGGCACAAATAATATTGTATTATGCTACTACTTATGTACTAATGAACCATGAATGAAGTCATAGTTACATACTGATCACATGTTAATTCATCATTAATGAATCGTGATGCTTGTTTCATTTCAAGCAGTTACTATATTTGTTACTATATCTAATTATGTAAACCTTTGTGAACTACTGAAGGAACAAGTCACAAATAAGGCAAATTAAATACTGATCTCATATTTGTTCATCATTAATGAATCATGATGCATCTTTCATCGCAAGCAGTTACTGTATTTGTTAGTATATCTGTTAATTCTTTAAACCTTTGTGAACTACTGAAGGAACAAGTAATGAATAATGCAAGTGAAATACTGATATGTTTGTTCATCATTAATGAATCGACAAATCTTTTATCTCAAATAGCGACTATATTTGTTCATGATTTGTACTTCAGTAGTAACAGTGTCATTACTAAGTATTTGTGCCCCCTCAAGTAGTGTTACCATAATTACAAGTGACGTGCAACTGTAATGTAAATGTATGCGCACATCGACACGTTTTTTGCATGATATCTGCATCACCGGCAACAAAGAAATGCTCAGTGCATGTGTACAGGCAAAACAACGTGGATTCCGATCTGAGCATTCTAGTTCATGTCACATGACCATGTATCAGAAATGTATCCAAACTAAGACCACATATGAAAGTGACTCAAATCTGATTTGAAGAGATCGGATTTGAGTCACCACACAGGCCTTAAAACATCAGATCTGAGTCACCTTCAGGCAAAAAATCAGATTTGTGTCACTTCAGCCTGGTAGTGTGAACGTAGCCCAAGCCGCAGGATAGGCTCCAGGCCCCAATCTAAGCCTGACCAAGATATGTGATTAGAAGAGGATTGAATGGGTGTTATTCAGTTTATGATCAAAATGTACCTACAGCCTATTCCAGGAAACACAAGGTGTGGCCCCCCGGGCAGGATTCTGGTCTGTCAGGAAGCGCACACACACACACACACACACACACACAGACAGTTTGGGACGTCAGTCTAACTGAGCCGCATGTCTTTGGGGTCTCGCAGGAAAATGTGACACGAGAGTCAGAGTCAAACTCACAACCCTTAGGCTGGAGGCCGTGAGCCTCCCCTTCAGCTGCCATGAACATTTCTGTAGTCAGTTGCAGCAAATATAATTCAACGACGCTGGCACCACCTAGTGGCTGATCAGAAGCTCTGCTTTGTTAATGTGTTACTAAAAAACGGTTTGCTCATATTTTAGTCTTTTGGTCTCTTATGTTGCCCTGTGATGGGTTGGCACTCGTCCTGCGTTGTTCCCTGCCTTGCGCCCGTAGCCTCTAGGATAGGATAGGGTGTCCGCAACCCTGAATAGGATGAGTGGTTTCAGACAATGGATGGATGGATGGTCTCCTATGTTACTGGAGGATTTTAAATGGCCTTAAGTCTGCTTAAGATAAGATATGTTCAGTTTTGAACTACTGATTGCACGTGGACTGGGTCTGGAAACTGGTCTGCAGGTTTAAAGCAGAAATAGCTGGTTGTAGCATTATTAGTAACTCTACTGCACTTTAATTTCTCAAATATTCACTAATTTTTTTTATCTTTCATCATCATCATCCATTCAGTCGAGTACGACTCTGTCACTCTATGGATCAGTGCTTTCCATGTCTTCCGATGTATCGCAACTTTTTTTCAGTTCTGCTATGCTCAGTCCTGTATCTCTTTATCTTTACTTATATATAAGTGGTGTTCAGCAATTTAATGTCACTGCTGGTCTACCAATGCAATAAGGTATGTGACAAAATTCTTGAATCTTGAATCTCCAAACAAGCGCCTAGCATTTCTGGGGGTTAAGCTGCTTGGAGTTTTTAATGTAGGCCTGATATCCATGACTGTTGATGTCCATGACTGTTGATGTCCATGACTGTTGATATCCATCACTGTTGATATTTATCACTGTTAATGTCCATGACTGTTGATATCCATCATTGTTAATGTCCATGACTGTTGATGTCCATGACTGTTGATATCCATGACTGTTGATATCCATCACTGTTGATGTTCATGACTGTTGATATCCATCACTGTTGATATCCATCACTGTTAATGTCCATCACTGTTCCACCACCAGACCAGCAGCTGAGGGTTTTGTTCATATCAAAGCACATCTGCATTGTAAAGTACTTTTTGAAAAATCTGCCCATCATGACACGCATGTCCTGGGCTCATTTGCTGGCCAAACTGCAGGAGCTCACATTATCTTCTGCTGATTCTGCCTTTTCTTTTCTGACCCAGGTCACCTTGCCAACTTCTTGTCACGCTGGGGCATCTGCTGGAAAGGGGCGGATAGCGAGATCTGCTTTGAGCCTGACCTAGATAGCGTGTGTGTACTTAGTTCAGAATGAGTACACTGCAGAGTAAGAAAGGGAAGCATGAGGCGGGAGTGTAAGTGTGGGCAGGAGGCCAAACAGCAGGCTGGAGGGGCAGGTGCAGAGAACGTGATGGAATATGAAGGACTTGGGCTAGAATGTTATTTCAGAAACGGTTCTGTTGCAACGGACACTACCACATTAATGAAGTTAAATTATGACTGGGAACATCTACAATTTGAAGAGCAGCAAAATAAAATTCAATAAAATTCACCCAGAACAGAATAAATATGGCTTGATCTAATTTCTGTAATCATACATCGTATTTATTCATACATACACACTATATGGGTAAAAGTAATTTGACACCTGCTTGTCCAACATCTGACTCTGAATCAAAGGGTATTGATATGAAGGTTGTCCACCCTTAGGTGCTAGAATAGCCTCTGATCTTCTGGGAGGGCTTTCCATTAGATGCTGGGATCTGCTGCCATTCCGGTTGGGTATTGATGCTGGGTGATCAGGTCCCTCTCTGTGAGCTTGTGTGGCCCCCACCTCGCAGCTGAACTTCCTCCCAGATGTTTCCACTTCACAGTCACTTCACTCGCCGTTGACCAGTGCAGCTCCAGCAGGACAGAAATGTGGAGAAGCGACTTGTTGGAAAGGTGTCCAATGCTGACCAATGACGGTGCTGGGCTGGCTAACCTCTTCTGTATGACCCCCCCAAGCTGCTGTCATTGTTTGAGGCTGCAGGTTGCATGTCTGTGTGTTTATTCACACACCTGCATGTCAGCAGTGGGTGTGGCTTACATGACGTTAAGAGATAAATGGTGTGGTCACTTCCTGATATTTTTGTTCCTGGAACACTTTCTTATAGATTTCTGACCTCAGACAAATTTGTGTAGTAGTAAGCATCGCCTACATTTACAGTGTGACTAAATTCAGAGGGCACTGTATCTATAGAGTATGAAACTGTCAGGATCAGCCGTGCAAATAGCTTGTCTTTGGTTTTATATGTGACCATGTATATGTAGACTGTTTATTTTAAAAGTGAATAGATATCAATGTTTTTGTTTTATAAGCTCCAGACTGAAGGTGTCTTGTACATAAAATGGCCGCAGACAGCACATAGTCTTAACTGGTATAACAATAAGTTATTTCAAGGACAGTCATCAGTTCATACAGAAAATTACGTATCAGCCGTGTCCGGAGACCACTGGGGCATTAAACTGTCCGTCTGTAAGAAAATGTTGTAAGTGTAACATTTTCAGTTGTTAACACGTTAACGTTTTACAATCTGTACTTTTACGTGTTTTCAAAAAGTAGTTTAAGTAACATGCTAACAGATTGTCATCAACATCTTTTTTTGCTACGGTTGAATAGAAGTCAGCATTTAGTTTTTCTTCAAAACATTTATTTGTTAATTAACACTCTTAAATTCATGAATGGTATGTATATCGTGAGAGGAATGTTAACGCAGAATATATTACGAAGAAAAATCTGTCAGCCAACACACTCCTAACATTTAAAAAGTACACTACATTGCTCCGTTAATGTACTTCCGATATTCGTTTGAGCATTTTTATTTCACACTTCCAAGGCATGCACATCTTTAACATAGCGAACAAACAGGATGCTTACTGTTGGAAGTCATACACCTGATGACTGGGATCATTTCTTAATATTCATTCCCTCTGCCATCTATGTTTAAGCTTCATATTGCTTCTGCATTTGCACGTCACTTTCATAACATGAACCAAAACCTTCAGTTCTGGTGACCACAATCTATGCAGGTCCCTCAACATGCCTTAGTGACTGCAGCTAATGTGATTACAATTTCGTAACCGAGACGAGAGACCACGATTACTACACCAATCCAACCTCCAAACTCTCAAGGACCTCATGTTTCACGATTCAAAGTTTCGTCATCGGGACGGTTGTGCAACATAAACCTTTGTGTCAATCAAGTCCACCGCCACAAAGACACTTGAATGAATGTTCTTCACTTCAACAGCAATTCATTATTTTCACGTCTGCTTTGTGTGCGGTAATGACTAATTGTGGAGCAGTCCAGGTAGGCTGTCACATAAGGCTTACGTTCTCTATGCAACGACTAAGACGGCCTTGGTGGGATTCACGGAGAATCAGCATTAAAACATTCAGCATGTGTTGAACTGAAAAGAATTAAATCTGAACTTTTAAATGTGTTTTCATGAGTAAATCCAAACATCAAATTGAAATCAGGTCCAAACACGGTGAGATGTTTAAGGCACCATTCAGCCAGAAACCAAAATAAAATCTATAGGTGACAGAGTATACATAATTACATACTGAAGGTTTATCGGGAAAAAAAAAAAAACACATACTTCCACATGACCATTGTCTAATTTTTCTGTTTGCACATCCACCCTCAAGTTATAAAAAAAATGCACTCAGATGCAAACAACTATACTGAGTAGTCATGCTGTTCGGGGATCTTGTAGAGCTGAGAGCTAAATAATTTGGTCCAAGTTGGGTTACAGCTGTGTTTGACACATACATTTTTCAGGGTAAGGTTGGGAATTCAACAGTTTGCACTGCCAGTGCTATATTCTTCTAGAAAAGTGGAAACTGTACATCCAGATGGTCTGTTGGTTTCAAGTTGGGGTGGATTTTGAGTGAAAACAGGCTTTATGAACAGAAAGCAGACCGATGGTTGCAGTTTCTCCTTCTGTCCTGGTCGCTATGCTCTAATCGATGTACTGGGATAGCCAGCGGAAACCTTCGCCATAGCCTTGCCTCTTCAGAACACTGCACATGAACACCTCCAGTGGCCTGGTGTTCAGCTCCTTCATAGGGATGTTGCCCTGGCAATAGCAAAGGCATCTCATTACCACTGTAAACGTTAGTTACTGTAACATAGTTTGATATACCGGAAATTCAGCCAAAACTGAGAAGGAACAAGCTACCTTGCCTGTGGTCTGCCCATACAAGCCAAACAGCTCACGCAGTCTCTCTTCACCGATGGCTTCTGGTCGGTCAATTTTGTTACCAAGGATCAAGACAGGCACATTTCCAATAGTCTCATCCGTCATAAGGGCCTAGAGAAAAGAGACAGCAACATCACAACATCCTTCAGAATCTGCGTGAAAGACGTGCAAGTTTGCAAGCTGGCTGGAGATCATGCTAACAGCCGGTAGGGCCTTCTGCCACCAGTGGCGAGACCAATGCGCACACTGTCAAAGTGCACTGCATGACTCAGCGGCTTTGGGCAATGACCCCAAAGCAGGCAGAGAGACCTACACTACCCACTAAATAATTATTTCTTAAAAGCACAGTAACCCGCTTAGCAAAATTCTGTTCCAAAACAGACTTAACTAAAATACATTCCTTTGTAAACACAGCACATATTTTTAGTATAAAAAATGTTTCCTAATGTTAACTGCACATGTTAAATTATCACTGGAAAAACCCACTTGGGAAGAGCAGCTTCACATACAGACCGGATGAAAGTCTACATTGACTATCAGGTTTGCTCCCGTAGTGGAAGGAGTAGCTCTGTGGACTTTGAATCCAGAGACCCGAGTTCAGATCTCAGCCAGCCCTCATGCCTTCAAACAATTTCCTTTGGGATAACTCTGAAGTATGTGCACTAATGAAGAATTAACCATCTTTTTGATATATAGTGCTACAGTGTTTCCCAAACCAGTCTTCGGGGCACACTGGATGGATCCACATTTTTGTTTTATCACAGTTCCCAGAACACCTGACCCAAGCATTTAGGAGCTCAAAATACCTCACAGGTGTGCTGGGAACTGGGATAAAACAAAAATGTGGATCTGTCCAGTGCACCCCAAGGACTGGTTTGGGAAACAATGTAATACAGTTTTGCACATTGAAAACAATATTTTCAGTATTCAGTAAAAATTTTCAAATTGGGCCATTCAAATGTAATGCTGCTAGAATACAATTGATATTTACTGATTATTAACATTACCAACAGCCAAAAATCCCTGGTTGGTATTGGTCAGCAAATATGTCAGTCAATGCTATTACCTTTATATATGAAAACACACCAAGCCTGTAAGATCACTCACATCAAGCTCTGTCTTGGACTCCGCCAACCTTGACAAGTCTGCACAATCCACGAGGAAGACAATACCGTTGATGGCCGGGAGGTAGTTCTTCCATACTCTCCGAGCTGGACAAACAGGGAAGAGTTAGGGCCATTCAGACCCATGGGCACAGCCAGTGCACTGAGAAACAGAAGATGTGGACAAGCCAGGAGGTTACCTTGTACATGGCCACCCAGGTCAAAGGTGGTAAACGTCATTCCCGCTATTGTCAGCTCTTCAGAGGCTGGCAAGAAAAACAAACAAACAAAAAAACCTATGCTTAGGTAAAGCCCATTCAGCCCTGAAAGACTTTCAGAACATCCCAATATTTTCAAAATCAGTTAGTTTGTTACTGATATTGACTAAACCCATGCAAATATAACACCTGCACTGGATCTTCTAGTCAGAGGTGGAAAGTTCAGGTCCAGAAAGTACGAATCCAGACCAAGATTGTGTCTCAGCCAATCAGCCGAGTATGAAGAGTCACAGAGTACTTAACTGATTTTTTGGAACAAAACCTTGGTCTGGATTTGTACTTTCTGGACCTGAACTTTCCACCTCTGCTTCTAGTCACTTATTTCACAGTTGTGTGCATCTAGAAACCGCTATGTTTCTCCTTAACAAATGCAGACCCAAGCCTACGGTCTGTTCTGTTTTAGTGAATATCTGTCTTGAGGTATTTTCATTTGCCAGAAGAGTCACCACATTCAGGTGTAACACACCTTACTATTCGGATACACCACCGCGGTGATTACACTACTCAAAGCCGGTGCCATGCAGAGACGGACTCACTTGGGTGCAGAGTGGGCACATGCTGTCCCAACCGGTCGTCTTTCAGCATGTGCAGCAGTGTCGTTTTCCCAGCATTGTCCAGTCCCAGGAACACCAGCTTGCCAGACTTTTTATACAGTCCTGAGGCAGAGTGGAACCGCAGTGGTAAAGGAGCGCAGAGAAGCTTGTGTCTGCCTATTCAATGTCAATGCAGCTACATTCTGTGCAAGCCAACAGCACTGCCTTCATTTCGCAGTCTCCTCCTGCGATAATATCCAGACCCTTTACTGCTCTGCTGTCATTACTTAGCATGTTGTCGTTACTTGTGTACTGCCATATAGTTATGAAAATCAATTAAGGTAGCTTGCGTACTGTTACAGTAATGCAGTATACCTCTGCAATTGGCTATGCCATGTTGTGGTCCCATTTTGGGGAGGGGGGGGGTGTTGCCGAAATTTCAAAATACCGGAATAGCATTGCTTTTGAAAATATCGCCAAAATTGCAAATACCGTGGTATATCTGCCGGGTGTGACAGTACGAGAAAGTAGGTACTGTCGAAGCCTTGTTTATAACGATCTGATGGTTGAAACCACTATGCCTTTTGTCTGGCTCAAAAGACAAGCTGCTACTTCAAAGGGCATTAACATTTTGTTGTGCAATGACTTAAATGCTTATTAGGTCTGTACATTTTACACCTTGAAATTACTTTGAAAGACAGATATGCTTCAATTTTTTGTTTTTTTTTGCTAAAGACAAAAATAAAATTGCATTCTGGCAACATAAAACAAGATTGACTACACTGAGAGGCTCTTACCTAGAAACTGTAGTACACTACTGAAGCCACTGTAGATCCAGTCAAATATGAAGGACATTATCTGGACGTTAAGTGACCTGGGGGAAGAAAAAGGAACAGAAAATATCACTGAGGTTGTATTTTAACAGAGATGCCCCAAAAATCATGAGATATACAGTCCAAAAGAAAGACAAAGGACACTGAAATGTAAGCAGTCTGAGTGAACAAGACACACTGAAGTTTAATCATAAGACAACGGACAGCGGAGGCTGCTGCGTATTAAAAGAACCAACACTTAATCTGCAGCAGTAAAGGCCGATAGAGGTACCAGCTGTGGCGCCGATTGTGAAACATCCTGGCACTTGTGTACAAGGTTCAATGGATCAACAGCGAATAACTGCAAGACACACGTCACTTACCCTACGTATGACCTGGCCATGAATGAATGCAGACAGCATAGCTACATGTCCCGTAAGATTTCAGATTGCCTTCGATTTAATAAACAGATTATCTTGAATGTTACTTTAGCCCAGTACAAAAACTGAGTACAAAGTGAGAGACGAATATTCTCAACCAGGTAAATTACCTGTGTATATGTAAATCTTTTCTAAGATTATATCCTACGCTAAAACTATATTATTTCAGTCCGGGTAGTGCATTTACAACTTCGTACCCATGGGAAATCGAATGGGATTCTAATAATTTACGATTTGGCAATTCGACATTAAAACAAGGTCGGATCTTCAGTCGCCTTTCAACATTGTGATCCTTTTAGGCATTACAAGAAGAAATTTATTTTTGAGGAACATCGCATATATGTTGGGAAACGTAAGGCAGCCGCGGTTGTGACCATTTATTATTCGAATTGTATTTAAAAATGTATTATATGTCGCTGTTAACATCAACACCAAAACTTCTCCAATGATCCGAAAATGGTATGAGTCCAGCTGTAACATGACTGCGACTTAAGGACAGCAATACGAATGAAATTTGTAGAATCGACCAGATAGTAAATTAATTAATCAGTACATGCATCACGAAGTGGAAGCTGGAGCACCACACCGGCATCTCATGCTAACTGGTGTCAATCAAACCCGATTCAGTCACCAGACACCTACAACTGAATAGCTGGTTAACTGTGGTCTGTTCGGCAACATAAAACACATCCACCATTTAACGTCAGGGAGAAAAAAAGAAAAACAGAAACAGCTGCGAATTGTGTGTCTAAGAGTAACAAGCTAAGCAAATAGCTAGGCTCCGAGGAACCAAGAAAACCATAAGAAACAAACAAGAGAACTGGACGAAATACTCACTTAATACCTTTATTGTGAGTGACTAAATCGTCTCGCAAGTAAAATAAAGAGCAGGTTAACCCTTAACGCTATATGTCCTCGGGTCGCCGTCCGCCACCTCCTTTTTTGCCACACAGAGCCACGACACACAGCAATGGCCGCCCGCCTGCCTTCATGGCGTCTTCTTTCCTGACGTGACGCCCCCGAGCCCGTTTTGGCGCCGGGACACGCCCCCTTTTCGTTCTCCCGAATGCTGCCACTGGCTGGGAGACACGGAAGCGCAACCATCCTTCTGATTGGTTGTCTGCTGTGTATCCCTAAAAACGCAACTTCACAACAAAGGTCTATTGCAGGAGTCTCCAACTCCGGTCCTGGAGAGCTACCGTCCAGTAGGTTTTCTATCCTATCTGGCTTCTGATGAGCCACACCTGTTCTCAGGTAAATACCAGGAACAGATGTGGCTCATCAGAAGCCAAGTGGGACAAAAAACCTACTGGATAATAGCTCTCCAGGACCGGAGTTAGAGCCCCTGGTCTATTGTGTTTTGCAGAGCCGGCCATCCCAGCTGAAGGGGTCTCACAGCGATGTCCAACTTGTGTTGTGACCTGGGATCTGAGATAGAAAATTCCTTATGTTTCATTAAGGTTATTTTAGGGTGTCTGGTCGTACTAGTTCTCACAATACACCAGCTGTACAAGAAAGCATCACCAAAAAAAACTAATAATAGAACCTAACTAAAGCATAACATAAGAAGTAAGGAGCATGCACTGATTACAGTGCATAAGGAGCATGCACTGATTACAGTGCGTAAGGAGCATGCACTGATTACAGTGCATAAGGAGCATGCACTTATTACAGTGCGTAAGTAGCTTGCACTGATTACAGTGCGTAAGGAGCATGCACTGATTACAGTGCGTAAGGAGTATGCACTTATTACAGTGCGTAAGGAGCATGCACTTATTACAGTGCGTAAGTAGCTTGCACTGATTACAGTGCGTAAGGAGCATGCACTTATTACAGTGCGTTGCTGCACCCACCACACGACAAACCACCTCAGGGATGAGAACCTGAGTGCAGCCCTGTGGCGGGTGATACCTTGGAATGGAGTGGTGGCTCTCAGACTAGGGATCTGTGCGAGCAACTGGAAGGTTACTGGTTCAAATCCCATGAATGCCCAGAGTGATCGTACTCTGTCGGGCCCTTGAGCAAGGCCCTTAACCTGCAATGGCTTCATCCTGGGTATGATGTTAATCTACATCCAGCCCTATAAGGAGGTCCTTCGATTTACAGGGAATAACTTGGGGGTTGGTGGCAGGATTGGCACCCCAGCCACTGAATAAAACCTCACACTGGTCCATTTGGACTAGTGTGGTGCTGACGTACCACATAAGGATGCTTGGAAAGCAAAGCTGTTAATGATGGTGGGGCTGTGAATTGTAGCTTGTTATGATATACTATTTTAACTTGTCCTACTAGCTATAGAGGGATTACACCACATTTCTCACATCAGTACCCCAGTTTACTATAATTATAATAAACTTTGAATAATTTTGAATTGAATTAACAGTATATTTGCTGTTTTATGCTTGCCATTGTTGCCACTTGCCTGCTCTCTGGGGTAATTGGACAGGGATAATGTAAAGTGTTTTGAGACAATGTAATGTGAAAATGTGCTATACAAAATAAAATTGAAAGGAATATTAGTCTGACACATGCAGGAGCACACAGTTGCATTTTTGATATATTTTAAAACCAGATGAACATACATTCCCAAAGCACCCCAACGCCTTTTCCTATCAGAACGCTAAATATACTCTTACTCTGAACTTGAAAGAGGGAGGGAGCAGGGCACTGCAAAATGAGGTCATCTATCTGCGCCGGGGAAGTTTTCCTTGGTCATTGTTCTATTGGCCTCGCGCGATCTTACTGCTGCATCTTTGTGCTGTGAAACTACCGAAGTGAATACAGCACGCCGCGAATTTTATAGCGTTGTCCGGGAAAATGGAGAGTCCTGAGGAAACCCAGAACAGTTCGGATAAAGCCTATGCCTCGAAACGACGGGCCGAAATACGAAGACGAAAACTGCTGATGAATTCGGAAAACAGAATGAACAGGATTATGGGGTTTAGTGGCGGCAGCAAGGACGACGGGGATGGTGAGTCGCATGCTTTCCTCACGGTATCGGTGTTGGTGAGAGATCATCTCGTTTGTGAGGCATGGCGAACGAAAGCTGTAAGTTGACATGTTTATAGACTTGGGTTATTGGTGAGTTTCGTTTGCAGAGAATGCATTGGGTATTCAAGCATTATTATTATGAGTATTGTTATTATTATTAATGTTATTATTCTTTACATTTGACAAGTGCTAAGTTAGGTTTAAATACGCACTACACCTTGAGGTAGGTCCTAGTTACCGTGGTAACACTGTATTCTTCGTTAGTATCCTACTACTGCATAAACGATGACGTTAGCGTCGGTTCCATGTGCAAACCTACGCTGTATGGGGTCACATTTGGGTTGTTTTGTTTGCCTTTGCTTGCCTTTTTTAGCATCTTCTCCACAGTATATTTTGTTTAATTAAATGCCAGTACAGGCGGCTTCATATTAAATATTCACTATACTGATAATGGTCAGCGATGGCACCTCCAGAACAATAGTAAATACGTGACATTGTATCCTGCTTTTCTAGCAGACGTTAAGGGCCATGTGATGGAACACAGGATGCACATTGATCTGGACAAAACAGACGCCTGGTCCTCAGCCATTTCCTCGACACGGCCGGCATCATTCTCCAGTGAACTTGGGGGCAGCCGCCATAGCGAGGGCTTGGAGAGCAAGTGCTCTCTACCTACCCCCGATATCAGGGACATGCTAGGGGGCAGCGGAGAAGAGGACAGCCCAGGGGAGCCCCGGCAGCGAGTGCGAGGGGATCTGGCCGGCGAGGGGCTGCCGCGCTCCCCCCGCCGCGGTCTGCAGCAGTATCTGTCGCGTTTTGATGAGGCTATGAGGCTCCGTGACCAGCTGGCCAGTGAGAAGCCGGCCCAGGATGGTGCCTCGGGTCCCGAGGAGCTGGAAGCCTTCCGTATCTTCCGGCTTGTTGGGAGTGTTGTTCTAGCTATTGCCGTCAGGGTATTCATCTGCAAGTACTTGGTAAGCTGCCTTTGTTTACTGTCTTTCTGGCTATCGCTTTACTGGGTTTCTCCCTGAAGGGTTGAATTTTCAAAGTTAAAGCAACTTTTAAGAGCAGTTAACTGAAAACCTTTTCTTGTTTGCAGTCCATATTTGCTCCGTTTCTTACACTGCAGCTTGCCTACATGGGTTTGTGCAAATATTTCCCAAAGGTGAGTCTCATGTTACTCTTTTTGTGAATGCGTAGACCTTTATTACCTTTGGATTATCAAGTTATGTTACCCAAGATGGCTTGTAATGCTGCACATATAACAATAGTCCATCAAAATGCTGGAATACAGAGGCAGTATTCACAATGGCTCATGCTAATTCTATTGCAGCAAGATATTCGTAGGGATGCAGCGACTGCATTTTCCTTGGCCGACCACAATTGGCAATTATTTTAAGCCTGACCTGCCGTCACCAATCCTTGGCTGATTCCAATTTTACTAGTTAATTAGCAAACTAAACATTTTATCACTTCTTTAGTGAACTTAGCTTTTAGCAAGCAAAATATTTAAAACAACCAGTTCAAATTTGAAATGGCTTCGCAAGTGTCATTTTAAATTGGTTGTTTCCAATGTTTTATGGGTAGTTTTTCCACAGACAAGTTTTTGTTTACGTCTTGCACACTGCAAATTCAGTGTCTTCATCCCACACTGTAAAGAACCTCCAAACAGTGGACGTTTCCTGTAAGTGTTTTAACGCACCTATCACACATAGTTCTTGGGAGGAGGGAAGATGAGTGTCGGGGACATGACTGCAGATGGAGATATGAGTTGGGAGTAGGACTGGGCAATATGGCCTAAGTGGCATAATATGATGCTTTTGGTTATAATCAGGATCCACAGCATAGATCAGTATTTCTGTTACCACCCGTTGTACAAACTGTACCTTTGCAAAGTTTGCAAAATGCAGTAGATTGGTACACATCAGATTTTGCAAATACAAACCATTTCCACACAATCAAAGCAGAACCTCTTTTGGATCCAGTTCTTCCTCATCTCCCCATGCCACACACACTTTGACAGCACCATCGACCAGACTGTGGTCTGTGTTGTTTACCGTGTGACACACACGCAATATTTTTTTACCAGTCTGGTGGTATATAAATTTTGTTTGTTTTTTCACCAAGTTAGCCAGCTGTCTAAAAAAAAATCAATTAAGTTTTTAACTCAAGATCTAGCCCGCTAACTTGAGATCAACGGAGACAGATAATTGACCAAGAAGTGAGATGTACAGACATTTGAGACGTCATGCAGGCTGAAAATGCTTTGTTTCATTTCAGTCTGTTTTTGTTGCAACACTGTTGTAGCCTCCAAATACACAGGCATCGTGTGACAGGATTATCTGCTCACCCTGGTTATTTCCCTTATACCTCATTATAGACAAAAGCATCTGCAAAGTCCAAGTATATTTAAATGTCGTGCTGTATTGCAATTCTTTGCAACCGGATATGATAAAATATCACCATTTCGGCCATCACTATTTGGTACAAAAATGTTGGCTGGTAAACTACTTGATTGGCTCATAAAATTGGTGATATTTAGACTGATTCGTGCATTCCTAGTTATTTGTAGAATTTATTAGGAGAGGAAAATGACGTGTTGATAAAACTGGTTGGTCACAAGAACCAAATAAAAGATGGTTGTACGTTTGATTGCAGGGTGAGAAGAAGATGAAGACCACGGTGCTGACGGCCGCCCTGCTCCTGTCAGGAATCCCTGCTGAGGTCATCAACCGCTCCATGGACACTTACAGGAAGATGGGCGACGTCTTCACAGACCTCTGCGTCTATTTCTTCACTTTCATTGTGTGTCACGAGCTTCTTGTTGTCTTCGGTTCTGAAGTGCCCTGAGCTGGCACCTCCCCCTTTTCCCCGCTTCCTGGTTTGGCTAAGTGTTAGTCTCCCTTTTCCATATTCCAGTTTGCCTGGGCATCTACCCACCACTGCTCATAACTTCACATTTATATAAAACACCTGCTAGTTAATTTCAGTTGATGGTTTGTATGACCTGCTGGTTGACTGAGTGGACCCAAGTATTTAACTGAAATAAAATTGTTTCTGTAGACTTATTCTGTGATGGGACTGGAGATGTTTTTGACTACACACAGCTTGACTACCTTATATAAGCTTGTTGAAGTTTTCTCTGAGCTAAAAATGTATTGTAGCACATCCTGTTGAGTGTCCTGCACAGAAAACATCAGTTTTTAAGGTATGCTGCTGTTTTTCTTTCTTTCTTTCTTTTTCTTTCTTTCTTTCTTTATTTAAAGAGTGTCCTGTGATATTAATAACTTGGTCAATGGTTGTATTCTCTGTATAGCTTACGTTGTCTGATAATATGAATTATGGATTGTATAACTATCTCTCCATCGGCCAGCTAGTTACTGAGTTGTCAATACTGTACGGTATTGTGTGTGTTGTACGTTATAAAACATATAAATTATTTAATTTTGTGTAAAAATATTTTGAGTAATTAAAGTTGAATTTGTTTTCTTTTTAGAAATTGTTTTTAATATAATTTGTGTTTTCTTTGTAATTACTGGTAGCTGATGGGAAAATATTTATGTATAACAATATAACACATAAACTTGGCAAGTTTCCTTTTCACCTGCGTTTCTGTTTTTAGTTGTTCCAGAGCCCTTTAGGTGTCATGGTAAAAAAATATTATCCCATAGTAATTCATGCACTCCAGTTAGTAATTTATGTTCTCCAGTTACTAATTCATGAGCTTGAGTTTGTAATTAATTCCCTCAAATTAATCACCAATCAGACAGCACAAATTAGTAACTTTAGAGTGCGAGTTGGTAACTCGAGCGCACAAATTACTACGAGATAATATTCTTTTCTACCGTAACACCTAAGGGGCTTCATATAAACCAACTGAAGTTAAAATTCCCCTGCATTGTAAAATGTTACTGTAGTCTGCTTAACGTACTACGGTGCAGACACTTCTGGGAAGCTGAATGGGCTGGGCACGTTCACTGGGGTACATTTTAAGTGATAACAAATAAAAACCTCTCTCTGTGTGTATTTCCTGTGTTTTGTATCCTGGATATGTCTTGCTCACTGAGCACTGTAGCCATACACTTTTGCCTTTGTGTGCCCAGTTCCTACCACCCTGGTTCTTTTTGTGAAAGTTGCATGTTTTGCCTTTTCTTTGCATATTTAATTTTCCTGCTTTACGTAAGTGAATTACCCCTGTGTGCGTATGTGTCCTGCAGCTGACTGACATGCCGTGCAGGTTCTCCTTGCCTTCTGTCCTGTGTGTCCTGCAGCTGACTGACATGCCGTGCAGGTTCTCCTTGCCTTCTGTCCTGTGTGTCCTGCAGCTGACTGACATGCCGTGCAGGTTCTCCTTGCCTTCTGTCCTGTGTGTCCTGCAGCTGACTGACATGCCGTGCAGGTTCTCCTTGCCTTCTGTCCTGTGTGTCCTGCAGCTGACTGACATGCCGTGCAGGTTCTCCTTGCCTTCTGTCCTGTGTGTCCTGCAGCTGACTGACATGCCGTGCAGGTTCTCCTTGCCTTCTGTCCTGTGTGTCCTGCAGCTGACTGACATGCCGTGCAGGTTCTCCTTGCCTTCTGTCCTGTGTGTCCTCGAGGAGACCCCCTGCTCACTGTCACCCTGTACTCATTATGGAAGCTGGATCAACGGATGTGCAACTAATGACATTTTGACCTGCAGCTCAAATTTTACCCATTTGTGAAAATGCAGTCCAGTTCATTGTAGGGGCTGCTGGCCAACTTGTGTAAATAGCTGATTATAGCTTCGATTTAATAAAACTACGAACCTTTTTGTCATAATGGCAGCTTGAGCAGTGTTTCCGAACCTGGTCCTCGGGGACCCACAGATGATCCATGTTTTTGCTCCCTCCCAGCTCCCTGTCAGACACTCCACATTTTTGCTACTGGGAGCTGGGAGGGAGCAAAAACATGGACCGTCTGTGGGTCCCCGAGGACCAGACTGGGAAACTCTGCAGTAGAGCAGCATGTTTTCTGATTATGTGAGATGAGGGAGCCAAGAAGGAACATAGAAATCTCACACAAGACACTTGAGCCGAAAACCGAGGAAAACAACGTTCTGTCTTCTCCAAAGGCATGTTAAAATATGTATCAGGATTAATGACTGATATCTAGGATCAGACCAGGATTTACCCGCTAATGCTCGGTAGTTCTGATTTTCTTTTATCATAATCTCAAACAGTAAAATAGAAAATTAAATAGCTTGGCAACATTATTAAAAAAGATATACTTAATTGATCCCAAATAGGACCTTATGGCCCAATAACATACAGCACACAGAACACAAAGTGCAAGGACAATATAGACAGTACAAAAACTCTCATTTATAGTCTAATAGACATAAATGTAAATAAATCCATGCATGGATGAGTGGCATGGTTGACATTGGTATGCATGTTTCTTCCTGGGCGCGCCTCTGATTATACAGGCGTTGCCTGAGAATGCGGTTGGGAGCGGAATGGCAGCCTTACTGGAGGCCTTACGGCCTGTGGGATGCACGAACACCAGCAGTGCTTCTGGCACATTCTGCTGCGATGATGCAATAAAGAAGCTAATGGATATAATTTGGTAAAGGAGCCAACATTAGTCATGGTGGCCAGTTCATATTCTGAGCTGTGTGTGGTGCGATTGTGCAATTCTTGAAGAAGAACTATTTCCAGTTCTTCGAGGGATAAGGATGCAGTTTGTCCATGTTTGCTATATGCTGTCATAATTCACGAGACAGCTACTCTTGTGCAAAACTTTGCACCCTGTGTGACTGTGACATGCATCCTGTTGCACTGCAAACACACATATCAAAGTGATAATTGTCAGACTTTGTCACAAACTGCTCATTGGCATTCAGCCTAATTTACATTTTCATTAATGTTTATTTAGCAGATGCTTTTGTTCAAAGTGATGTACAAACGAGGCAAATGGGAGGGGGCGTGGAGGTGGCTGCCTCAGTGGGCTAAGCCTCTATGCCTGTCACTGGAAGATCGCCAGCTCAGGCCCCTAAATGCCCAGCACTGGGGGTGTTGCATGCAGGCTGACACTGCACTGTGACCCTACACGCTTAGTCTCACCTGTACGCGTGTTTGTGTGTCTCATGGAGAGCAACACAGTACAAGCAAAGAGAAGCATTCCAATGTACTTGTATTAATGGCAAATAAAAGGTCGTTTCATTACAAACATGTGTACTGTTGGGGAGTTCGCTAGCGCAATATGGCAAATCTTCATAGATGTAGTTGAGATTAATTACTTCAAAGTCCTTTTGATGGGGGCACATACTGTGGGTTCTACCCTCTTTCTTCCTGCATGCTTCAATGACTGTAATTCATGTCAAGCTAAAATCACCACTAACACGTGTTACCACTTCTCTAGTGAAAGGTATTGCTGCAGTACACTGCATGCAGAATTTAGAAATCATACAATATCAGGAAGCAAATTACAATGATATGGTGCTTAGGAGTGTAGGGGGGGCTGTGTGGCTCAGTACCTGTGATCATAAGAACATAAGAAATTTACAAACGAGAGGAGGCCATTCGGCCCATCAAGCTCGTTTGGGGAGAACTTAGCTAATAGCTCAGAGTTGTTAAAATCTTATCAAGCTCTGATTTAAAGGAACCCAGGGTTTTAGCTTCCGCTACACTAGCAGGAAGACTACTCCATACTCTAACTACACACTGTGTAAAGAAGTGCTTCCTCAAATTTGTTTTAAAATGTTCTCCCGCTAATTTCCACTTATGGCCATGAGTTCTAGTATTTAGACTAATATTGAAATAGTCATTTGGCTGAACAGCATCCAGACCCGTTAGAATCTTATAGACCTGAATCATATCCCCCCTTAGTCTCCTTTGCTCAAGGCTAAACAGATTCAGTTCCACTAACCTCTCCTCATAAGACATTCCTCTAAGAACAGGAATCATTCTCGTAGCTCTTCGTTGCACCTTTTCTAAGGCAGCAATGTCCTTCTTGAGGTATGGTGACCAAACCTGCACACAGTATTCTAGGTGGGGTCTTACCAAGGAATTATATAAGTGTAACATCACCTCCCTTGACTTAAACTCCACACATCTAGAGATATAACCCAACATTCTGTTCGCCTTTTTTTTTATTGCTTCTCCACACTGGCGAGAGTGGGACATGGAAGCATCAACATACATACCGAGATCTTTCTCGTAATCAACTACCTTTATTTCAGTGGAACCCATAAAATATCTGTACTTTATATGATCGGAAGGTCACCAGTTCAAATCCCATGATTGGCTGACTGGAATCATCACTGGGCCTCTGAGCAGGGCCCTTAACCACAACAGCTTCAAAGACTGCCTGACCCTGATCTATCTGCTGCATGTCACTTTGGATAAAAGCATTTGCCAAATTAATATATGCAAATCGATATCAGATCATTATAATTACAGGTACCTGTCTGAAGAATACCAAACAATCATAAAATGACTGAAAGGGCTACTTTATTACACATTTTGACACTTAAGATTAAAAATCTTGTTTTTCTAACGAATGTAACGGGAAAGAAGAACTAATAAGAAGTTTAAAGCACTTAATTTTCTAAAAGGGGAAAATTTAATTTAATAACAGTTGGGATCAATTTTTTATATGTATTATTATTTTTTAATTTTATTGTAATAATAATAATGTCAAATACATAACAAAAGTTAAACGTACATAAATTATACGAGTATACAATGACTTGTACAGGTCGACGTTTTACTGGAATTATGCCGGTCGACGTAATAGGTTACGTTTTGTCACGCAAAGGGGTGGGGTTTGGGATCCGTGGTGCAGTGACTGAATGAGACCTTACCTTAACATATATATGCATATATCTATATAATATCTATATAGTGTGTTTTCACTGTGTGCGTAATGCAGCCGCAGACGCAGCCTTAAGTTAATTAAAATTGCATTATTTATTTGAGCGAGTGTTGCCGCAATTCCCGGTTGGAAGGTGCGCATGCGCACTGTTTCCTCCTGCTTTATTAATTTTTAATGGAAATGGCTGCCTTTCCAATCTAAACCTCTCTGCAAAAGGAAAAACCAAATCTCGAAAATAACGAAGGATTGCATTATTCACTGGACTAGAAGGATATTCGATGAAAGGGTAATGATAAACTGCACGCGATTCATTGTAAAAATGACTCCATTTTAGGTTTTTAATGATGGGAAATATATCATTTTTATATTTAACCCTTTAGGTCCCATGATCCCCAAACAATTAAGGTACAGTATGCGTTTAATATTTTGGTTGTTTTTATAAAAGGTTGTACTGTGCAAGAACCGCGCGTTATATTCAACTTGTATTACTTTTAACTGCGAGTAGTGTACGCGGTGAATTATGGTACGATAATTTTAATATTGCGTGAGGGAAATAAAACCTATTGTTCGTTTACGGTATATTGGGCTGCTCAGAAAAAATATTCGGATTGATATTTGGGTTTTTAGCATCTGATAACAGTCTTTTTTATAGAGATTGCAGTGTCCGTAAGGGTAATAGCCGGGTCGGACCCCACGCCGCTTTGCCCGGCGTTACGCTGCCATAGTGCCGCCGGCCTCTGCCCTCTGCCCGCTTCATATTAGTGCCGCTGCCATTTTATAAAGTGCAACTTATGTTAGTTTTCAAAAGTTAACCAGGTTGTTATTATTGCAGCCTAGGTTTCACATTAATTATTAATGCTTTCTGCAAATATTTCTCCTGGTGCGTTGGTTTATATTTGACTTAATAGCATATCTACTTGTCCCCAATAATGACAATCTCTTCATTTCTGTGCGTTTTCCCATCAGCAGAAAATGATGCGCCAGGTTGCCAACAACAATGACTACTGCATGACTGGCAGGGCCTCCTGCCTGGCAGAAGATGGCCGACACCCCGCGTCTCACTTTGACCTGTGCGCCTCGCAGCCTAACAAGTTCTATCCACCTGCCCCGCCTGCATCCCTGCAGCTGTCGCTGCCTCCGCTGCCTCCGCTGGCACAGAGCCCGCTGAAGGCCGTGTCGTGTCAGACGCTGGACGCCCGGAACGAGACTCATCTCCAGGCAGTGGGGCTTAAAGCCAATGAGGAGACTGATGATTCCAAGAAGAAGAAAGGCACTGGGAGGTCTGGGAGACGAGGCAGGCCTTCGGGGACCACAAAGTCTGCGGGCTACAGAACAAGCACTGGGCGCCCTCTGGGAACTACAAAAGCGGCTGGATTCAAAACGAGTCCAGGGAGGCCTCTGGGCACTACCAAGGCTGCGGGCTATAAGGTAAGCCCAGGCCGGCCGCCGGGCAGCATCAAGGCGCTGTCTCGCCTCAACAAACTGGCCTATGGGACCTGCAGTGGGGCTGCTTTCCCCTATACAATGATGCATAAGCAAGGCTTGTGCGAACCCTCTGGCAAGGAAAAGGAAGCTAACGAGTGAAGCCCGGCCTGTCCGTTTGCCGCCTGTCGGGGGGAGACGTGCGACTGTATCCGTGGCTCTATGGTATAAAAGGTGTGTTTAGATTGGCTGGTATTTTACTGTCTACCAGCCTCAAATGAATCTTTTTTTATTTTTGGTATGTCAGTATGTTAAACTTTGTGTTTAAAATGAGAATTACGATGATATCACATTAGAGAAGTTACTGTTTATCCGCCACGGGACTGGTCGTATTTGCATTAAAGTTTGCTCATTTTTCTTTTTACGGAAACTGTCAGTTGCATGCTCGGTTGTGTCAGAATGAGCGCAGTGCTGGATAAAACGTGTTTGCACATTTATCATTTAGCGTTATGTTACTGCAGCAGACTGAGAAAGATATTAAACAGCAGTAAATACTTTAGATCTTACACTCCAAGATATTTAATTGATTAATGGGCATTTATTTAACATAAATTCTGTATTTGTATATTAAAGAATATTTTTCTGAAGAGTTTTGCCCTAATATACATGTATCTTTCCTTTGAGCAAAATCACGTTACCACACTTCTTGAGTATAACTAGTACGATGGGAAAAAATATTGTGTAAAAACACTATTTAATCTGCAAAGTGCTTCATTTTACTCCTCTTTGTATAGGCTGATGGGATTTCTAAAATGATAGGCTTGTTTTAATTATGGCCCATTTTGTGGCTTCAGAATTCTCACACACTCCAAAAATTTGCTGTGGTCACCGTTTGATACACACTAGTTGAAGTAGGCTTTGAATGACTTGTCAATTTGTCGGTTGTACATGACAAATTAAGGAACCATTACTCACTGTTTTTTATGTGGAAAAGAATCTTTAGGGACAAAATACTATGAGCGTATGTGTAATTTCTAATGTTTCACCAGGTACTTTGAAATTCACACGAAAGACTAAAATATGAGTATGTTCTAGATATAGGTTACACCACATGAAAATAAAAAGAGAAATTCGGTTAAATTATTGTCTATTTACTGAATTTTCACCTGTCATACAAAATAAAATATGAATCAGGTGAACAAAGAGTTTTGAAATCACTGCACAGTTAGACTGAGAAGTTCTTATACTGTAGGATATGGACACGCTGGTCATTAATTTAGAGTAAACATGCTGCTGTCTGTGGGCTTCATATTATAAGTGTATTAATATTTTGGGGGGATTTTCATATTTCCCATTCATATATTCTTCTAAGGGAAACAAGTTATGCTTTCACTTCCTATAGTGACATACACCTTATATACCTTTTTGTGGTTGTGTCTTATTTACTTGGTTTTTATTTTATTTTTATTTCGGTTCTTTGTTTAATTTCTCCTCGTGCTCCTGCTGGTGCAATATCGTGAAATTCACTCTGCTGTCGATTCCTCGTATGAAAATTTAAGGTTGGAGGCTAATGATGTTTTAAACAGTACAAAACTGTAAAATCATAAAAAAGGGTCATAGGGTAATCAGATTATATTCCACTGTTAACGGTATATTTACATTTTACGCTGCTTTATTCTGTGGTTTAACCTTCATATATCTGTTTATGTCTTTCTCATTATCCTTATGGTTATCAGTTATTTGCTAATCATTGAATGGTTCGTACCTTTCTTGTGATGTTTCACTTTAAAGAACGTCCAACATTTGTCTTGTTCATCTAAAAGCTAAATGTTATTCTAAAAGTAACTGTAGGCACCCAAAGGATAGGCAGTAAGCTGGATCATCATTTAAAAGCTTCCCGTCTGTTTTTCTGTCTACCAACTAAAGAATTTAAAATTGAGCAAATAATACACCATGATTTTCACGTACATCTCTGTGATCTTTACACTGATGAGCATGATGACTTGTAAAGCAGATTCAGAGCAGATGAACAAAAATCAATTTCCATTCACATCATTTTTATTATTGACATGCATCGTTTTTTTAAAGGAGACTATTCGGTTAGAACTATGTTATTTAATATCTGTCAGTATGTCTTAAAGTGTGTGTAATTTGCCATTCAGAGCTTTTTCAAATAACCGGCAGTTTTAACTGAATAAAAAGCTAAGAAACTGCAGTGCTGAGGTGTAGTCTGGGCCGTCCACTGGATTTTCCTGGAATCGTTTGCTATATGGCTGCTAAGCTGCCTCCTTTATTGTGCCCACATCTGTCTTTATTCATATAGTCACGTCATTCTTTACTTGGCATTTATGTTGTTTTAAAATGCACCTTTGTCTGTACAGTACATGGTGCTGAAATTTGCGTTGGGTTTGTTCCTCTTTCAACATATTACTGATCCCAGGTCATTCGCATTTTGTCACATGTATTTTTTGTTCAACAGACTTTATTGATATGCAGATATGAATTCTTTCTATTGGAAATATTCACTTACTGGAATATTCCAGAGGCGACACTCCTCTGTGGTCGGCTTAAGGGTTAGTCCATAAAAGCCTACATATTTGTCAGCCTTGAGGCCAAGTTCTAAAATGGACAAAGTGGATCTTGTAGAAAGACCTGGATGTAGTGTAATGTTAAAATGTTTAAATTCCATTAAAACACTGGTGAATACAGACTTTGGCTGTGTTGTTTTAAGAGTTAGAAAATAAACTAAAAACGACACCAATTAAATGCTCTCCATGTGTGAAACAGATCATTTAGAGGGGTCATTTAGATTAGCAATAAATGAGAAAAATGTATGGTACAGTAATGTAGTGTTGCTTAAGAAGCCATTTTACTATTACTACTACCAAAAATCTATCATGCTTAGCCTCCTTACAAAGTTCTTCTTGGCCTATGAACAGAAACTGCAATGGACATTGATAAGCACTCTCCCAGCTCTCTCTGACAAAGACTTATTCTCTCAACAAACAATAAATTTTTAACTAAATGTTATGTCATGCATTGTTAGCAGTTCATTTGATCAGAGACGGGACTCTTATCATCACAAAATTGTATTTTTTTCTTGCATGATTGTTAAGTGTGGAGAATATTCGTGTAATAAACATATGAATATCCTAAACATGATTATGTCTGTTTTTCACAAGTATTTTTGTCCAGAAAAATATTTGCAAAACAATTATGAAACTGAACATTGGTAATTAATTGTATTATGAAAACATGTTTCATGTATCTACTTGGCTTAACCCAATGATTAGCGACAGCTATAGCTCGAAGCAACGGTCAAAAAGGGACAATGACATAATCTTGACAGCAATCAGTAATCAATGGTGGAATTATACAATATTATATAAAGTTTTAATTGTTTACTAACTTCTTTAAACAGTTATTTACTGAGGAAATTTGGCTGAAGTTTGCTTTTATTCTAAAAGATGTAACAGTAGAGCATGTTGGTACTTTTTACATTTTTACATTTGTCAAACTTTTTACATTCGGAGGACACAGTGTGCTCATAGACAACATGCAATACATAAAATCAGCTATTTCAAATGAAAAAATGAATATATGCAGATTCCTCTCTGTACCATTGTCACTATGCGGCATACAGAAATTCCAGTTGGGTGTGGAAATATATGAGTGACACACCAGGGGTTCATAGAAAGAACATTAAGCACCTAAACCTTATACTTCTCTTACATCCTTAACTTCAACTTTGTGGACAGAACATGAGATTGCAATGAAATTCACAGAAATCTCAGTAGCAGTTTTATTTTGGATCATCTCCTTTGACCTGTAGACTCGACACGAAGAAGAATTAAAGAGAACACCAGAATGTAACACCAGAATGCCACTGTGCGCTTATATGTCACATAGCATGAAAAACAAAAACACACTTTATCTTAATCTAAAGCCTTTATTCGGGTAATAACTTTGTGTTGTTTATATATTAGTGTTAATCAAAGTTGAAGAATAATGGAGTGTCATATTGGCAAAATATGTATTTAACATTTATATCCAAGGAGGCGGTTTGGTTCATATAAAATATAACACATTTTTATTATTTTCTTCTGTGGATTTGGCCCTAAAGATTACTCTAAATGAGAAGTGCGTACGCCGTCTACTGTGCTCTACAGTGCATCGTTCGGAAAGAAGAAGAATCTACAGTGCACACAAACTGATATTCTCTGACAAGACCTTGTTTGTGTAAAGATTTGCTGTTATCCATTCTCTCATTTCAAATCTTATAAAGAATGCTAATCAGCTAGTGACAACGATAAGATATTATTTTCTAACAGGCAAAGAGAAAGACGGCTCACAGCCCTTCGGGGGACCTTAGCGTAACCTGCGTAAGGCAGGCGCACGTTGGACGTCGCTGGGAGGTAATTGTGTGTAACATGCCTTGGTTAATGTTTACACGTATGTCTGGTAGTGTATTGCATTGTCCTCTTTTCAAAGTTTGCAACACACTTCTGCCAAGGCACGCCTCAAAAATGGTAAGAATAAGGATCCACGTTTTGTCCGAACATATATACGAGCGTTAGGCAAAATTGTTTTAGAGTAAATATTAGTTTTCGTCTTAGTTTTTCCATTATATCCTGATCGATATACTCCTGCACGGTGACAACGGGCGTCAGCCAGCCCTCGTTAGATGAAAATAACGTAATGAGGGCTTTTGAAATACAAGTTACGATTTTCATTTCAAATCACCGTGTAAACTGCATGTCCCATTAACCAGAACTGTTAAGTACTGGTGTCAAAGTTGTCGCCTGTAACCCCCAAGTTATCCACTGTATTGTAATCACCGTAATTAATGCCAGTATCAAGAACATTAATTTATGTAGGCGATGACTGTGGTAATAAACGTCTCATTTATTTTGACTTTGATGAACTGTATGAATTAATTGGTCATATATTGTGGTTTTGGTTTGAGCTAATGGCCAAGTCTCTGGTTTCCATATATAAAAATTAAAAGGGAGAAAAACAATATACATTCAGGGCTTTTTTTGCCTCCAGCCTTTCTGTTGCTTAAATGGATCCTCTGTTGTTGTTTTTTTTAAATTATTTATTTAATTACGCCATTCTTGTGTTAAACTCTGTTACTATCGCGAGAGCGGTGTATACTGGACGGGGGCAGCTCTGCTTTCGGAATGCGTGGTCCGGGGGTTTGTAACGCCTGGGCTAATATATTAGGTATTTTACTTAAAATTCCTTTAGATTCACCTTAAACAGATTCAGAACATGAAAAAAGAGAGATGTGTAGAGAACACACTTGTGAAATGAAATGAATGAAAATTGTATTTTATAGTGCTTTTCATGACACCCAATGCGCTTTACAGAAGCAATGGTGAGCCACTTCAACCACCACCACTGTGTAGCCCCCACCTGGATGATACGACGGCAGCCATTCTGCACCAGTATGCTCCCCACACAGTAGCTAAGGGGCAGGAGAGAATTCACCAGTAAGATGATTAGGAGGCTAGATTTGATAGGGCCACAGTGGGCAATTTTAGCCAGTTTTATGAGTCAGGACCTCAGTTTTATATCTCATATATCTTTATATCTGTTTGAAGAACAGCATCATTTTTATAGCACAGTGTCCCCATCACTGCACTGGGGCAGTGGGGTCCACACAGACCACAGGACAGGCTAACCTGCTGGCCTCAGTGTCCCCATCACTGCACTGGGGCAGTGGGATCCACACAGACCACAGGACGGGCTAACCTGCTGGCCTCAGTGTCCCCATCACTGCACTGGGGCAGTGGGATCCACACAGACCACAGGACAGGCTAACCTGCTGGCCTCAGTGTCCCCATCACTGCACTGGGGCAGTGGGATCCACACAGACCACAGGACAGGCTAACCTGCTGGCCTCAGTGTCCCCATCACTGCACTGGGGCAGTGGGATCCACACAGACCACAGGACAGGCTAACCTGCTGGCCTCAGTGTCCCCATCACTGCACTGGGGCAGTGGGATCCACACAGACCACAAGACGGGCTAACCTGCTGGCCTCAGTGTCCCCATCACTGCACTGGGGCAGTGGGATCCACACAGACCACAAGACAGGCTAACCTGCTGGCCTCAGTGTCCCCATCACTGCACTGGGGCAGTGGGGTCCACACAGACCACAGGACAGGCTAACCTGCTGGCCTCAGTGTCCCCATCACTGCACTGGGGCAGTGGGGTCCACACAGACCACAGGACAGGCTAACCTGCTGGCCTCAGTGTCCCCATCACTGCACTGGGGCAGTGGGATCCACACAGACCACAAGACGGGCTAACCTGCTGGCCTCAGTGTCCCCATCACTGCACTGGGGCAGTGGGCTGCCTGTTGGCTGCACCCACACCTGTTCCAGCAGCAGCCCAGCTTTACTAGTCACCCATCCAAGTACTGGCCAGACCCAAACCTGCTTAGTTTCAGGTGGATTACATAGTATGAACTGCAGGTGGTATGGCTGCATACTCATGGACTGCAAAATAATATCTAATTTTAGTAAATCATACAAAATACACTTATTTGTTCTCGGGCTTAACACTAGAAAACGCAGACAGCACGCTATTTTGAAGCAGGTGTATCATGATAATTGCGTATCCGCTTATCGCATGATATACGGACATAACCTCGATAATTTCTCTGATCTTGATGTTGACAAGTTGTGTTTGCGTTAGAATGAATGCCCTTAACATTTCCCCAGTTTCCTGAAAAATATTCAGGTGGGATGGGGGGAGTGGAATCTTTGCGGGCGGTATCATCATAGTATCATCAGAACGTGACAAACACTCGCCAAACAGTAGTGATGGTGAAAATGATGCTTCCGGAACAATTTGCCCTGTTTACTGACCCCACTAGATGGAGCTCTCTGTTCAGAAAAGGGCTCCAGGCCCGTTTAAAAGAACCAAAAGCACCACTTGCACCAAACACCATTTTGCATTTCAGAAGCCTGAGATGGAAGATGAACAGGTTAACTTAGTCATTGCTGAAAAAACACTGGGGCTGGCATTCTTAATTATTAATTCTCTGTGGATTATTACTGCCGGATTTCTCATGGACTGAATTTCACTGTGGATTTTCCTTTTGGATTTGGCTGGATTTCCCTTAGTGAAAGGGTTGTTTTGGATTTACCTGCTATTCCGGTGAGTTGCCTTGTTGTTTTAATGGTTTTGTCTGTTGTCTGCCTACCTGCCCTATTCTGTTATTTGTTCAATAAATCCCTAGTTTTATATGCGACGTGCTTCACTGTCAGTCCTGACAAGCAGTCACAGAGAAAGTGACCTCATTTTGTGCTGCAAAGCGTGTCGAGACTATTTGTCTTAAACTATACTGGACTTCCATCAAGCATTTGGCATATCGATGTTGAGGGAAATTGCGATAATCATGGCGATAATCGTTTTAGTGCCCAGCCCTATCCCTGAGAGGGAAGTACAGGTGATGTTGAGACAAACTCGCCGGCATGCAGTCTGTGCAGTTGGCAACATAAATTATACCCTTAATTCCTTTTCATTACGAATTTATTTAACATTCGGCAGACGCACGGAAGTGTAAAACGAGAAGAGCCTTAGCCTCATGGAGGGGAAAAAAGAAAAAAATAGTGGTCATTTTGCAAACTGCAAGTTTAGCTACTTTTCAAAAAGTAACCAGGCTGTTATTAATGCAGCCCAGGTTTCCTATTAATTAATGTTTTCTACATATATTTTTGTCGTAACTGCATAACTTATACATGAGAAACATTATCATAACCTGTGTAGGGGGTTCCAAAGCTGTTTTCCTGGCCACAGCGGGTCCTTGGATATAAAAGGTTGAAAAGTAATATATATAGCAGGTTGATCTCAATGTCTGACCTCTGTGGGGTGGTACCTGTATTTGTACTAAGCAAACAATGGCACTTAATAATGGCAGTTATGAAGCAGAAATGTTCCTTCTCATGCATCTTTGTAATAATAAGCATGTAAAAGTTTCTTCAGATCTTTGATAGCTGTGCTGTGTTGGGTGTCTGCTTGATGTGGGGCAGTATGTCGCTCTGTGGACTTGGACTCCATGCCCGTGTTGGGAAGCTTGATGGTTCAAATCCTAAGGCCGCAAGGATGATGTCACTGTAGGGTCCTGGAGCAAGGGCCTTAACCCCGACTGCTCCAAGGATGATGTCACTGTAGGGTCCTGGAGCAAGGGCCTTAACCCCGACTGCTCCAAGGATGATGTCACTGTAGGGTCCTGCAGCAAGGGCCTTAACCCCGACTGCTCCAAGGATGCCGGAGGCTGGGCAGCCCTGTGTGTGACCCTGGCTCCGTGTGTGACCCCGGCGTGTGTGTCTGAAAAAAGTGTCACAATTCTGTTATATTAATGTTTTAAATATGTTCTCATCACCAAGGCTTCAGACTCTCACTGGCTCACTGCCTCAGAAAGGGAGCAGCTTCTCATGGAGCTGAAGGCCACGGGATGGATTGAAGTGGACAACCGTGATGCTCTTTACAAGGAGCTGGATTTCAAGACCTTCAATCAGGTACACAGAACAAATAGATTCAATTCAAAAGTTCTTTTCACTTCTTTCTACACCTCAACTCTTTGCTGTGAATGCTGACGTGGTATCTGTTAATACGTAAGTACTACTTGTGTTGTGTTAGTGCACATGTACTTGATCTAATTTCTTGCTGGTTTGGAGGGGAGAAAATAATAATTTCCCTAGATAAATGATAAATTGATTTGTACTTGTTACATAATGATTTTCTTGTTTGTTTTTTTTTTTAAATTCTATCTCCTGATGTTAAAATAAACCTTCTTTATAAATGGGTGAACTTAGAAATTCAACAGTGGGTTAAATAATTATGTCCCTCACTGTATCTCTTTGGTTTATAAACGGGGACATCTGTTGATTTAATTATGAGGAAGTATTTTGAGGCTTAATTGAAACTGCAGATAAAAATTGCAACAACTCTCTGTATGTCGGGCTAAGCGTGCAAAAAATGTAGCTGTTTTATAATTAAAATGGGCAACATTCAGATGTGTACTGTAGGTGATTAACCTTAGCCACTAGTATGGTGGCTAATGTTAAATGTTAGTCTTAATAAAAATGTTCAAACAAATGAAACGAGTGGAAACAAATATCCTCCTCTGTTAAAGGGACAGAGGATGTTCCCAGATCTCATTTTAAACTGTGATATTTTGCTTACAATGTGGCATGATGCCGAATGAATTGAAATGGAGCAAATTAAACCATGCAGCAGCCAAAACACAGAAATACTCGCCAGTTTCAAACCGCGGAGACACTGATCATCTGCGATTCCTCGGTAGGCTTTTGGATTCATGTCACGAGTGGCTCTGCAAGCGGAGAAGATGAATCATCACCCTGAGTGGTTTAACGTCTATAATAAGGTAACCCGGAATTTTAAATCACTCTGAAAAATTAACATCTTTAGAAGCTTGAGATGCCAGGCTTGTGTACACTGTTAGTTGACATTGTCAGAATGTATACACGTAACTTAAATATTAATTTAAAAAAGGGAATTTCAAATCTGAGCTGAAAATGATTTCAGTGATGGTTTAGGATTACTCTAATATAATGCATAAATGTGTGATTGCGATTGTGTTTCATTAGATCACCTTTTTGTCTTGGAAAGGGTTTAAAGAACAAATCAGGCTTTGCTTCTTGAACTTACAATTATTCAACCATAATTGCACTGGCATCTGATAGGATTGTTGTCTTGCCTCTTGTTTTCAGGTTCAGATAACACTGACTACACATGACTGTGGAGGGTTATCAAAAAAAGATATCAAACTTGCCAAGTTCATAGACAAAGTGGCTCTGACTATGTAGCTTACGGATTCTTTTGTGTCCTGTGATTTGAATATGGATTAAAAAAATCTGTAATATATGAAAAATTTTGAAATGTATGTAATTATCTTCTATTATAAAGTACTTGATGATTTACAGAACAATAAATGCAGTCACTTCTGTTACAGTTGGGTCACTTAAACGTGAGATGTTTATTCCTCATGCCTGGAGAGGATGTAGACCATGTGGAGGTGCTTAGGTCTTCAAGCAGAATCTTAGTTCTGTTTGAGGGGGGTAATTTGGTTTAACTGTAAAAGTGATTGCCCATAAAGACAAGAAATAAAATGTAAAGTACATTTTTTAATAAATTTAAATTAAAGGTTGAAATGCACATGTTTTGATAAGTAAATATACTCCATAGCAAAAATAAGAAAAGTTGGAAAAACTGTGCCAAACCTAATATTGTTAGTTGCCTTATTAGAAATGTCAGTATGTACTGCTTTGTATGGCTGAAGGGCAAACTGCCCGCATAGGGAGGGAACTTCTATAGAAGGATAGACAGTAATGGCAAAAGACTCAAAGAATGTAACTTCAGAAATGTCAGATGTGAAGTTTGCAGTGCAAAATGTAATTAATTTATTCTGTGTGTCATGTGTGGTGTAATGTTTTAATATTAATTGAGAAGAAAACTTTACTATAAAATTTTAAGTATATGTGCAGTTGTGTGCCTTCAGTACTTTTCTTGCTGTCATTTCTAAGCTGTTAATTATATGGAACTTTAGAATAAATTGATTTGATATTAGGAATTGTTCAGTTGTCCCTCTATTTAGATTCTGATTGTGATGTTAGCCTGTACACAGATGAGCCTAAACATTACGACCAGCCCCATGTGAAGTGATGTTGAGTATTTAATTAAAACGGCGTGTGTCCAGGTCTGGGAAAAGCAAGCTTACCATCTAATATTAGGTACTGGACTGGGATAAAGATCGGAGTGACTTTGACAAGGGCCAAATCATTATGTAGAAACTTCTGAGAGTGGTGCGAGTGGGGGAGGACCATGGACCATCAACTGGGTGCTGGACAGCAAAAATGTGTAGATGTGAGGTTGAATGAAGGTCTTCCCATGTGGTACAACCAACAGAAAGGCTACTGTGGTGAAAGTAGATAATTTTGAAGATTATCAAGGGAGTCGCAACACCCAGCGCATGGAGACCTGCTGCATATGTGGCTGCATAGCTGCGGATTACACTTGTCGGTCCAGTGCATCCCAGAGATGCTCAACACGTACCCAGCCATTGACATTGTACAACAGAAAACAGGGTTCATCGGACCAGG
Source organism: Paramormyrops kingsleyae (assembly GCF_048594095.1). NCBI lineage: Eukaryota > Metazoa > Chordata > Actinopteri > Osteoglossiformes > Mormyridae > Paramormyrops > Paramormyrops kingsleyae. The sequence goes on along the minus strand of NC_132806.1, from coordinate 32,456,177 downwards.
TGACCTTCCATTGCTCAAAGGTAAAGTTCTGACGCTTGCATGCCCGTGGTAGATGCTATTGATAGTGGCCTGGGGTCGGCATGGGCGATCCGACTGGCCTCTGGCTAAGTATCTTCATGTGCGGTGGGATTCAATGCCGTGTCATGATCACGTGACTCCCAAGGTCATAAAATTCTGCCACTTATCCCTCATTAGCTCTTCTGTTGGTTTGTGTACGTACTATTGGAGGAAAGCAGAAACAACCTCTGTAAATGTGTCTCCCCCGTGGCATTTAAGGTGCGTTAGCCAGGAAATCCAGACCGGACTACAAAAAAAAAATGGAGGGGGGGGGGGGATTAAGGTATTTATCCCTACAGACCTGCAGCCATACTCGGTCGCAGAGAACACGGGATTCAGTTAACTATGATTGTTATAATGCAGTCTTATTTTCGCTTTTTATTTTACATTTGCAGTGTGTTCAGACATGCCTAGGTGTCTGTTTACCTTATCGAATCCAAAGTTTGCCCAAACTTCGGATTTAAATTAAGACTGTGCTGGAAAAGTGTCTGGCACGATACTGTCATCAATGAGCAAGCGTGTTCAGCCTCGTTTATGCGATAACATAATCACGGTAACTTACATCCAAAAGCCATATTTAAAATCGATTTCCCTTGTGGTCCCCTGAAAGCATCCATTTTCCTTCCCACCCTTAATAAGCCTGTGTGTGTGTGTGTGTGTGTGTATGTGTATATATATATATAATGGGTGTGTATTTGTTTGTGTGTGTGTGTGTGTGTGTGTGTGTGTGTGTATGTGTGTGAATATATATATATATATATATATATATATATATATATATATATATATATATATATATATATATATATATATATATATATAGGGTGTGTGTGTGGTAGACTAGTAGATTTTCAGCTTTTGAAACAGCTGCTTCATATATAATGTGAACTTTAGACGTCTTTTCAAGATTAGAAATCAGTGTCACAAGCAATTAAGTCTAAGACCAAATGTCACAAAAAATGTGATTCGAGTCCAACTCGAGTATGGAAGACAACTCGAGTATGGAAGTGTATACTGGACTTCAGTATTCGTAACCCACGGAAGACTATCCACAGATATTTAACTATCCACAAATGTTTCTTTTTAAAATTTATGTTATGTAAAATAATATCCACAAAATATGGAGCGATTTGTACACGTGAACCGTATTTTGCACATTTGTCCATTTGTGGATTTTTTTTTTCTACAGATCAGCTGCGGTAAGAAGTGGACAAAAATTCACAAATAAATAGGAGCGAAGTCACAAATACAACGTGATCCACAAATAGACAGGATGTGATCCACAAACGTGGAAAATATGTTTCGCGTGTACCAATTGCTCCATATTTTTGTCGATATTATTATTATTTATAATTTAATATTTGTGGATCATGGTACATATTTGTGGATTGTCTTCCGTGGGTTACAAATAATGAAGTTCAGTATATAAAAGTAGCAGACCTTTTTGAAATGTTCCACCTTTTGCTAAGTTTTGTAAATATTCTGTGTTCCAGGCAGGGGCACCGTAAGGGGGAGGAAAGCTAGGACGATTCCAAGGGCCCCTGAGTGACAGGGGCCCTAAAAAATTAGGAAAATAACTGGATTGGTTTGGACTGGGGGGCCTAATATGATATGCTTTCATGGGGCCCAAAATCTCTAGCAACGCCCCTGGTTCCAGGTAACATTAACCAAGCTTAACTGGAAATGCCAGGCCGACAGAAATTCCTGTAGATGGCCTGACGTCAGGCATTTGGTTCTGCAGCCTGACCGCTGTACTGGACCTTCACGCAGGGAAACACCATTTCATTTGTTTGTTTGCTGACCAGTGGTTGCTTAATTGCTTGGAGCCCCTGCATTGTACAGTTTCTCTTTTGGCTATGATTTTTTCCTACGTTACTTCAAAAATGGAGACAATTTTTTTTTTGAGGGGAATTTTGTCTTTTGCAGACTGAAAAAAAATTCAGGAGGGACCAAGAACCGCGGTGACACTGTCCCCAGGATTAGAAGCTAAACTTGCGTTAACTAACGTTGAACATTTTCATTTTGCATTGTGCATCTCAGTAACATCCGTCTTCCGTGCCATTTTATGGCTGGTTACCTTTATTTTCCTTCTATGCCGGAACATCCTTATTTCTTTACGTATAATTACTTTGTGTTCCTAGTAACATTTACAATAAACTCATGAGTCAGGTTTTCTCTGCGCAGCGTCTTACACAACTTGGAAATGTATTCAACCTAGCAAACGCACTACACATCCATCTCGTTTTTTCTCCATAATTTTCCACTGTGAAATTTGTTTAAAATATACAAATTAATGGTTTTCCATTTAAGAATCGAAGCTGTTTTCAAATTTTATTTCAAGTTTATTTTGGTGAATCTGAGTGCGCCTTATTTTGCCTTTAATACAAAGTTTTCGTAAGTTCAGTTGATTATTGTAGATAAATTGCTACAACATTCCAGATAAAGTACGTATTCGCTTCGTCGATTATCGTCGCTTGTAAACAGGAACGCGATTCTGCAGCGGGACCAAAGCCGGGAGCCGCATCGGAGACGAGCGACCTGCAGAAATGTTCTGTCGCGGAGAATAAAACGGGAGCTGCAGGAAAATCTAGATCTAAATTTGAAATGTCTTTAATTCACATTAATTTATTGTAGTTTATCTAAATTTCTAACTTATAAAGTCATATACAACCGACTGTTCTTTTTTTCAGGTTTGTATAAATTCGTGGCAAATGCGTTGAGCATATAAGGAATTCAAATTGTTTAAATATAAAATGAACACTCAAAAGCATTGAATTCTTACCATATTTAGCTTAAGTTGTTCAATGTATAATCGATGGCGGTCTCTGTAAACACTGATGTAGGTACTATTCCGACACGTTAATATTTGCTATAAACTTTCATCTCGGTTATTCTTTAATTGGGTTCACTGGATACATGTTTTCGTAATTCTTCCTGTGTCAGTTAATCCCTATGCTGACAATTGTCCCACCACGATGAAATACAAAAAAAATAAGGCATAAACATAGTGCACGTTTAACATAAGTACTGCGTCTCATATACAAAATGCTTCTCTTGTCAGCTGTTGAACTGACAGGCGTTGACAGCAGGACCAGGGCTTTGCAGTCCGCCGTATCCAAAAGCAGGGTGCTGCTTAGATTTCAGTCTTAGTGAGGCCAAACTAGAACTGCAAGCGTCTCTGCAAACACTGTACGGCGAGCCGGTTGCTCCATAAGGACAGGCAGGTGAGGACATGGCCGGACTGAGGGAAGGACTGCTGATGCTGTTCAGATTGTTAATGTTGTTCAGAGCTGAGGCTGGCATCCCGGGAACAGCGGAATGGTTCATGCTGGACGGCATATTTATAGCGGGGAGAGAGTTTGCAGCCGAGAACATGGACTGGGAGCTGAGTGGGTTCATGGAGTTGAAGAAGGTGAAGTTCTTGCTGGACAGAGGTGCTGGAGCGAGCCCTTTATTTGTCCAGTTGTTGTAGGTGTAGGCCGGATACACCTCGTCATACGGCTGCATCAGGCCGCCGAACGGGGGCAGATAACCGTTTTTACACATGTCAATCTGCTGGTTGCGCTCGCGTTTCCTCCACTTCGCTCTTCGATTCTTAAACCAGACCTGTAAGACAGAATAAATCTATTAGTGATGCTAACACTACACACGGTTCGTTATGCAAGACTTTTTAATAACTATTTTCAAACAGTACCGTACCCTAACTCTGGCCTCGGTTAGGTTAGTCCACACTGCTATTTCCTCCCTCGTGCTCATATCGGGATACCGGTTCCGCTGAAAAGTGCCCTCGAGTTCCTGGAGCTGTTGACTTGTGAAATGTGTCCTTTGCCGCCGCTGTTTTTTCTTTTTAGCATCTTCAGCGGCCGAATCATCACATCGCTGTGCGACTTTCCTCTCCTTTTCTGCAGAAGCAATAAACGGGACAGACCAAATGCATGTATAAGTTGTTCTCTAGTCTTCTTTGATGTTGAAGGCCTGTGTTTATCTTATCTAGAGGCTGACATATGCTCTGGTTCTGGCATACTTACAAACAAAGCACGTCCTTTGAAAGCGTCACAGTGGTTTTGCAGGATTATGGTATAACATGCTGGAACAGGTTATCCGAGCGAGAAGACAGCACATGCGACAGTAGCGAAGGCAGAAATGCAGCAACTCTACCTGATAATTCAGTATCAGATGATTCGCTGCTGCAATTCTCTGCTTCTGGTGTGCCAGTGGCTGCTTTCGGCCGGTGAAAGGCGTGGGGCACGTTCCGCGTCGGTGGCGGACTCACAGCCTCAGAACTTCTGTCCAAATTCATCCCACCTTAAAATTGTTAGTGAAACATACTCCGGTTAGGCCTGGACATGTTTAACTGACCCATATGCACTTCAGGTTTCAAATTTACAGTGTAAATGGCCGGTCAGCCTTATCGGCGATATAGGCTACCACCGAGGGCACCAACGTATGAAGGGGTGCCAGCTTGCCAGCCAATTTCCACTTGGCCTCGAATGGGGGTGCCAGCAGTGATGCTCGCCTAGGGCGCCACCCCAGCTTGGACTGGTACTGTACATGGAGTGTTCTACAGAAAGTTCTTTTCATTATTTTATAAGTCTTACCTACCCTGAATCTAGCCCAAATCACTTTGTGGTCCAGTGTCTCAACAAGGCAAATCACGCCGATTCCAAAACAAAGAATTATAAGGCTTCTCAGCACACTCGCACTCATACTCGCACTCATACTCGCACTCATACTCGCACTCACAAAGCATATTTTTTAATTGGCCAATAACTCATTTTTGACAGTGATATTACACGTTCCTGTGATAAAAAAATTTATATTTTGCAAACGACAACAAAAAACTCTTGGAACTTGATATTTAATCAACCATATTAGAACATGGTAAAATATGAAATATCAATGGCTTGCTATTAAAATTTTTCAATGATGTTTTTGTGTAATATGTTATGTGACCTAAAGCAATTTGAATCATGAATTACTTCAATACCACTATGTGACCTTATAAATCAATTTGCATCTGGAAAACCGATAATACAAAGAGTGGAATCTTTCTTTTGCTGGGCAGATGGCAGCATCGGCTGCAGTTTTGCATTCAGGTATTTCCCCATCTGTTGCTGTTGCAAAGATAATTATGATTGTGCTTCAAGCCTGTAATGACGTTTTGGAAAGTTAAACGTGTGTTAAAGAAAGAAGTGTAATGTAAGTTTACCTGACAAGTTCATACAGGAATAGCCTAATGATGTTACATCAACATCACTAGAGTTCAACTGAGCCGCCGGGATTCAGATTATGAATTATATATCGATTTATAGTCGCACCCCTTCCAATGACCTAACATCATTTTCACAACAATTTCCACAGTTTAGAAACAGAAAATAAAAACAGTATTACGAGTCTGAGGTGCCAAAGTTATGATTCAGCGAGAGATTATCAGTCAATAGGAACATTTTATGAGAGTCAGCTGTTTAAGATGTATAGACTGATATCCCAGAATTTACGAAGAACAATGCAATAGCTACACACTTTGGATTATAATATATATAGAGATATTCATATTCCATATATAACAAGTAGTTTATGAATATCAGTTTTGGGGAGCCACAGGAACACGAAACCTATAACGCAGATCAGCAGTAAATTTCAGTTAAACGGTCACATACTAATCGGGTTCTTTCAAATACAACTTTGGCTGAGGGACTTATTTTGCTAAAAGGTATTAAGGGAGGTACGGAATATGCCTGTTTTCAAGCAGGTCTGATTTCAGTTGCCCTGATACCTGTGAACAAAAATATGCTTCAGTTTTCAGGAATGTAAGGACATTTCCTCCAATATAGACAATGATGCACTGTAATATCCAAGCATTTAATCATTAATAAGAAACTACACACACTGCACTTTCTCCCAGTTAACTATATTTATTGAGCTGATTTAACTGTTACCAGTGACTCCACCTTTTGTTTTGCTATTTCTGTTAGTGTTTGTCCTAATAAGATATACACTGTGTGAGCATTATGTCATAAGATGGCCAATTAACATATGGGAAAGACTAAAAAGTAATCATATAGGAGAACAAATAGTCTTTTCTGAAATTGCACAAACGTTCTAAACTTTCCAATTACTTCCTTAATAATAGTCTGTTTGTAGAATAGGCAGGGGGTCTTCATGCGGTCTTAATCCCCCAACAGCGAACCCACTGTGAATACTGGCTTTTAGGCCACTGCAACTTAATTATCCTTCACTGTACAGTTGATGAGGGAGAAAATATACAAATCCAGTTTAAGTTTAAGCAGAAATCATTTTTAAATAGGCTATTACATCAAAGCGTTGATAATCTGTTTGTGGTGGTTTCGGAAAGAATCCGACGACTTTGACCGCTTTCGGGTAGGCCTATGTGGCGCGAGCGCTTTATTGAGACAAAGCTGTCTTGGTTTGACCATTAGAAGCAGCAGATCTTTTAATACGTTTCCACTAATTTTTTGGCATCGACTAAAAAGAAAAACACGCCGAAAAACAGCACAGATGATGTCACGTTCATCGTTTATGACAAGAAAAGGACCTTTTTCACTTCAGGAAATATTGCGAAGCTACGGATCTTCAGTTAGCCTATAACAACACTTTTAGCCTGGGATTATTAGCAGTTTAAGTTTGGCCAAAACGCCTGGACCCGAAAGTGATTTTTGTGTTACTTGTTTATTATGAACAGTTCATTTGTAAGGTTAGCACATACTGTACCACATTGTAAGCGCTGATATTATTTACTTGTTTTGCATTATTTTAACACCAGACCATGATATGCGGTTAGAAGATGAACCGCTTGATTATTTTTATTTTTGGCGAATCCATGAATTCTCCTATTAATTTGCTATTTGTCAGAGTTTGTAAAATTGACGGTCATATCACAGTCAGTAAAGCGCTGTTCAGTTAAAACCTTTGGCGTCTGTTTAATTTCGACCTTTCTTTTGGCCTGTATTATCGTCGCAATTTTAGATCCTTATAACTTATATCGGCCACCGCATTTTCGTATCGGTCTATACATCTTAGTTAAAAGAGCGAGTTGTAATGTATACAGGCCTCCTTGTGACATTAATAGTGCGATAAACTCACCTACCAAAGTGCTTTTATACCGGCGAGTAGGCCTATCTAAAGTATTGTTTTTAATGTGGTTTATCACTGAAACAGCAGAAAATGCACACATAGGCGGCTTAATGCACGGAAACTTTTTAAAAATATGTTTCGTGTGAAATAAAACAAATTTCATACACAAAATGTAATAAAGAAGGTTTTACCTGGTGTCCTGCAGGCAACTACATTCTTAGTCAAATTACCGTCCATTCCAGTGGTCTGTGGAACAGCCATCAAAACAAATGAGAATATAAAAACACAACAAATCTTTTTCATTACAAAGTTTTTCTGAAAAACATGCAGAAGTATTACTAGAGCTTACAACTTATTTTTTTAATCCAATCATTTATTGACAGATAGGACTATATTTTTTCCCAAAGCGTCAAAATCCACGCCGCCCCCCTACCAGCAAATATTTCTTTCAAAATAAATAGAAAAATTGTTTTTCAACATACAGTATATTCAATCCTCAAGTGTTTCGATTGTGATTATGATAAATATACTATAAAACATCTCCTATAATATTAAATGTCGATTGTGTTTTTGTATTCATTAGCACTTAATTCATTTTAAAGATTACGGAGATTACAAAAAAATTTGCAGTATTGACTAGATCCAAATTTCCAGCGCGTCACCGTTGCATCCACTGATACAAATAACCTTAGGCATCAAACAATAATTAAACAGCTATATATAATTTTCTAATGTACATTTGTCTGATTGTTTAATCTAAGAGGTGATACGCTACATTAATACAAATTTGATGTTAGAATTTTAATTCCGATAGGGTTATATTTGCTTTGACTTACCAACTGATGTCTATAACTTTACATGCTGCAATACATATTTGCACAATAAACATTTGCTAACCATGTGGAGACATTCCTTGTAGCATGTGACATGGCAATTGTTTTCCTTTTGAGTCACTAACTGTATTTATTGATGACCTTGAAGGCTCGCCGCAGCTCAGAATTATTTTGTTCTAAAATATTTAACTGTAACGTTTACGAAGAACCGGTTAGTACACGAAAAACCCACATCAGTGAGGTTTTACAATATACATAAGTTTTAATTATTCATCGGTTACTGTTTTAAATTAGCATATTATTGCAAAAATCCGTACCTGCTTCAGCCAAAGCATGATAGGCATATTAAATGCTGATTACTAAGTTTAATGAAAAGATTTAATTAAACAATTAATTTAAAACAGTAATTTATGCATAATTAAAACGTATTTATATTCGTTTAACTGTCAGTCCACATACTGATGTCGGTTTTTCGTACAGTAACCGGCTCTTCGTAAACGTTACAGTTAAATATTTTATAACAAAATTAACCTATATATTGCTATATTAACATATATACATACACACACACACGTATATATGACTTATGACACTTGTTCCATACATTATGCAGAACAATTTATTTAGGGAAACTTCTTTAAGCTGTAATATATTTTGTTAAGAAGAAAAGGAGAACACCCACCAGATTATTCCTAGTTAAACTTGCAGGATGCAAAATATAGATTTATCCCATGCGAGTGAGCAATATATCCAACGATATGTACATCTGCGCGCGTCGGAACCTGCGTTTTGACGTGTTCTAGTCCTGCGACGACCTTTTCTTCAGAGCGTAGTGACGTCAGACGCTCCCCTTCGCTTGTGTTATTGTATGATAATAACTGGCGGATTTCCATGTTAGATACCAGTGCAGAGTCGTATCCCACGGTGCAAAACGCATACATACAAAACTTGTTTATAGTGTGAATCATTCACTATTCTACCACGTGATTTGATAGCGAAAATGTGTTAAACCCCGAACTTGTGTTTAACTAATGTTTATTTTAATGGAAAAAAATGTGTGTTAAAATATTTTGATCAACACGAGTTGCTTTTATAAAGGTTATTCACAAGGATGGGCTTTCAATACGAACGGCCTGTGTTTAACACAAACACTTGATTTCGCTCAAATAGCCCTATCTATGCAGGCAGCTTCTTTATTTACCATTATGCTACTGATTTATGTTTTCGAGGCCTGTTATTTTAAAACTACGTAACAACAGGCCTAATGCTTGCCTCAATTAACTTGCTAAAATTGGAACGGTTTGCTTATAGAATATAGCATTTTATTAACCAGTTGTTATAATGAAAAGGAACCCTCTGAATTGCCGTTTAATGTATTTATAATATAGTATTTAGAGTAACTAACATATAAATTATTGAGATTTGAAGTAAAAAATTTAAAGTATAAAAAGAGTTCGTTTGACTTTTAGTATATTCAATAGTTCAGTGTAGTTTGATAGATGAGGCTGCGCTTATAGTAGCGGAACTGTCCACTATCCAAACCGAGGCTCATAATCAGCAAGCTGATGGTACCCATGACCACGAGTGAAATAAAAAATATACATCTTTATAGTAATTACTGACGCATTTTCACAGAACATTCGGCCTGCTGTTTCCCAGAGTATCTGGAAAAAAAAATCGATTTTACTATGGGACTGCATTATAGTGTTGGCTATACATATGCAAATTTACGCGTTAAATAAAATTTGTTGAAATTCTTAAGAATTCAGAACTTACATGTTGCATGTTTTAATAAGAACTGACATGCTGATTATGATCGTGACCCTCCTTATGAGATTGAGCAAATATTAAAAATTAAACGCAATGCATCTTATGAGTTTTCTGCTGAGTTTTTCCCTGCCACTAAGTTTCAAAACCTGTAAACATTTTTTTTTCTGTAAATTTCATAGCAAATTCAACTACATTGCACTGTTAAATAATTAATGTAAATCCAAGCATAAAAATCGAAAATCGGATAAAAATGAGAATATAAACTAATTGCCTTAGATTACCGAAATACGAAATATTCTAAATTTAAGGCGTTTGACAGCCTTTATAAATAACAGACGCTGATATAATAATACAAGGTATGTATACCTCAAAACTACTCAACTAAAAATATTTTCACCCAAAATTAACCATCTGTCAAAACATATACATTTCGTATAGGCCTACATTTCACGTTTTGTGAATTCTTTTTAAAATTTAAAATATGATAAATTAACTGCAATTTTCTTGCTAAGCCTACAAATACAATTTATACAAATAATTATCATCCTTAGGGTACTGTGGTAACTCGAATATTATATTTTATGAATATTATGTCTGAGAAGTTTTATTCATTCCAAGATATTTTACTACATATTGTAGTAATCAGAATGACAATTAAAGGGCAATAAACGAATATTAAATCTTCGAAATACGCCCCTGATATTATGTATGAATATAGGCTATTACTCATAAATAAAAGGTCCAGTTTCAAACTTTCGTGGGTATTCTAAACGGCAGTCTGATAACTGATAATTACGTTCTATAGCAACATAACGCGAATATCTTTAAATAGTAATTTACATGATTTATTAATGATTGATAAATATATTATTCGTACTCAGTTTAGGGGTGTGTCACAGTTTAATATAATGTTAATACTTAATGACTTAGTTGCATTTTTGTGTGATGAAACTGGAACGTTACCGTTTCCCTACAATTACAGCCTTATTATTTCTTCATTTACACGCATCACCTCCGACATTAACTCTGGCAAACACATGGATCTTGTACGCATTGCCGCTGGAATCAAAATAATTTCCTGAATGCCAGTTAATTGCCAAACACTATTAGGATATGTGCACAGTTTGCTCCACTGCACTTTACATTTAGAGATTTATTATTACCGCAGAGAAGAAGTGGAGTAGAGCAAACAGAGACTCTGTACTCTATTCCTGGTATGTCCCGAAGAGTCATGATGACAGTTATCCATCCAACTGACTCACATCTCCTTTGTATACCACGTCCTGAAACTGAAATACCTCCTTATATGAAACCCCTATTCAGCGAACAAACGTCTTACTCGTCTGCCATGCAAGTTGGACACTTTTGTTTGCTCTTCATTGTTCTGGTTATGCTCTGCTTAGTGTGCGGATGTCATTTTTAGACTGTTACTTTCGACTCGTTCCCTGGGAGTGTTGCTCGATCCGTGTTTGCGGCACGGATGGACTCCACTTATCCTTCAGAGATAATGTCCAGGTCACAGTGATGTTCAGTATACAGATATTGTGTTGAAGATGGTTTCACTTGTTCAGCTGATGGTTTCACCTGATGGTTCACTTTGTTCCTTCATCTCCTCGGCTACCTGAAGCTAACAAGGATTTTCTTGTTCGGCCTCGAATAATGCCATTATTTGGCATCACATTTGATTATCCTCTAAGCATATATGAGACATAATTTAGGCGTCATTTGAGTATTTGATTCGTATTTTAGGCAAGATCTGAGTATATGATTCAATTAAATGTATTTTTATATAATGCCCTTCCAACATAGTAGCTATAGTCACAGCACATTGAGCAAGCAAGAACCAAGGCAGCAGCAGGACAAACTCACAGGTCATACTAGGAGAAAAAAGTCCATTGGGGTCTAATTACAACAGACTGCCCCCCCCCCCCACCTCTCGGGCATGCGTAGATGTGGATTTGCTAAAGAGGTCATTTGTGAAGCAGAAAACACAAATGAGAATTTTACATGCCAAAATGTATCGACAGAGCACAAATTGTAAGAATAACTTAGCAAGAAATATGCTTTACATGAATGATGTTTAAATAATTTTTGACAGTTTATATTCAGGGGATTGATTGCTTTTGATAAATCTGTCCTGATCCGGCCGCATTTTGTGTTACACACAAAGGAGCCGAATGCAGAGTCCGGCATGAATGACAGCGGCTCCCTCTGGTCAGCTTCCGAATGCCAGAATGGCCAAGGTGACAAAATCATTTCCTTCAGCTTTTTGCTTCACATTAGAACATTGCATTCAATCAGCTGAAATTTAGATCATCAGGAACTAAAAATTAGTCTGTGTGTGTCTGTATTTGCATGTGGAAGTGGAATCTGACCTTTATAAGTAATCATACCAGATATACTTGACAAAGTATTTCCCGTTGTGACACTGACATTCCTTCGCATGGATGGCATGAGCTGTGTTGCTGAGCAGTTGAGCTAAAGTTGGATTACTATCTTGGTTATTATCATTTTCTATGCTTAAATAATAATTAAATAATAAATATATTTTTTGAAGTGACCTTTGGAGGAAAACACCAATAAACATCTAGTGAAAAATGGTTATTCCTCCATTTGCATGATCTTGACTATTAATTTTCCTTCAGCTACAAGTTTCCATAGTCAATGTCTTGACATAGTTTACTTTCCAGGCAGTTAAACTCTTTGCAAAGCAATGAGTTTCAGTATGATGAAGCAGAGTTACTAAAGTCAGTACCCAAAATGTGCCGTCTGTTGTATTTAAGTGTCCTCCTACTTAACGTTTGTGCTCTGTGAAGGACGAAGAGGGAAACCTCACATACAGCCTTGAACGTCTCTGGCCGTCGTTAGAGAAAGCTGTTCTGGGACAGCGCACATTTTTGGAGAGCTGTGAAGTAATTAATCCCTAGCAAAATAGTTTGCAAATGCATCACAAGGTGGGGACTTGTAGTTTCAAAACACAATAAGCAGAAATATAATGGATAAGAATACAAAAACTTTTTTTTTGCGCAATCTACATTTTCTTAATAAACTGAAAGAATAGTGAGTTTATGCACATATTATACTAAATATTTTGCAACCATGTAACCTATATGATGTGTAAATGGCTGAAAAGAACTGACTAATGTGTACAGGTTAGGCCTGATTTTCCTGGCTCAGTGTAAACGTGCTTAATAGTTTTTCATTGTTTTTCTTCCTTTTTTTTTACTGTGACCAAAAGCCCTCATAAATAAAAGTTAATATCTAACGTGATTTTCTAAAATTCATGCCATAAGAAAATACTGTGTGTGTGTATGTATTTCCTTACAATATTATATATGTATATGCTTGATTGTGTGTATTCATTTTTATATATGTATATATAAAAACTTCCAGAAGCTTCCTAAGATAGTCATAGCTGTCACATAGTAATTTATCATTTCTGACTGATCAGCTCTCCCACAGCTGACCATGACAGGCATAATCCCATAGTGTGTGTAGCTTTGGAGGGACTCTCTCTAGCTTGAACAGCACCTCCTACAGACTGATAGCAATTGTGATCTTTAACTTATGACTGAGGGCTGCACCACGTTAGCCGCTGGTCTAAGCAATCCTACCCTTTCATGCAGGCACTGCAGTATGTAAGGAAAGCTATCAGCTGGCTGCCTCATGTATGACCTGCCTCTAATGATCCTACCCTGACATGCAGGCTCTGCAGTATGTAAGGAAAGCTATCAGCTGGCTGCCTCATGTATGACCTGCCTCTAATGATCCTACCCTGACATGCAGGCTCTGCAGTATGTAAGGAAAGCTATCAGCTGGCTGCCTCATGTATGACCTGCCTCTAATGATCCTACCCTGACATGCAGGCACTGCAGTATGTAAGGAAAGCTATCAGCTGGCTGCCTCATGTATGACCTGCCTCTAATGATCCTACCCTGACATGCAGGCACTGCAGTATGTAAGGAAAGCTACCAGCCCTGCAGGGGCACTGGCTGCCTCGTGTATGACCTGCCTCTAACGATCCTACCCTGACATGCAGGCTCTGCAGTATGTAAGGAAAGCTATCAGCTGGCTGCCTCATGTATGACCTGCCTCTAATGATCCTACCCTGACATGCAGGCACTGCAGTATGTAAGGAAAGCTATCAGCTGGCTGCCTCATGTATGACCTGCCTCTAACGATCCTACCCTGACATGCAGGCTCTGCAGTATGTAAGGAAAGCTATCACCTGGCTGCCTCATGTTTGACCTGCCTCTAATGATCCTACCCTGACATGCAGGCACTGCAGTATGTAAGGAAAGCTATCAGCCCTGCAGGGGCACTGGCTGCCTCGTGTATGACCTTCCTCTAACGATCCTACCCTGACATGCAGGCTCTGCAGTATGTAAGGAAAGCTATCAGCTGGCTGCCTCATGTATGACCTGCCTCTAACGATCCTACCCTGACATGCAGGCACTGCAGTATGTAAGGAAAGCTATCAGCTGGCTGCCTCATGTATGACCTGCCTCTAACGATCCTACCCTGACATGCAGGCTCTGCAGTATGTAAGGAAAGCTATCACCTGGCTGCCTCATGTTTGACCTGCCTCTAATGATCCTACCCTGACATGCAGGCACTGCAGTATGTAAGGAAAGCTATCAGCCCTGCAGGGGCACTGGCTGCCTCGTGTATGACCTGCCTCTAACGATCCTACCCTGACATGCAGGCTCTGCAGTATGTAAGGAAAGCTATCAGCTGGCTGCCTCATGTATGACCTGCCTCTAATGATCCTACCCTGACATGCAGGCACTGCAGTATGTAAGGAAAGCTACCAGCCCTGCAGGGGCACTGGCTGCCTCGTGTATGACCTGCCTCTAACGATCCTACCCTGACATGCAGGCTCTGCAGTATGTAAGGAAAGCTATCAGCTGGCTGCCTCATGTATGACCTGCCTCTAATGATCCTACCCTGACATGCAGGCACTGCAGTATGTAAGGAAAGCTATCAGCTGGCTGCCTCATGTATGACCTGCCTCTAACGATCCTACCCTGACATGCAGGCTCTGCAGTATGTAAGGAAAGCTATCACCTGGCTGCCTCATGTTTGACCTGCCTCTAATGATCCTACCCTGACATGCAGGCACTGCAGTATGTAAGGAAAGCTATCAGCCCTGCAGGGGCACTGGCTGCCTCGTGTATGACCTGCCTCTAACGATCCTACCCTTACATGCAGGCTCTGCAGTATGTAAGGAAAGCTATCAGCTGGCTGCCTCATGTATGACCTGCCTCTAACGATCCTACCCTGACATGCAGGCACTGCAGTATGTAAGGAAAGCTATCAGCTGGCTGCCTCATGTATGACCTGCCTCTAACGATCCTACCCTGACATGCAGGCTCTGCAGTATGTAAGGAAAGCTATCACCTGGCTGCCTCATGTTTGACCTGCCTCTAATGATCCTACCCTGACATGCAGGCACTGCAGTATGTAAGGAAAGCTATCAGCCCTGCAGGGGCACTGGCTGCCTCGTGTATGACCTGCCTCTAACGATCCTACCCTGACATGCAGGCTCTGCAGTATGTAAGGAAAGCTATCAGCTGGCTGCCTCGTGTATGACCTGCCTCTAATGATCCTACCCTGACACGCAGGCTCTGCAGTATGTAAGGAAAGCTATCAGCCCTGCCGGGGCGCTGGCTGCTTCGTGTATGACCTGCCTCTAATGATCCTACCCTGACATGCAGGCTCTGCAGTATGTAAGGAAAGCTATCAGCCCTGCAGGGGCGCTGGCTGCCTCGTGTATGACCTGCCTCTAACGATCCTACCCTGACATGCAGGCTCTGCAGTATGTAAGGAAAGCTTTCAGCTGGCTGCCTCGTGTATGACCTGCCTCTAATGATCCTACCCTGACATGCAGGCTCTGCAGTATGTAAGGAAAGCTACCAGCCCTGCAGGGGCGCTAGCTGCCTCGTGTATGACCTGCCTTTAACGATCCTACCCTGACGTGCAGGCTCTGCAGTATGTAAGGAAAGCTATCAGCCCTGCAGGGGCGCTGGCTGCCTCGTGTATGACCTGCCTCTAACGGTCCTACCCTGACACGCAGGCTCTGCAGTATGTAAGGAAAGCTACCAGCCCTGCAGGGGCGCTGGCTGCTTCATGTATGACCTGCCTCTAATGATCCTACCCTGACATGCAGGCTCTGCAGTATGTAAGGAAAGCTATCAGCCCTGCAGGGGCGCTGGCTGCCTCGTGTATGACCTGCCTCTAACGATCCTACCCTGACACGCAGGCTCTGCAGTATGCAAGGAAAGCTATCAGCCCTGCAGGGGCGCTGGCTGCCTCGTGTATGACCTGCCTCTAATGATCCTACCCTGACACGCAGGCTCTGCAGTATGTAAGGAAAGCTATCAGCCCTGCAGGGGCGCTGGCTGCCTCGTGTATGACCTGCCTCTAATGATCCTACCCTGACACGCAGGCTCTGCAGTATGTAAGGAAAGCTATCAGCCCTGCCGGGGCGCTGGCTGCTTCGTGTATGACCTGCCTCTAATGATCCTACCCTGACATGCAGGCTCTGCAGTATGTACGGAAAGCTATCAGCCCTGCAGGGGCGCTGGCTGCCTCGTGTATGACCTGCCTCTAAGTGCTTTTTCTGTGTAGCTTTGTGGCAAGCTGAGCTGGAGCATCATAAAACAAAATTATGTGGAAAATCCAAAAAGAGGCATTCATAAAAATCCTTGATACCATTTATTGTTGAAAGGTTCTCCTTCATACAATTATATTCAGAATAAAAGTTCACATTGCATCATACAAACTTTGATGCAATGGATCTGTTGAAGTATGACACTGGCACCTCGTTATGGATAGGGTCGTATCTCGTTTTCTGTTTTCTTTATTGCCAATTTACATTTGGCAATGACCAGATTTGCTCTTGTACCAATTTGACAATTATAATGAAATGGGCTTCAATCATTGAGACTGTCATTTCAAATAATAATAAAGTGACAGTGATAAATTGAAGTTCTGGGTACCTTATGATTGATACAAGGACATTTCAGTCCCGTCATCTCCATTGGAGGGCTGTGCTGGACACACTTGCAACATTATACTCCACAGTTTTTTTCTGTGCTGCAGAATAACATTAGATTGATGGTCTTAGCCTGTACCTGACATGTGTTCTGTGGCACGTCTAAGTAAAGCATGCTGAATGAGCCTTACCGCAGGCTCTCAGGCTTAGATTTACAGCGGGAGACAATAGCACTTGCTGGTGCTTAAGTTCATCTCAGATCCCCTTTCTCTTCTACCTCAAGAGAAGGACACAGTTCCTCCATCCTGCTCCTTGTGTCATCATACTGTGCAAAACAATAAGGGGATGATCCTCTGGTAATAAAGTCAATGACAATGAACTGAGAAGTTGTATGTTCTCACATTTTCCTGATGTGGGGCAGTTCATTTTGATCTGTACTGAATAGATATGTACTGAAGAACTTTGGTATGAATGCAGAGCACTTGGCTGGTGGAAGCTGCTGGAAGCTGCTGGCACATTGGCAGTGAGGCTTCAGGAACCAGAACAGGAGCTTCATTGTGTTATTTCATGAGAGCAGGAAGCCGTCAATAAAAAAAAAACAAAACAAAAATAAGTCAACACCATTAAGGCTGCCAAAGCATACACTCTGAAAAGGCAAAACGTTGGTATCCACCTCAAAAGCAAATATCAAGCTAAAATGGACGACTGGGACAGGAGACGGATGAGTGCGTGCAAAAGGCCTCACTAATGCACAAATCCATCTGACAGGCTGCTTCCCCCAAAAACCTTGAAAATGTTTTACACGTGGAAATGGACAGAACCCAGCTGCCAGGTCACGATGGCGCTGACCTCACTAGTACCTGGACCATGGAAGCGTGATCACCTTAAATCAGTCTAATGAGCCGCAAGGAAAGGAAAATAGTGATCAAGAAGGCTTAGCTCGTTTGGGACCGATTTACTCAAGTTTGAATAAAAAATTGGGGATTTATATTTGGTTGGATAACAAAATCAAATCAATGAAGTATATTTCCATTTGAAAATTGTTTGTTATGTTATTTACTTACAGTATTATCACACACAAAATGGAGAGTTTTTGTTCAGTTGTGATGGTTCTTTAGACTGGAGATATTAATCAAGCATGAGTTAAAATTTAGACAGACGCAGAGAGAAAACAGCCGAGCAAAAGACAATGGTTAGAAGTGAATTTATGACGTGCTGAGCGAATTCCAGATGCTCCTGGGCTGGGAAGCGGAGCAGGGAAGCGGCAATGAAAAGCCCTGCCATTGTTATCTTGATGGTCAGATGAAACGGCATTTGGCTCCATAAAGCCGCTCATTGGCTCTTTAGCAGGCAGCATTATACTGCCATGTTTGCTCCCTTTTTTCTGACTTCTGATAATTCTGACCCAAACACGGAGCAATTAAGAGGAGCAGTTGAAAGAGAAGGGAGACATGGTCCTTTTGAGCTCTGGATCTTCAAGCCCCCAGCAGCCAATGAACTGGGGAGGGGGGGGGGGGGTTCTGGTTTGCTTTACTGGGAAGGTTAGACATGTTTCCACTGCAGGCCAGGCCCAGGCTCACTGGTAAGTACCATGAACTGGGGCAGAGCCAGCCTCAGATTTATATGTGCTGCATCCATTGGCCCTTTAAACAGTCTGCTTCCAAGAACTTTCCACTTAGCACATGTGAAGCTGTTTACTCAGGATCTGGTTAGAGCCCCTATCAATATGGTCCTAGTCAGACAGCACTTACTTTCCATCTGCGTCACATGTTCACATGCCTGTTAAAAGTGTAATATGATAAATCCGATTTTGCTAATAAAAGATGTTGCAATTTAAGATGACAAGGTATAGTTCAATAATAAGAAATCATCTTGCTTGAGCCAATCAAAGGAGTATTTGTACTGTCCTCACTGCTGAATGTCAGTATTGCAACAGAAAAGAAACTAAATGTTTCAGCCATGACCACAAAATGTTTTCTGTGGTTTATGTTGACTATGGTATTTAGCATAGTGATATTAAGTGTTTTATCTTTGAGTAACATATGTGCCAGTCAATCAACCCTAATCTGGCATCTTAAAATGTCATTTTTTTTTGTGTGGGGCCGTTATCTTTAATATCTTTTTAACATAATTTAATATAATTATATTTATTTAATATCATTCTAATTAACATATTTTTTTTTTGGACTCTCCTGAGTAAGAGAGATTAAAAGTTTACGTTTTTATTTCATTCATGTTTGCTGTAGGGTGTGTTAGCTGTATGTAGTGTATGCAAATATATGACTAAAGCTCTTCTTGAGTATACTTTGCAAAAAAGCACTGCATATGCATTCAGTCTGGTCGCACTGCAAATGCATTCAGTCTGGTAGGACTACATATGCATTCAGACTGGTAACACTGCATGTGCATTCAGTCTGGTCGCACTGCAAATGCATTCAGTCTGGTAGGACTACATATGCATTCAGACTGGTAACACTGCATGTGCATTCAGTCTGGTCGCACTGCAAATGCATTCAGTCTGGTAGGACTACATATGCATTCAGACTGGTAACACTGCATGTGCATTCAGTCTGGTCGCACTGCAAATGCA
This sequence comes from Paramormyrops kingsleyae, assembly GCF_048594095.1. Lineage (NCBI taxonomy): Eukaryota > Metazoa > Chordata > Actinopteri > Osteoglossiformes > Mormyridae > Paramormyrops > Paramormyrops kingsleyae. Next base: position 32,436,835 of record NC_132806.1, on the reverse strand, counting down.
TTCAGTCTGGTAGGACTACATATGCATTCAGACTGGTAACACTGCATGTGCATTCAGTCTGGTCGCACTGCAAATGCATTCAGTCTGGTAGGACTACATATGCATTCAGACTGGTAACACTGCGTATGCATTCAGTCTGGTGGCACTGCAAATGCATTCAGTCTGGTAGGACTACATATGCATTCAGACTGGTAACACTGCGTATGCATTCAGTCTGGTCGCACTGCAAATGCATTCAGTCTGGTAGCACTGCATATGTGTTTCTCAATACTAAGAACGTAAAGAACATACTTGCTCTTGTAAACTTACCTTCAAAGAATGGACTTGGGGTGCAGTGAATCATGGGATTGGTTTTGTTTGGCAAGGATGCAGCCAATGCATCCTTGATATTTGGGGCGGGGTAAGAACAACATTGGGGGATTTTTACCATCCTCCATTTTTCTGTCTCTGAGTATTGGAGCCGGTCATCGGCCATGTAAGATGACATCAAAGTGGTAAATGAGAACACAAGTATGGTGAAGTATGCATATTGAGAAACACCCCAGGACTGATTAGCCATGATCAGGCCGCAGGGGTAGGGTCCTGTCGTTGCTCCCTTCTCCCCAAGTCGGTTCCTTATGCTGTTTTCTTCCCATTTTACTGCATTTTTTTCCACCAGCTGTCCAAGCACAAATGTGCTGAAGCAGCACTGTGTGATCTTCAGTGATGCTTGGTCTGCTTTTACTGTCATGCCCGTCTCCTTTCAGTTTGCTCTGCTGTGGCCTTATGTTCTGTCCATAATTTCTGTCTTTCGCCTTTATCTTCCCTGCCCTCTGTTCCACTCCCACTCTGTCTAGCTTCTTGTGTTTTTTTTTTTCCTTCCCTGTCTCCACTCCTTTCTCTCCTCCTTTCTGTTTTTCCATTTTATGGGCACCAAAGATGGATTGCCAGATTAGGGAGGTATGAGGTAAAGAGAATGAAATGTGGCTACACAGAAGTCTGTGCCAAAGCCGAGGAACTTTCACCTCCTGCTCATCACTGACAGATCTGAGGTTGACATATCTTGCTGTTTAAATGATCAATGAAAGACCAGGTGGTTTTGTAAACAAATGGTTCTAGTTGTCTGTGGGCTGTATTTTACAGATAATGAATGATCGTGTGTCGGGATTTTTGACATTGTTCCGTGTTCTGAAGGAGCCATTAGGTAATTTGTATCCAGAAGGGATTACATTTTGAGACTTGCAACTAACCTATATTAATCACAGAAGTTGTCTGGGTAAATTAAATTTGTAACTCACATTCATGGGCTCTTTCCTTTCAAATGGATAAAGATTTTGTGAGGTTGTTTATGTCATTTAAAGAAGGTTGCACTATGAATGAATCTTTTTAGTTTGGATTCTATTGGTAGCTTCAGAAGGGACATAATTGTGGTGAACGCCTCGCCACCTTCTCATCATCGCAGCTACCTGCTGAATATAGAAACTTTCCTCATAAGCATTGCTCTCCTAAGCCAGTGTTTCCTAACCTGGTTCTCGGGGACCCTCAGATAGTCCATGTTCCTGATCCATCCCAGCTCAAGAGAGAGCAAAAATGTGGACTGTCTGACTGGTAGCTGGGAGGGAGCAAAAATGTGGACTGTCTGACTGGTAGCTGGGAGGGAGCAAAAATGTGGACTGCTGCCTGGTAGCTGGGAGGGAGCAAAAATGTGGACTGTCTGACAGGGAGCTGGGAGGGAGCAAAAATGTGGACTGTCTGACTGGTAGCTGGGAGGGAGCAAAAATGTGGACCGTCTGGGTGTTCTGGAGAGATACTATCCTAAGCATGGCATTGACAAAATGAAACAGCTGCCAAGGGAAACAAAACTGCAAAATCACTCACGTTACACATGGATGACACTACTGAACGATAAAAAGAATAAATCATCAAATGACTGACAAGAAGCAAGTTCATGTTTCTGGTTTTTCAAGCTGTAGTTCTATAGAACAAAACACATTAACCAGACAAAGCATTTTTTTAATGAATAGGCTCTTCAGTGGGAGGTGCAGTAGTACAGTAGTTAGCACTGTTGGTGCACACCTCAGGGACCAGGGTTCGAGTATCTGCCATGGCTCAGAGCTTGCATGTTCTCCCTATGTCATCATGGGCTTTCCTCTGGGTACTCTGCTTTCCCCTAGCAGTCCCACAACAAGCTGAGGTTAATTGGAGTTGTCAAATTGCCCATAGATGTGAGTGTGCCCTGTGATGGGTTGGCACCCCGACCTGTGTTATTCTGGGATAGCCTCTGGACCACCACGACCCTGCATAGGACAAGCAGACCTAGAAAACAAATGAACTTATATTTTCCTAAATGTTCTAAAATAAAATACAGAATGGTTAGCTGACTTTGTTTTAATTCATTTTAGCTACTGGAGCAGATTCAGATTGTGATGTTGATGCTGTACAGACCATTAATGACCAGAGCATCTCCAGTTCAGCAAGCCAAATCATTCTGCTTTTGCCGATGGCAAAGTTGTTACACTGATGTTATGAGAATTTATAACTATTGAATAAAAAAAAAAACTGGACATCTAGAATACTGTTGCCCAATCACAAACCAATGAATTGAGAATAACAGTCAGTAGTTACGCATGTGTGCGATCAGCACATACACTCACATGCTAAAGAAACTGTGGAGTACGATCGATTTTACCCAGTGGTGAGTAGCTGTTAAATAATGTGCTGTACTCATGTAAGATGTTCAGTCATGGTTCTGTGATGGATCAAACCTACTCATACCCAAACCTGAGAGGTGGGCTCCATCAGAGGCATAAGAACCAAGGTTCTGAAGGGGCACGCCATTGTTTGGAATGTTCTGCCGGTTATGGTTACCTGTGGGCGGTGATTCAAAAAATTGTGGAGTCAAACGTCCATAAGTTGTCTTAAGCAGTCACTTGGTATTGCAATCAATAAAACATAGAGGACCAACTGGCAGCACAAAGATATACATTTCCTTTGATCCTGACCTGATCCAGAACCCTTCACCAGTCTTTCCAGCATGAGTATATCCTACTGCCAGTAACTAGTATTTTACCTTATCACATTTAAACAAACTCAAGTTTGTCGATAGATGCATGACTCAAAAAGACCACTATCGCTCTCAAGATGTGTGGTCACTGTCTTGAAGTACTTCTGACATTTGTGAATTATGACTATATTTTTTTGATGAATTTGAAAGATAACTTATCATGAGACTGATTCGCAGGAGAGAAACCGAAGGTACAGCTACTACACCTGCATTGATAGGAGAGGAAATGTAGCATCTTGTGCAGAAATGATAAAATATTCTGATTATATTAAAATATGCACTTTATGCTTGTGGTGAGTGCCCCATTTGCATGTGCTGTAAATACCACCTAATGAGAAGTGTCACACTGAAGTGGTTCGATAAATAATCATCATTTAGTTAATATGACTTACTGAGATGTTCATAAACACGGTATTATAACCTTACTGGATGGGCTTCTGGGTATTTTTAATATATATACTTTTTTTTTTTCCCAAGCAGATTTTCTTTTCCTTTAGCTTAAACTGCTTTTGATAACATTAAAATCACTGTACTTCAGCAGTATAAATTACTTGCCACCAATATGTTTTTTCTTGTGGTTATAAAACAATCCTGATAACATCGTGTTTAACATATCTCACCTCACACAGGTGTGAATGCTGCACGTTGTGTACACAGCGTTTTGAAATAGTAATACAAAAAAGTATCCCAGTACAACTTCTTTTAATCATCAGGGAAGCTAAATAAATGTACACAGAGCAATGTTTGATAATAAACGCCTGAAGAAAATGAACAAGCATGAGCACATTAGCTGAGAATGGGTTGGAGGCCGCCTTACATTCACAGCTTTAATATAAGTCCAAAGGCGATTCTTAACAAAAGGGCTTACAGTGTGACATTTTAAATGTAGCGGATGAGACTTGGAAATTGCTGCAGTCTTTTACTTTAATGGCACCATAAAATGGTATTAGCTCCACGTAACTATACTGGATTTTATAATAACGTCTAAAGTGGAATTTATTTGCTAGGACGAATTTGGAAGAGAATAAATATGAAATACTGGTTTAAATTCTGATATAAAATAAAACAAACATACAAACATTAGGTATTTAGGAGGCTCTAATGGTATTGTGATGGTGTTCTGATGATATTGTGACAGTGTTCTGATGGTATGTGATGGTGTTCTGATAATATTGTGATGGTGTTCTGATGATATTGTGATGGTATTTTGATGGTGTTCTGATGGTATTTTGATTGTGTTCTGATGATATTGTGATGGTGTTCTGATGATATTGTGATGGTATTTTGATGGTGTTCTGTTGATATTGTGATGTTATTTTGATGGTGTTCTGATGATATTGTGATGTGTTCTGATGATATTGTGATGGTATTTTGATGGTGTTCTGTTGATATTGTGATGTTATTTTGATGGTGTTCTGATGATATTGTGATGTGTTCTGATGATATTGTGATGGTATTTTGATGGTGTTCTGGTGGTATTTTGAGGTGTTCTGATGATATTGTGATGTTATTTTGATGGTGTTCTGATGATATTGTGATGTGTTCTGATGATATTTTGATGGTGTTCTGATGATATTGTGATGTTATTTTGATGGTGTTCTGATGGTATTTTGATGGTGTTCTGATGGTATTGTGACGGTGTTCTGATGATATTGTGATGTTATTTTGATGGTGTTCTGATGGTATTTTGATGGTGTTCTGATGGTATTGTGACGGTGTTCTGATGATATTGTGATGTTATTTTGATGGTGTTCTGATGGTATTTTGTTGGTGTTCTGATGGTATTTTGATGGTGTTCTGATGATATTTTGATGGTGTTCAGATGGTATTGTGACGGTATTTTGATGGTGTTCTGATGGTATTTTGATGGTGTTCTGATGATATTGTGATGTTATTTTGATGGTGTTCTGATGGTATTTTGTTGGTGTTCTGATGGTATTTTGATGGTGTTCTGATGATATTTTGATGGTGTTCAGATGGTATTGTGACGGTATTTTGATGGTGTTCTGATGGTATTGTGACGGTGTTCTGATGATATTGTGATGTTATTTTGATGGTGTTCTGATGGTATTTTGATGGTATTGTGACGGTGTTCTGATGATATTGTGATGGTATTTTGATGGTGTTCTGATGATATTTTGATGGTGTTCAGATGGTATTGTGACGGTATTTTGATGGTGTTCTGATGGTATTTTGATGGTGTTCTGATGATATTGTGATGTTATTTTGATGGTGTTCTGATGGTATTTTGTTGGTGTTCTGATGGTATTTTGATGGTGTTCTGATGATATTTTGATGGTGTTCAGATGGTATTGTGACGGTATTTTGATGGTGTTCTGATGGTATTGTGACGGTGTTCTGATGATATTGTGATGATATTGTGATGGTGTTCTGATGATATTGTGATGATATTGTGATGGTGTTCTGATGATATTGTGATGTTATTTTGATGGTGTTCTGATGGTATTTTGATGGTGTTCTGATGGTATTTTGATGGTGTTCTGATGGTATTGTGACGGTGTTCTGATGATATTGTGATGGTATTTTGATGGTGTTCAGATGATATTGTGATGTTATTTTGATGGTGTTCTGATGGTATTTTGATGGTGTTCTGATGGTATCTAAGGCTGGCTGTTGCTCACACCAAAGCTTTATGCTGACATGCTGCCATGTCACTCACTCTAGCACAGCAGGCACTGTCACCCAGATGGTGTTGCCGTTAACAACAAGGCATGTGCAGCTTGCATTACGGAAGGCTGGATCTGCTACAGCCAGGCCTCCTCTCGCTACTAAGGACCAGAAGGATGGAACACACTGGGGTAGAGAATGAGGAGGCAGGTCAATTCAGAGGAAAAGTTTTCAGGTCTGGGGGTTAAGGGGGGGGGGGGGGGCTTGTCATGCCTCACCCTTTTGGTAGTGAAGTGCTTTCAGGGGAAGATGGGCTCCCTTTCAGCGGTAAGCTGAGAGGATGGGGCACACCCTGCCTTAATTATGCCGTAATATGTCAGAATACCTCAGTCCTGGTGCTCTTCCAAGAATGAATGCATGCAGAAGCTTGGAGGGGGTAGGCTGTCAGTGCTTCACTGGCTATCTGTGGAGGAAAATAAATAAGGATTGTACACTGAGCCCCTGTTTTTTCACTTTCTTTTGCGGTGTGCTTTACAGAATTTTTCACTTCCATGCTAATCATGCACATTAGTGGTTCTCTGGAGCACGTCCATGTCGCTGTGTCGAAATGCAGCCCAGAAACTGAAAGTGCTTCATTCTAGGTAAAGTCACATAATAACAACCCATTACAACAAATGCTTGTAAGAGTCAATGTTAATAAGCAATATGTTACCCGTTTATTACAGGTGTGTAGCCTATTCGAGGGTGTGCTGCCAGGGTGTTCTGAGTATGTATTCATTGTGTGGTTTGTCATAATGTATTACACACAATCAGAATGTAACTGAAGACTGTAATTAAATGTTGGTCATCTTTTTAGTTACATTGAGCAGTTAACTTTGCAAATTTAGCCATGTGCCAAATTTAGAATTCATGCACGCTTGTTTGACTCCCGGTGGATCAAGGGCTGGACTGGGATTAAAAATGTAGTTAACTGTAGGGTGGGGGGAGGGGGTGTCACTATAAATTTTGTCAGCCCACACACCCAGTGGTATTGTAACACGTACGTGTATCGATTCTTTCTTACTGTGATCTCTGTGGTCACAATATTCACTGCATTCCTGCAATGAGAAAATGGCACTAAATGTAATATAGTAACATGAAAAAATAGCTGAAAAATAACATTTTAGCAGATATATGCATTGGCTTACTGTACAGATTTAGATCAGGGAGGCGATAAGTGACATATGATGCATCAGAGGCCAGGTTTCTGTTCTTTATCAGTACCAACCTCTGTAGATAGAATCCTGCGGCTCACTTACAGGAACCTTCTACACATAAAACCAGCTGACCACTGTATCTTCTCAGAGGTTTATCTTTGCGTATGAACTAGACCTAACAGGTGATGTCATTTCCTGGAGCCGACTAAGCAATGCAGTCAGCGATCCCCAGTATTTGCAGTAACTGTTTAACACACCAGTGTATTTTTTGACTCGATCACTACCTCACCTCCTTTGGTTAATAAATACCTCATTCAGTTACTTAACCAATTAAGGTAATTAATTAATTGAGCTGGCGGTAAAATTTATCAAACACATGGAATGTCTGGGGTTCCCTTTATCAATGTTCTTGAAGCCATCCAAGAAGATATCAGTACATTTTTAGAGAACAGGCGAAATTCTTCTCATTTTTTTTGCATGTTCCTGTTTGCATATTTGCATTTGTCCTAATGTTAAACTGTGTTTTTTTTTTTCTAAGTAAATATACAGTTACTACCCAGAAAAATAGCTTTAAAGTTTTTCACAGTACTTCATTTTTTGCCTGCCATTCATACTGGATGACACGTCTGTTGTCAGCACAGCATGCATACACAAGCATTTACAAGAACTGTTGCATGGACACACCTGCCTTAAGAGACACGTGGGAGGGTGGAAGACTTACAAAAGAGCCTTTTATTTGTTTCTGGGTCATTAAGTAGAGTATGAAGTTCACTGTTTCTCAGAAAAGCAACCAAAATCCTTGAAAACAATGGCTGTTTTGCCTCTGGGATTGGTTTAAATGCCCCGAACATGTTAGAGCCAAAGAGTCTGAGTAACCCGGGTCCTGAGATACAGAGGTACCTCTTCATCTGTTTACTGCCTTCTGTACTTTGTAACCATGCGTTTGGAAGGAGGGAGCCTTCATTCCAAGTCAGGGTAATTGATTATGTGGACTTTGGTGCCTTTATGTTCAGCCTTTGCCTTCTACTTCTAGGACTAAGATGCTTTTATGATTGGAAAGAGGGTAACAGGCGGCTTAATGAGCAGCTGGGATATTTTATTGTTTTAGTTGGTTCAATGAGTAATATGTTTATAATGAGGGTTTGTTTTGTAGCCCTTCTTCCAGTTACTTATCCTGGTCAGGGTTACTGGGACCTGAAGCTTCTCTCAGACAGCACAATGCCCAGGTAATGGCTGGACGGGACGCCAGTCTGTCACAGGGCACACAGACGCACAATGCCCAGGTAATGGCTGGACGGGACGCCAGTCTGTCACAGGGCACATACATTTACATACTCGCACAAAGAGGAAGAGTGTATATTTGCTCGGAAACACATAATTTAACATTAGAATATGTGCAAATGAACATAAATGCCCAAATTAAAATAAAGATGTAAACGTGTTTACAGTTTGTTGTGCGCACGGACAATCACATGCATGTAGATCTAGGTCAAAACTTTACAACATCTGTGTCTGGAGAAACTGATCAGCGAGTTGGACTGAACCAAACAGCAATCAATGTTCATTTCAAAAAGCAGGGACTGGGAAACACTGTTATCCCCCTCCTCAGGGGGAAACACTGTAATCCCCCTCCTCAGGGGGAAACACTGCAATCCCCTCCTCAGGGGGAAACACTGCAATCCCCCTCCTCAGAGGAAAACACTGCATTCCCCCTGAGGAGGGGGATACACTGCAATCCCCCTTCTCAGGAGGAAACACTGCAATCCCCTCCTCAGGAGGAAACACTGCAATCCCCCTCCTCAGGGGGAAACACTGCAATCCCCCTCCTCAGGAGGAAACACTGCAATCCCCCTCCTCATGGGGAAACACTTCAATCCCCCTCATATAACATTTCCCCAGGTCCCCACATCTGCAAGATAAATCTACAGTCAGAATGGTCTTACTTTTTATTATGTTATGCTCTTTCTTGCCAGAGCATGAACTTCATCTCATCCAGGCCTCACAAGCAGCACTGACCCATAAGGGACGTGATGCATCTGTACAAACGACCCTAGCAGCTCGTTAGCACTTGATCGCCCTCTCCAACCACGTCAGCTCTTAAACTTTCACATGACTCATGGAGTGGTAACTCGAATGAAGAAAATAATCTGTTAGCAAGGTAAATAAAGGCTGCCCTTCCCTTCGTGCAGGGACCTGAGATGCCAGACATGACTCAGAGAACATAGTCAGGCAACCGGATAAGAGGCAGAAAATGGATGGATGAACTGATGGTGTGTTTCAACCCCACCTTCTCTGCGTCTGCGGACAGGACTGGCGCAGTGAAGATCACTAGGATAATTAGGTCAAGTTATCATCCCTTACTGACTGATATTCACTACCAGTCAAAAGTTTTGGCACACAGTGTGATTTTCTACATTTGTATGTTATGCATGTTACTCACTTGGCATTAACTAAAAATACACTCAATATTCTTTGCTAACAAATAAATTTACAGTATGTTCACCTTGAGTACCTTTATTAGCAAGAAAATGTCTTATCTTTGATTCATCAAAGTAACTTCCTCTAGCAGTTATAACAGCAGAGGAAACCTGAGGCATTCTTTCTACAAGGGACATTAAATACTGCTCTGTTTCATGGGATGAAACAGGTAACTAGTTCATTTGAAGTTAAAGGACAACTGTTAGGTTCATGTATTAAATTGGAACTATTTTACGTTACGTTATGATATGGATGATACGTAGCGTGGATCTGCGGATTGATGTGACAGGTGATTAATCGTAATGCAGGTAGAGACGCAGAGTATGTGTATGACTGATACCCAGTAAAAATCTGTGTTACCTGAACGTTGGTGTTGTGTAGTGATTATCCTTTGTAAAAGTGCACAAACACAACAGCCTAGAATGTGACTCTGCAATCACCACACAACCAGTTAATAGGATGTCAGACATGCACCGTTACACACTCTTTCCATGTTTTAAAGGAAACTGACTTACATTTTCATTTATACATGTTCACTCAACTTTCCAGTGCATAACAAGAATAAAAAAACCTGCAGTTTATGAAATAAATGGAAAAGTGGTAAAAACCTGTGATGACAAAGATTGTTGTGAGATGACATCTTCATAGGTTGCACTGCAATATTTATTACATTATGCAAAGCACAAAACAAAAAGGTCTTATTTTAGTACTAAGTATTTTTATTTAGCCAGCATGATAGCAACCAATGTTCATTCTAAAAAGCAGGGACTGGGAAATGATTTATATTACCCATATAGTTAAAAGTTTTAGCTAAATGTCTGGTAAACTGGCTAACCTTTAGTTTAGTATTTTATAATATTTATTATTTTGTTATGTATTTCTAATAAATGTGTTGCTACCTTGCCAGAAGAACTTGCTGATTTATTGCAGCTAATATGATATGTTCTGTCGCAGCCTCTATAGGCATCTGGACAACTGGCTGATGATTGGGGATGGGGGTGTATAGAGGGGAGGTATAGAAGGGGGGTATAGGGGATATAGAAGGTGGATATAAAAGGGGGTATAGAAGGGGGTATGGGGGTATGGAGGGGATGTATAGAAGGGGGGTGTATAAGGGTTACAGACTTTAAAGCTTGATTTAAAAGTAAAAAACAATCATGGCTTTATATTTAAATATAAAAATTATGGCTTTATATTTAAATATAATTTGTGAATATAATATCTTGTAGCTAGTGCTACCAAGTCCTGCATTGTTGTTGTGAGGTGTCATCTGTTACGAAGGGCCTCAGAAGAGCCATGAGCAGGTCCACCATCCTCCAGGTTTGTGAGCTGCAGCAAACCCGTCCCAACATCAGCCATTACGCCATTACGCCAACTCACCAGTACATTTCAGCTCATTATTTTCTCATTGGTTGTTTGGGGTTCTATGACACTGACATGTTAATAGGGAAGTCAAGCACTTCATGGGTCAATCACCTGATATCATACAAGTCACAGTGTTGTGTAGATAGCGGCACTTACTAATCATTGTCTACTTTGTAAAAACGTGTGACTGAGACATAATATTTAGATAAACTTTTGCGGCCATTAGAAAAACTGTCAAATATCACGTATAGTCAAAGGTAATAAATTAAGTACTCTGACATGGTTTAGCTCTGGTTAAAGTGTTAGTTGTAATACATGTATATACACACTAAAAATTTCCTGACCTTTCCCAGAGGCAAGAGTTTTATATTCCTTTGTTTTGTCCAAAATTATAATAGTTTGATTCTACCATACAAACAAAGTGGCAAGAACAAAAGTTTGTGAAGGTATTTTGTACAGTTATTTTAATACTGTTGATTGAAAAGAAAGAAGAAAAGGCAGACGGATGATACCTTAGGCAAGTAACCAGGGTGGTCCATAATAAACGTCTGTGGTCTTCAACCACACCTTTGGAGTCAAGACAACTGAACAGAGGATAAACAAAAGGAGTAACACCTTTGTTTCAGTAAGAGGCTAAAAGGAGCAGACAGACTTACTGGGGAGCAGGAGGGGTTGGACACAGGCAAGGCGATTCTGTCTGAGAAGCTCAGGTCACACAGGAACAGCCACAGTCTGGGTGCGTTTCCTTAAAGGCCCGTTAGCAGCTAACATAGTCGGGCCCATTCAGTTGTATGGTTCCAAATACGTAGGTTGCTAACACAGTTAGCAACAATGCTATTGGAAAACACACTCCTGACCTGATACATATCATATGTTTTTTTTGTGTGTTAGTTATTTCTCTGTTAGTACAGTGTTCTCAAATGGCTTTTGGATTGATTGTTATTAGTGAGCAACTGCAGCAATCTTGGTACATTTTCCTAAATGCCTGACCTCCATACATACACACATAAATATTCAGCAGTCTACAGCCGCCTTTGGACTGTAAGAATGCCAGACTTCCTCTGATGCACTTTGCAGTCGCCCTCAGGACCCTGCTTAGGAGATGCCTTATCAGAAAAGAGCTCAGCTCTTCAGTAAAATACTTTGTAATTCTTAAGTCTGGTTGGAAATAAACGTGCTTTCACTCCCTTGGCGTATGTTTTGCATTCCTCTTTTTGTTCAGTCTTTTGTGTTAAATCAGCCCAAATGGGCAGCAGAATTAGTCTAGTTGTCCTGGGGCAGCTTTGCCTGCTGAGGACTTGAGTTAACTGCCTATGTTTGCACTGTCTGTTGACCTAAGTGTGGTGGAATTCTATAATTCAGTAAACAAACAGTGCCTAGTCAGGCATCTCCGACATACAGAAGGGAGGTATGCATTGCGTACGTTACAGTCCAATTGCTTTCCATGGCCTTTTTTATTGTATTTTTTGGAGTGACTCGAGGACTAACCTGAAGTATGTTTGCTCTTACAGCTCAGGCCCTTCCCTGGCAGTGTCTAACTCCGAAAAGCACACATACATTTCTATCTTTTGTCTCAAACAAAGCAAAGCATTTTTATAATTTCCCAAGAAACTGCTTTATGTCAAGTAACAATAGCACTTTGCACAAGCAATATTTTTACAAGTGTAAAAATATACATAAGCTATTTTATATAAAGAACATACTGTAGAACCATTTTTGTGTTGTGTGTGGACATTTAATTACTAGTACATAATTTCCTGGTGTCCTGGTGAATAAGGTGTCCTTATTCAGGGAAACCAGCCTTGCTTGCTGTTTATGATTTTTCTCATTTGTACAGCTGTGGGTTGTTTAGGCGCTGAAACGATATTCCCGGGGTCGGACACTGACAGCTGTCAGCCATGCCTGTACTGTATGTCTTTCATTACTATGCTGCCTGACAGGCCAGATTCACAACATCCAGACTCATTCCTGATACCGTGATAAATACCTCTTTTCTTGTTACTTCCTGATACTGAAAGGAAAAACAGTTTCACAACTATTCAGCTGTAATTCCTCCTTTGTACAAGTGATGTCTTCCCAGCTGCCTTTAATCTCCATTTTAATGCCTTGGATATGGGAATTCTGCTATATTAACACACAGAAAGACGGTCAAAGTGACAGTTGTTTTGCCTTAAGTGCAAATACTTATTATGAATGTTGGGCAGTGCTTTGTGCTCCTTTACTCTGTCTGACTGAGCATTAGTCGTTAACACAGACTTCAGGTACGAGAGATTATTAAGAGACTTGGAGAGAGGGCAGCCTTCCGCCATCGTTCAGGCCTTCCGCCTTCGTTCAGGCCTTCGTTCAGGCTGCCAGCCAGAAGCATGTGCCATTTGCGGTCATTTCAAAGCAACACTGTCAATTCAAATCCATGCTAAATTTTATGAACTATGAATGAAAATGTCATATTATTTAGTACAAAGTTTAGTCCAGAATTAATAGAATGCTGTCTGCAAGATGCTTAGAACAACGTTTACCTTAGCTGGCCCTGCTTTTATAAAAACTGTTATGTTTCAAATATAAAGTTATGTTTCAAATATACTGTATTTGCAGAGGTTAAGAATTTCCTTAACAAGTAACAAGTTAATTATGAACTTTGCATTGGAGGAAATCCAAGGATTCGGCTCATGGTGGTGTTTGTGAATTTACTTTTCAGTTTCATTGCCTGAAAGTTTGTCTTTAATTGTGTTTTTACATGATAATATCTTGACCATGAATGTGGAGGCAAACCCTGCACTTTAGTATTAGTGTAGCTTCAGAGACCATTATCACCTTTTTTCCTGCCTTCAGTACTCAGATGCACTCAGTTATTTACAAAAGGCTACTATATAGTTAAAGGATAAGTTAAACTATAAATTCATATATAACTTATATATGCACATATATATTTTTATATATACACACGCAACTATACAAATGTACAATGAGGATGAAATAGGATAAATTGCATTATAGTAAACGTTCAGATCAATCAGTAATCCACATAACAGTACCTTTGAAACATCTTTTTGTTGAGGACTAATTTCCCTCTCTGTCTCGTTATGTTACGCTGGACCTTGCCCCCTTTGCTCTCCTACGCCTCGAGTAGACAATTCATTTCTGATGTTATCTATACCAGACAATAGCTAATCATTGGATTATCCTAAATTCCCACCTTAGACATTAGACTTGAGGTTAAAGAGGTCAATATGCAACAGCCTAATCCAAACCCACTGTTGTGACAAACATGGTTGAACATGTAGGCCATTTAAGTCATGTATTCTTGCCAGGAGAGAAACTCCATTCTGAGCTCAGTTGGTAATATGTGGAAAGCATTTGAATATTTTTCCTCAGCATGTGTAAATTTAAATATCTCTGTCTAGTCATAAAAGCAGGCTCTAATTCAATTTAATTTTATTTATATGGCACTTTTAACGAGGAGCATTCTCACAAAGCACTTTAGAGACCAATAAAAAGCCAGGTTTCTAACAAACAGCCTTTCCCATCAGCTTCCAAATTTCCACCAGGTAAATCTTCCCTAAAAGCCTACCAGAAACTATAATTTAAAAGTCTGAAGTCTGCATAGAGACACAGTAGCGTGGCACTGTCCATGTCCGCGAGGAGAAGCTAAAACAGGAAGAGGCTCCAACTCCTGCATTCAGGTGTCAGTCTTACACATCTGGATACATTTGGACCGAGGCTTATGTGGGTCTTACAGGATTATCTTGGAATGAATGTTCTTCAGGAGAACTATTACTCTTTTGTATTTTTGCAAAAAGATTTTTTGAACTGTCTATTGTCACGAGGAAGGTTTGTGTATAGCAAACCAAACACATATTTTAAAAATAATTGAGTAATTTTACTCTAGAGTAACTTCAAAACGACATTGAAACACAAGATGTTTACCTACTCAAGTGAATAATAGTAGTATAATTAATTTACTCGGTAATATCTCAAGAGGGGTAGTCTGTTTAACCACTTTAGTTTGGTTTGACTGAATGACAGTGTTAGTAAATTACTTCTTTAAGTTAAACACTAACATGAACAACTGGGGAATGTGGATACTCCTAAAGTGCCACTACTGGTGGAAAGGGTTGAACTGGTGAACTGGTAGATGTTTGCTTTATGTTTCTGTGTGATACTGATAATACCAAGAGTGACTGTCACACGGACGCCCCCGAAGTCTGAGCCACCACATCCTTCTCCTCTTGAATAAGCCCTCACCATATTTCTGTGTTCTGTGAGAAAGCTTTGGTAAATTTTCTGACATCACACTTTCCTTTAGAAATACATAACCTTGTTTGAAGCCTCTTGAGAACCGCTCGACCATAGACTGATCTTTATATCTACTGCCGCAATATTATCTGCAATTAATACATAACATGGTGCTAAGTAAACATATTACTCTGTTTGAAAACTTTTTCGCAATGAATAGCCTATCACCTCAGGAAAAATGTCAGTTCAGTACATATAACAATCCAGTGTTACCAGCCAAAATGTCTGTATTGTATTGATTGACTTGTGGAAACAAGTGCAGTTGTCCAGGGTGAAAAAGTAAATTGTTTCCATGATAATAAATTTCACCAGTTGTCAAATACAAAGGCAGACATCTTTATTTTTCAAAAATACACAGCTGAAAAAAACAGCACTTCAGAAATAAATGTGTAACATTCCTGTCTTTATTTCAGCACGGCTGCGCTGGCCGTCACCAGCTCACATCTGCCTCAAGCAACAGGCTGCCTCAGAGAGGCAGGTAACTTCATCAAGGATTTAGGACTTTACACATTTCTCAAGCTGCATATATGTTTTGGAGAAAGGTCTGCAGGTTAAAATCGTCCTACAGGGAACTTCAGCCGGACTCCTCATGAGTAAGACAGCTGAAGGCCAGGCTTGTAGAGTCCTGCCCTCACCTCGCTTTGCACTATGGTGACGTATAACTTTACCTTGGCGTATTTACAGTTTTTTTTTTTTGTGTTAAATGGGAGAGGCCTGTTTGCTGCAAAACTGGAGAAGAGGTGAGCTCTGGACAGTGTCACCCTGCACATTAAAGGCAAACAGCCCCTGCACATGTAGAGCTACATCAAAGACAGCCGCCATCCCACAATGCCATCTACTTTGGCCTATCAATCTTGCAGGCTTCGAATGTGAACACAATCACACCTCCCCCAAATCCTACAACTCTGAAAGGAAGATGTATGCACGATCAATATTAGGTGTATGAATGCTTGCATGTGTAGACATTTATTCCAGTTTTTGTAATATTTTGACAGTTAGGTTTGCTCAGTTGACTCGGTCCCATTCGCCTTTAATAAGAATACCATGTCAGCGTGGCAATACGACTGCAGGTAAACATCCTGCTTTTTCATTCTGAAGAATCTCTGTAATCACTATAACTATCCAATAGGAATAATAACAGAGGAAAAAAAAGCAGGTAAATCTGACCTGAGTTGTGAGGGCTGCCTTGTGCTTTATGGACCTGCTCTGTCCGCAGTTTGCATGATCTCCTTCTCTGTTTGGGTTTTCTTTGTTCATCCAAAAACATACAGTCTATGTTGTACCTATGGTGTATCTATAATATAATGTGAGTTTCTGCGGGTCAGTGCCCTGTGACGGACTGCTACGCCATGCGCTGTGCCCCCCCCCCCCCCCCTTGTCATCCTATCAGGGAACAAATGCTTAGAATGGGTGGACATGTCTCTGATTGTTTGTTTGTTTGTTGGTTTATCTGTCTGTCTGTCAGACCTCACTCTGATGTTCTTCATGTCAGTTCATACGAAAGAGGCATTAAAGAAACCATTTCACCATTTTTTGTCCTGTTCTTTGTATCCTTTATGAGTATATGATTTCATCTGCCTTTTTATATCTTAATGCACAGCTTAATGTGTGTTTGTTTATGTGCGAGAACAAAACACACAAACAAACACACATTAAGCTGCACATTATGATATAAAAAGACAGATGATGGTTTTCTTTGTGTATATTGTCCTCACACACACACACACACACACACACACATAAACATAACATACATACACACACACCCAAACAGGTATTTCCCTGCCTATATTTCTTTGATAGATAATTACACAGAACTATGTAGTGTCTTTTAAAATGACAGCATGTCCAGTGTTGAAACAGCAAGTTACCCCGACGTTCACTTCATATTGATGAGAGGCACTCTCGCGCTCTTCTGACTGAAATGTCTCTCAGACAGCGGCTGAAGCTCTGCAGTCTCGCGCTCTTCACTCTGACTGAAATGTCTCTCAGACAGCGGCTGAAGCTCTGCACTCTCGCGCTCTTCACTCTGACTGAAATGTCTCTCAGACAGCGGCTGAAGCTCTGCACTCTCGCTCTCTTCACTCTGACTGAAATGTCTCCCAGACAGCGGCTGAAGCTCTGCTCACTAAGACCTCAGTGCTTCCCACCCCTTGGCTTTTCTGTCTCTTTGTGCAACCAACAACAGGAGCGAGTCACAGCAGGAAAGCGAGTCACAGCAGGAACATCTCAGGCTTCAGTCTAAAAGCCCCGTGGTTGAAATAGCCCTCTAATTTCACTGAACAAAGCAAAATGTTAACGAGCGACACCGAATGATTCAGCTGTAGGTGACAGCAATAGTGTATCATATGTTTAAAGAACTGAGATTATGATTGTTATTGAAAAGAAACTTACGGAGGTTAGCCGTTTAAACGAATCTGAATTACTGGGCCAGAAACAGTTTGCATAACTGAGTAGGCAGCAGTCAATGTACACATTCGATGGTGAAAATGACGTGAAAATAATAAGCACAACACAAGGTGATACAAGTCTAATGTCATGCCTGTCTCTGGTTGTTTGCCAAGGCCTCTCACGCCCGTACTCCTCATTCTTCATCAGCCAAAGACCACTGCGTGTTTATTTGAGAAATGGAGCTGTTGCCATGGCGGCAAATATATATAAATGGATTGCATGTCAGCGTTGTACAAACAAGCAGCAAATAGAGCAAGATCACCTCTATTCAGGAGAGACAATAGCGTGTTCCCTCTGTGGGAGGGCGGGGGATAGGCATTTGAAAGAGTTTTCTTTTTGAGTTCTGCAGGTTTTTCCAGATCTGATTCTGAGTATTCAAGGTTTCGTGGTGAAGGATACAGTGTATAAAGTGTAAGGGGTGTGAATAACTGGATATCATTGCTGCATTTCTCACTGCATAAATTCTTTTACAGTGTGGATTAAATATCAGCCACTTTACCATTAATGCCGTAAATGCTGTCCAGGTATGAGGAAACCAAACAAAAACCAGCTGACGATCAGCTTGGCCATTTCTCTGTAAGCACACACTTAATGCAGGGTCACAGCAGGAATGGGAGCCTGGCTGGTGGGGGGGGGGGGTCGCATAGTACAGGGATGCCTCATCTTTGGCCCTCCACAATTCTGGTATTGAAATCCACTGTATCACCCCTGCTTTCGCTGTTTCCCCCAAATCCTTGATAGTATGAATTAAGATTACAATATTTTTTAAACAGGGGCAGCATGGTGGTCATCACTGTCGCTTTACACCTTTGGGACCAGGGTTCGAGTCTCCACCATGACTCCATGTGTGTGGAGTTTGCATGTTCTCCCCGTGTCCTCGTGGAGTTTCCTCCGGGTACTCTGACTTCCCCCCACAGTCCAAAAACATGCTGAGGTTAGTTGGAGTTACTTAACATTAGTTGGAGTGCCCTGCGATGGGTTGGCGCCCCATCCTGGGTTGTTCCCTGCCTTTTGCCCGTAGCCTTTGAGATCCTCTGGATCCTCAAGACTCTGAATAGCACAAGTGGTTACAGAAGATGGATGTATGCATGGATAATTTTGACCATAAGGCTGCAGCCACACAAAACATGGGGGCCAGACCTCAGCATGTGTGTCATCATCGTCTGTTCCATGCATTTGGGTATATTTGCCAAACTATATGTTATATAAAACTGCATACTCGCTCTAATAAATGTCCTCCCCTCGTAAGACTGCAAAAACAGCCTTCTGTAGTATTTAATTACAATTACCGTGAATCAAAGACTGAAGCAGCAAGATACTAAAGTGTCGCTTTATCCTGGTTTTCTTCAGTTAAACCTAGTAAATTTATCAATAATGGAATCCGCCTTCTTGTTCTATTAAGAAATTAACTGCACTCATCTGTGTACAAAAATTTCCCCTTGTTGATTTAAGCATTCAACTCTGACCCAACATATTAACTCTGTCTATAGTGCAGACAGATGTTATCTGCTTGGTTATGAGCTGCATCCTTTCTGGCATAGAAATATATAGGTATAGATTGGCCTTATATAAACATCATTGATATCATCCTGAAATGACTACAAGCAGCTGTCATTGTCATACGGCAAAGTTGCTCTCATTTGTCCATGAAACAAAATGCACTTTTCTAATATTCCTTGCATATGACATATAAACCTTCAGGTCTAAGTGTAAGTCTGACCTCTAGGATGTTTCAGCTAATGCAATGACAATCTACACATGTCATTGGTTAAATACTGAATTTGATAGATGTACATTTAAATAGCAGACATCCAAAGTGATGTACAAGTGCTCAAAGCTTTGTAGCCAGAGAGCAGAGGCAGTCAGTGGTCCTTGGGTTAGGGGCCTTGCTCAAGGGGCCCACATTAATATCCAAAATTAGGAAAATGAGCTTAAATGTATTATAATCCAACAATTCTCTCTTACAGATAAGATGACACTTTGCTGGAAGAAAATCCAGCAATAAGGATATAAAAGAAGGCTGAATGGATACAGAAGGAATGTATGGATAAGGAGATAATCACAATGACATAAATAACAAGAATATATACAAGGTATATAGAATAAAAAATAAAATAAAAGAA
This sequence comes from Paramormyrops kingsleyae, assembly GCF_048594095.1. Lineage (NCBI taxonomy): Eukaryota > Metazoa > Chordata > Actinopteri > Osteoglossiformes > Mormyridae > Paramormyrops > Paramormyrops kingsleyae. The sequence continues at coordinate 32,417,258 of NC_132806.1, read as the reverse complement.
ATGAAAAGAAAATAAAAGTAAAATAATATACAATAGGGAAGATAGAATACGTGACTATTGCAAAACAGTAAACAGTGACAGCCTAGTCCAGAATGGCAATAAGGTGCAGCTAATATAGGCAAAGAATACAACTGTGCCATACATATGGGCAATATATGCCAGAAGGGCAACAGCAATCAAAACAACTGTGCCATACATATGGGCAATATATGCCAGAAGGGCAACAGCAATCAAAACAACTGTGCCATACATATGGGCAATATATGCCAGAAGGGCAACAGCAATCAAAACAACTGTGCCATACATATGGGCAATATATGCCAGAAGGGCAACAGCAATATGTGTGCTATACAGGTGGGGTGCGAGACACAGATGGGGAAGTAGGAGTTAGAGATAATGTCATTCTGCTTCTAACTGGCTGCTGATGTAGCTGTTGGAGGGAGAGACATTGAATAACTCAATGGCAGTAGGTGCAAAAGAGCATCTGAAGCACTCAGCTTTGTATTCAGGGGAGATGGACGTTTGGCTGAATGTGCTTCTGAGTACATCCGGAGAACCTTTGGAGTACCTCTGGACTCGAATAAAAATAAACAACATGGAAGACAAGAGAAATTGCACTAACAGCCCAGAAATGTATGTATTTGTCAACATCCTGTGTAAAAAAAAAAAAGAAACCATAAACCGTAACATATATCGGAGCCAGAAGAGGAGCTTACCCTGTCCACTCCACACATCGGCCCATTATTGCAGTGCCTCCGGGAACAGAACACCTCTTTTTTGGGGGGCAGTGTCTGTATCTTTGGGGGCGGATCAGTGGCTGAGGCTGTGTCTGTGGCAGACACAGCCAGACGGTTGCCAGATTTGAATGCTGGAGTGATTTCACCATTGGGCCCTTGAGTGTGGCTCTTAACCACCCTGGACTGGCTGATCCTGCCCTTGCAATCACTTTGAATAGAAGGCTCTGCTAAATTAATAACATGTAAATATAGAGAATGCATGTTCCTTTCCCAAGGAAGTTAGTATTCTCATGAATGGTTTCTACACAGCCAGCAGTTGAGCCGTGAAAGATGCCGGCTTTGTGAACGGCAGCATCCCTGTGCTGTTCGTCGGCTTCCGGAGCCTTACAGATGAGCAGTGTGTGACCATCAGGCGGCCGTGTGTCTCACTCAAAGCAGACCTGCAGGTGTGGGTTCCTTACTGGGATTTGGACAGAGCTGCTGTCCCCAAATTACCATCTCACTCTTTATTAAGCTAAAAAAAAACAAAAGGCATCAAAAAATCCAAAGAAATAGACTGTGTTTTGTTGTGATTTTCTTTGCATTTTATTCCGATTTTGTTCGTACGATGGGCGTGATTTACGCCTGACATGCCTACATGACTGTTGAGAAAATGGTTTCGGTTACAGCAGCGTAGAAATGTTACATAAATGGCTTCAGCAGACATGGAGGGATGAACAATACGTAGCATTGCATCATCTAATCAATGCACATTAGCTCCTTTACTGACACAAACACCATCAGGTTCCGGGTTGATTTCGATAGATATTGCATGGATTACAGACAGTAGCCACTCAGTCTAGACCCCATTCCTGTTGCCTGAGAAAAGTGGCTGATAGACCTGCAGAGGGTTGGGGGAGGGAAGAGGCCTTGAGGCATCTGTCACATGCTGAATGGTTGGGGGAATCCCCTCGACACTGTAGTCCTGAGGCTTGCAGAAGGCCTGAAAGTCAAAGCCTTCTTACCCCAAGGCCCGAAATGTGGTGTCATTAAGACACATGCCAGGTGAACCCTGCGTGCCAGAGCCTTGAATGACAATTAGCAATGATGCATTGTTCCACCTTTAATGGTATAACAGCACATTTGTGTTATCTAACTAAGTAAATAAAGAAACATTCAGAAAAATGTCGCTTTGGATTTAATGCACCTTAGACACAAAACCTGAACAGCTTTACCACATCATAGACGGAGCTACACTCAGAGTGTACACCAGACCTGCAATGTAACAGCTACACTCAGAGTGTACACCAGACCTGCAATGTAACAGCTACACTCAAAGTGTACACCAGACCTGCAATGTAACAGCTACACTCAGAGTGTACACCAGACCTGCAATGTAACAGCTACACTCAGAGTGTACACCAGACCTGCAATGTAACAGCTACACTCAGAGTGTACACCAGACCTGCAATGTAACAGCTACACTCAGAGTGTACACCAGACCTGCAATGTAACAGCTACACTCAGAGTGTACACCAGACCTGCAATGTAACAGCTACACTCAGAGTGTACACCAGACCTGCAATGTAACAGCTACACTCAGAGTGTACACCAGACCTGCAATGTAACAGCTAAACTCAGAGTGTACACCAGACCTGCAATGTAACAGCTACACTCAGAGTGTACACCAGACCTGCAATGTAACAGCTACACTCAGAGTGTACACCAGACCTGCAATGTAACAGCTAAACTCAGAGTGTACACCAGACCTGCAATGTAACAGCTACACTCAGAGTGTACACCAGACCTGCATTGTAACAGCTAAACTCAGAGTGTACACCAGACCTGCAACGTAACAGCTACACTCAGAGTGTACACCAGACCTGCAATGTAACAGCTACACTCAGAGTGTACACCAGACCTGCAATGTAACAGCTAAACTCAGAGTGTACACCAGACCTGCAACGTAACAGCTACACTCAGAGTGTACACCAGACCTGCAATGTAACAGCTAAACTCAGAGTGTACACCAGACCTGCAACGTAACAGCTACACTCAGAGTGTACACCAGACCTGCAATGTAACAGCTACACTCAGAGTGTACACCAGACCTGCAATGTAACAGCTAAACTCAGAGTGTACACCAGACCTGCAATGTAACAGCTACACTCAGAGTGTACACCAGACCTGCAATGTAACAGCTACACTCAGAGTGTACACCAGACCTGCAATGCAACAGCTACACTCAGAGTGTACACCAGACTTGCAATGCAACAGCTACACTCAGAGTGTACACCAGACCTGCAATGTAACAGCTACACTCAGAGTGTACACCAGACCTGCATTGTAACAGCTACACTCAGAGTGTACACCAGACCTGCATTGTAACAGCTACACTCAGAGTGTACACCAGACCTACAATGTAACAGCTACACTCAGAGTGTACACCATACCTGCAATGTAACAGCTACACTCAGAGTGTACACCAGACCTGCAATGTAACAGCTACACTCAGAGTGTACACCAGACCTGCAATGTAACAGCTACACTCAGAGTGTACACCAGACCTGCAATGTAACAGCTAAACTCAGAGTGTACACCAGACCTGCAATGTAACAGCTACACTCAGAGTGTACACCAGACCTGCAATGTAACAGCTACACTCAGAGTGTACACCAGACCTGCATTGTAACAGCTACACTCAGAGTGTACACCAGACCTGCAATGTAACAGCTACACTCAGAGTGTACACCATACCTGCAATGTAACAGCTACACTCAGAGTGTACACCAGACCTGCATTGTAACAGCTACACTCAGAGTGTACACCAGACCTGCATTGTAACAGCTACACTCAGAGTGTACACCAGACCTACAATGTAACAGCTACACTCAGAGTGTACACCAGACCTGCAATGTAACAGCTACACTCAGAGTGTACACCATACCTGCAATGTAACAGCTACACTCAGAGTGTACACCATACCTGCAATGTAACAGCTAAACTCAGAGTGTACACCAGACCTGCATTGTAACAGCTACACTCAGAGTGTACACCAGACCTGCATTGTAACAGCTACACTCAGAGTGTACACCAGACCTACAATGTAACAGCTACACTCAGAGTGTACACCAGACCTGCAATGTAACAGCTACACTCAGAGTGTACACCAGACCTGCATTGTAACAGCTACACTCAGAGTGTACACCAGACCTGCATTGTAACAGCTACACTCAGAGTGTACACCAGACCTACAATGTAACAGCTACACTCAGAGTGTACACCAGACCTGCAATGTAACAGCTACACTCAGAGTGTACACCAGACCTGCAATGTAACAGCTAAACTCAGAGTGTACACCAGACCTGCATTGTAACAGCTACACTCAGAGTGTACACCAGACCTGCATTGTAACAGCTACACTCAGAGTGTACACCAGACCTACAATGTAACAGCTACACTCAGAGTGTACACCAGACCTGCAATGTAACAGCTACACTCAGAGTGTACACCAGACCTGCAATGTAACAGCTACACTCAGAGTGTACACCAGACCTGCAATGTAACAGCTACACTCAGAGTGTACACCAGACCTGCAATGTAACAGCTACACTCAGAGTGTACACCAGACCTGCAATGTAACAGCTACACTCAGAGTGTACACCAGCCTGCAATGTAACAGCTACACTCAGAGTGTACACCAGACCTGCAATGCAACAGCTACACTCAGAGTGTACACCAGACCTGCAATGTAACAGCTACACTCAGAGTGTACACCAGACCTGCATTGTAACAGCTACACTCAGAGTGTACACCAGACCTACAATGTAACAGCTACACTCAGAGTGTACACCAGACCTGCAATGTAACAGCTACACTCAGAGTGTACACCAGACCTGCAATGTAACAGCTACACTCAGAGTGTACACCAGACCTGCAATGTAACAGCTACACTCAGAGTGTACACCAGACCTGCAATGTAACAGCTACACTCAGAGTGTACACCAGACCTGCAATGTAACAGCTACACTCAGAGTGTACACCAGCCTGCAATGTAACAGCTACACTCAGAGTGTACACCAGACCTGCAATGCAACAGCTACACTCAGAGTGTACACCAGACCTGCAATGTAACAGCTACACTCAGAGTGTACACCAGACCTGCAATGTAACAGCTACACTCAGAGTGTACACCAGCCCTGCAAAGATTGATGCAGGAATCCCGGTCTTCCTCTGTAGGGGAATATAAAGCCTATTCTCCACACACAGCAGCACATCCCAGCCAGTCACTCATTTCCCACCCGGTATCCAGTGTGACCAGTAGAGCTCATGCACCTCTGCAGACACCTCGATGTTTTATATATTCCCTTGTAAAGTCTTCTCTGCACGAGCAGGACAAACATCGTACATAGATGCTGTACAGAAGCAATGACTGCAGAGTCTGTAACAGCCTAAGCAGTATCGCTTACCCATGACGCCTGCAACTTTCAGTCCCCCACCCGTGCAAAGCAAATGTAACTGTGAGCTCCCAAAGAAAGGAAACGCAAATATTGTTTGACTACAGCCCTACATGCTTTGATACCCACTGTTTAGCATGACACCTGCAGCATTTACTTGCTGTAAACATCGTGTCTCATTTTGAGCATGCATGCACGCATAGGCAGACTCACGGTATGAAGTCTGAAGCTGACGTGTTCCCATGCTGAGATTCCTCCTTCCAAACGCATGTGTAGACTCTTAAAGCTGGAAAGTGCTCTTTAGTAAGTATGTGCCTGCCCTTCCTGCGTGGTTCCAGAGATACATTTTAGTCACTGTGATCAAGACTACATAGTAGTTACTGAAATTTGGATTAGTGGGTGAATTTTAAGTGCATAAAGCATATTTAAATTTTAAGGACTGAAAACCAAGACTGGAAATCTAACAGTTCACAATTGGTCATATTAAAAACTAAATCCATGAGGGGCCTTATCAAATAAATGGAAGTGATTATAATTCAGAAGAGCATATATCCTCTGATCCGGCAGGACTGTAACTCGCATGCTGAGGCTGGCTGAGGGGACTCTTGTCTCTCGTATGTTGTGCTTCTTAAACATGTTCTTGAAAGCAAATTTACCTTGGATGGCAGCGCCTTAGTGGTTATTTAGCCAGAGGTCTGACGAATACGCAGATACAGCATTGATTCTGTCTTCCGTCACAGGCAAACTCTCTCCATTAGTCACTCCTGTGGTTCACATAACCTGCCCTTGAATTCTGGTTTCCTTTAGGCGGCTTAACCAACATTCCATGAAATCTTTTTTTTTTTTTTGGGTGAGGGGTGTTCTTGACTTTCAACTCCTCGGATGAGTTACATTAAAATGGCCCCCTTTGACTTATATGGAAGCTGAGGAATCAGCTGGCAAACTACGATAAATTATTATGCTTCCTGCGTTAACTAGTGTACCAGACAGCACCCATGTGGAACATTAGGCAGACGTCACTGCTGGCGCCCCCTGTCTGAGATAAAGGGAAATGGGCTCGCTAGGTCGGCACCCCCTCCGAAGACAGCACCCATGTGGAACATTAGGCAGACGTCACTGCTGGCGCCCCCTGTCTGAGATAAAGGGAAATGGGCTCGCTACGTCAGCGCCCCCTCAGAAGACAGCAACCAGCAAGGTGTGGACCAGGGGTTCTTCTTTGGTAGGGCTGGCTAAACGAACCATAGTAAAATGTACATTTTTACATTTGGATGGACATCTAGAACTTTTAAAAACACATCCTTAGTTGACAGGGTGTGTGAGCCTCTCCTTTATTCCAATCCTTATACGTTTCTCCATTATTTGTTACTTATGGACTAAATCACTGTAAGGGAATTGTAATGTTAGGCTATTATGAAGTGCTTTTCTAAAATTAAAATACATTTATAATCATCGTGTGCTTCCAATCGGTCCCAGTTTTGTTAGGTTCTCATTTTTAATGTGAATAACCATAATCGTAGATTTCCCTGTAGTGTTTTTGTTGCATTTTTAACAAAGATTACAATTTCAAAAGGGACGCCCAAGAGCACAGAGCTGCAGGAGCAGACACTCTGCATTTGCGGAGTGTGATTGCTGGAGTAAGCTTGCCTGGGTTTCCTGGCAGTAATTTCACGTGGGCATACAGTATGAGAGAACCCCTCTCTTCGTACTGGTAAAGTACACTTTGCTCACTCTAATCGTGAGCGCCCACTGCGCATAATCATTAAAATACTAAGATGTTAACTGCTTTTATTACAGATATCACAAGCACAGGTTAAAGACCTGAAATGACAACGGAGTTAAAAATGAGCGCGAAATGACATCTAGTGGTGAGAAAGTGAACAGATCCTAGGTCGCCTATCCCGTTAGTAACCTGCCGCTGGATAAAAATGCCAAACCGGTAATAGCTGCTTAGATAAATTCAGAAATCGTGTTCTCGCGCACACACATTATGCAAAAATCTACGTAGTTTCTGCTATGCCTGGTTCTGTATAAAACTTCGCGGTTTATTTCCTCCTCGGCTCGCTTCAATCAACGGTCCTGGCCGAGTATGCAGTTCGGTCTCCATCTTGCGTGTGAAGCCGAAAAGGCACTTAATCACCCAGGCCGGGATCCAGCCCGTATCACATGCCGCGCGTCACTCAGGACAAACGGTGTGGAGCACCGACTTGCACAAATTACACAGAAACATTTCACGGCTCCAAGCAATACGTAGTAATTGGCTGTCATATGATATGATGATTTCGCGCGTATTTCTTAATGATTATTTATATTAAAGAGAACCATGTTTTGATGAAAGGCAATGCATGAAGCAAGAAAATAACATGTTAACCAAGTGTAATGATAATAGGAATAAACAAGAACTGGGCTGTTTTTGCCTTTTGGTACATTTTACATTTATTAAGGAAAAGAATAATTACTACAAATTACAAACACTAGGAGCAAATCACTGTCAGCCTCTAAAGCAGACATTATGATACAAGAGATCACTCAAGTATTTTACATTTCAATATTTTCCCCATCAGGTGTTTTTAGCTCCCAAATATTTAATGGTTGTGAACTATTAATATACTGGATCTTATAGAATTATCTTTTTGTTATGGCTTGATGGATGTCGTCCTTCCGTTCCCATGCACTACCGGAGCACCTTGAACGTGACAGCACAATGCTGAGGCGAGATCTCACAGAAGACCCTGAATGGGACGAACCTTCAGAGAGCGGCCTAGGGTCAGGACCCGCTACCTGATGCAGGTAACCAGAGCAGGTTTGGCCTCCCTAGTTACATCCTCCCAGAGGATTGATTTTACATTTTCTGCATTTACAAATGAAAATTATGACAGTTAATACACTCCGACCATAAAAAGCAAAAAAGGTAATTTAAATAAATCAGACTAAAATAGACATAAAGATCATAGAGATTTTCATATATTCAAAGAAAAGGGAACAGCTTAAGTCAGCTCTCATCAGGAAGGGAGTTATGGCTGACGAACACAAAACCATGTTTTTTTTCTTTCTGGGAAATGCTGTCAAAGTGACAGTTTTTCACACTTTTGGCGAGACAATGAATCTGGGTATATTTGTAGGAAACCTGTGGTGGGAGGATTGTAAACACCTGCCAAGGACCTGCCACCTGCCAACAGCTGGACGTGACACCCCACACTCACACTACATCTAGTAGTGATACAGTCTGTCTGTCTGGCTGTTTGGTTCTTGTTGCTGGAAGATGATTATTCAATAGCACCAAAGATTTCAGGTAGATTGTGGTCTCCGTCAAGTTCTCGCGTGGAATGTGTAAATCCAGTCACTCTGTAATTCATTGGTGGAAGAAAAAAAACAGACTGGAAGACTGTACTACAGGAGCAGCTGGGAACGGTGGGTGAGTGAGTGGGGAGTGGGTAATTCGAGAGTTTCCACTGGAACAGAACTGATATTGCATATTGCAAGCAAAATGTTCATCCAAAAGTGACGGGCATTCTGAGGGGAGAGCACACAAAGTAAGGCAAATGTCATTCATTCACTCCTGCTTCAAGCCAGTCAGGTGAACAATCTGTTTTTCGGAAAAAAAAAAACCAAAAAAAAACCAAAAACAAAAAAAGCACTGAAAAAGGTGCCAAACAGCCATGCAACAGGATAAAAAAAATAATTCTTAAAATAAATGGCATGTCTTGTAAAAGAATGTGATGCTGTTGTCCATTTAGAAGTCATTCAGTCTTCTGTGCACAATAAAATGACGTCTAAAAACAATTAGTCTTTAAAAGGAAGAGCCTTGATCACAAGCCAATGTAAATGCCTCTTTCTGCAGCAATTCCGCTGCCAGAGGCACCTCCTCACTGCTAGAACTGAAACAAAGAGGATCCGTTACTTCTGGGGCTTGCTGTTGGATGTTGCCCCCCTTGGGATGAGGACTCTGGCTTCAGCGTCAGCTGTGGAGGGGCCCTGTTGAGGCTGCACCGGGCTGGTCTGACTGGCGGCCCTGGGGGGCCGTGAGCTGTGGTGGCGGTGGCTGTCCCCTCCAGACGGGTGTCTCTTTCCTCCGCCGTCCTCCATTGGTGGCTGTAACGATCAGACCGGTGTGTGACAAACACTAATCATGGTTACAGCCACTAGCAGTTTAATTGATCAGCAGTGTGTCCATCAATGGATCAAAGATCTGCCCCCACGTCTGGAAGGTTGTGGGCTCGAATCCTGTGGCTGGCAGAGTAATACTACTTTTGGGCCCTTGAGTAAAGCCCATAAACCCAGCTGCTCCTGGGGCCGTGCACACAGCACACAGCACACTGCACACTGCACACGTCATGACACCAAAACCTTCTGAAGAACTCCTATGTACTTGTATAAATGGCAAATAAAGTACATGAAAAATACTACTCTGTTACTGCATAACTAATGAAATGAAGCTCCATTTTGAACAAGACTGAAAAAATGTTTTGAACATAAAAGCACTTCAAAAAAGATGGATATTAATACTTACATCAACTCTGAAGTCCTCAAGCCGTTTAAATTTCCTTAAGTACTCCTGTAGTTTAGGGTCAATCGCCAGGTTCTTTGCTTTAGAGTACTTGAGAAATGCCCAGAATTTCTCAAGTCCATACAACTGCCCTAAAGGAGAACGGGGGAACAAAAAGGTTTGAGAAAAAGGCACTTATGTGAGGTAACCATGACATTTAATATCCTTGAAATAAACTCACCTGCTTCATAATCCCTCATTGTCTCCTCCTGAAAGTCCTTGAAAATATCTGGTCTAAATTTTCTTTCTAGTCCATAGCTGTAGTATCTGAAAAGGCACTCCAAGCCATACCTAAGGCACACGGAGAATTAAAAGACATAAAAAGTGATGATTGGAGTAACTCAACAACAGAACCCAGAGAAAAAAAGATAAAGAACTGGAATTTAACACTTCAGCTTAAGCAGTTAAGATATTTGCCTGTATCCCTCTTTGCCGTCCTCCACTGCCAGCTGTTTAAACTCCTCGTACATCTTCCTGTTGAAATGGTCTCGCAAGAAGAAGGACCAGAAGCGGAAGAGAGTGTTCATCTCCTGAGACTGGCCGACTCCCAGCCTCCTGCGCTCTGTTACGTGGCGAAAACGAAACACAAGCTTTACATGCCGAGGCACGAAGATGGGCAGGCATGAGAAAATCGGGCAGCTGAATGCGAGTCCCACCATTAAGGGAGCGCCGTCTGTACTTGTGGTAAACATGCTGCGTGAATCCGTTCTCCTTCAGCAGCTCATGCGACGGGTGCTGGAATTTGGGCAGAGATTGAGGCGAACAGCCATAGTATCCCGTAGCTGGGATTCCCTCTGAAGGACTTGCATTTGAGCTGAGGGACGAGAAAAAAAGCTTATTGATTTTCCCAGGTAAAAAAACAAAAAAACAAAAAAAGACTCCGTTCCAAAGTCAAACTATTTTGAATACAATACAAAGAGATTTCAGTGATACTTTGATTCCCTGGTTGTGAAATAAAAAAAAGCGAGAGTATCTTTCATATACTGGAAGATCAAGGCTCCCCCGTCCCGTCTCTGTGATCTTAGCAGATACACAGGGGGAAAAGATGAGATCAGGATCAAAGCAATTTTAGAAAAACCGTTAAAGATGGAGTATTAGTATGATGGAGTATTAGGTAGACTTCTTCCTTGGCAAAAGAAGTGTACATACAGGAATACCGTTCTTCCCTCCTTTTCTTGGGACATCAAAATTTACAACAAGATGCTTTATTTTTGTGATTTGATTTAGAAAATGGTTTTGGGTATGAATTCAAAGGGCCAGTTTTTAAATGTAAGTTATATTTATTAATAAAATTAAATTTAATAATATAAATTATGCCACATATCTAAATTTTTGCCTTTTACTATATTAATGTTCCATAATCGGTTGTTTAGGATTCTGTTTGTGTACTGTACACTGTTCTGTACACTGTGCTGTACACTGTGCTGTACACTGTGCTGTACACTGTGCTGTACACTGTGCTGTACATACTTGTATGCACAAGAATTTTCCTCTCTGATAAATAAAAGTTCCTTCAATGTTACCAGTTTCGAGTACTGCCCTGCTAAATAAACCATTTGACACAGGCAACACCAATAAAGAACTGATTCTGCAATTACACAAAGGCAAATCAATATCAATGCAATAGTTTGCTTCTAGACGTCAGCATTAGTTTACTCCACAACTTAAGGTATCTAGCAATAGAAATGGTCGAGGAATATTACAGGGCTGCCAAACCCCCCGAAAGCTAACCTGACTGCTGCTGTGTGGGACATGTGCTCGCGGGAGTCCATCACCCAGCCCACGTGGCACTCCATGGGGGGGTTAGAACTGTGCCGAGTCTTCCTCTTGCGTGGAGTCTGCAGGACGAGAAAGGCAGGAGTCACCATGACAGGTCTGAACTCGCCGTCCCGTGCACACGTGGATGGGGGGGGGGGGCTCCTTCATCTCACCTTGGCATCAACGGGCCGCCCCTCCTTCACCACTGGGTAGAAACGGGGCATCTGACTGGGGTCCTTAAGCCGAGGCGTGCGAGGTGTGCGGGCACCGCGGTAGCTGGGAGAGTCGGGCACGGTGGCTGGGAGAGAGCGGGCCATCGAGGACGGTTCCGGGGCACCGAAAAGCTTATTTGCCAAAGCATCTGTGGGGACTGAGAATGACAAGAAGAGAACTTGACTGGACTGGTTTGTGTTTGGAGGGAAAGATGGGAGAAAATAACTTTAATTAGTCATACGGTTAAGTTAATCAGAGGCATGTCAAGACTGGCTATTAAAATCGCTCACATTGCTTGTAATCATGTACTCCCGTAATTAGACAAGGCCTGTACATCCGTTTAGTATTCATTCGCCTATGAATTATTCTTAGTCCATCCATCGCTTAAATCAGTGGAGCCCCCGCTTACTTGGCTGGGGTCTTGGGGGGGCAGGAGGTACTTCTTGGTTGGGGTCCACAGGAGCTTCTGGAGTCAAGCAGTCAAACTGCTCTCTGCTAATCAGGTGGACTTTCTTGAAATTCTCAACTTCTTGCTGAAAAATATTCACAAACATTCATTTAAATGTCAACACATTTTATATACATGACAAGCAATATTTAGCGTATCTGTCCATATCGTTCACACAGACATTTTCCTTTTATTTTGTGTCATAATTCAGTTCTGTTCTTGCCATTTTGCTATTAATTGCAATTGTAGCCATTGGCTCCCAAAGGGATACTAAACACAAATCTTTGGCTTTTTATGTTACTGCAAAGGTGTCCCTAATTAAAAAGCCCCCCAATGAGCCTGCTTATCAATTAACTTTTTCACTCAAGGTTTTATAAAACCAAAAATGTGCAACATTTTTACTGAATAAGGCAAGCGTCTCAAGACTTTCTGTGAGCACTTTATATACAAAATATACATTAACATGTTTGCTTAGTTAAATGCAGGTAACTATGCTTTACAGAACTACTGCTCATTAAGGTGGGAATAACAAATATTGCCACAACAAATGATTATTGATGAGACCAGACAAATGCAAGACTCACTTTGATGGTGGAATACTCAGGCATATAAGAGTCACTCCACAGGTCTTGCTCATAGTAGTGCAATCCATCATTGATGACCTTGGCCAGCTCAGAGGTAAGTTTGGACCGTGAGGTATGGTTCCCAGTACGGTCCCCCCCGGGATGCTTGCGCAGGTTAGGGGGTGTCTGAGTCACAATCAGGATCTTGTTGACATCATGATCGTCGATCTCGCCGTCCGACTCCTCGTCTGACCAATCGGTAAAGGTGTTGCGTCGCCCGTCGATTTGCTCCATCTCCTCGTCGAACATGAAGTCCAACTCCTCCGGCTCATCCTGGTGCTGAGTTGGGAGTCGGGCCTCTTCCACGTCCTGTGGGGGGGTAACAGTCATGCACATGTATGCATTTGCACCACAGGCATGGGAAAAACAGGCTGGTTACAGAAAATATTTCTATCCAAAGGTTTGTAAAATGAAACATACCTTCGGTTTTACTGGTGAAGGTCGCGGCCTCTTTTTCACCTCAATCCATGAGTCTGAGTCCAAGTCAGGCAAGCTGGCAGATAGCCCCTTGGGCATAGTCTTCAAATTGCTGAGATCCTCAGTTCTGGACTGCCCTGGAGTGGATGCTCTTGGAGACCCTGGGGCAGACTCTGTGGATGACACAACAGCAATGATGAGCTCCAACCAGATCTCTTGCTTTACTGACAAACCTCCTGACCTCAACACTGGGCTTCTCAGCATCTCCTCAGACACTCAGCCATGCTTAGTGGGATTAGTTGCCATGAAAGTTTCACCTGTCTGTTTGTCAGAGGCTTGGCGAGGAACAAATTCTGCACAATGGATGAGCTGAGAGAAGTCCGTATGTGCGTGGTCTGGCACAGTGAGGCCGGGTAGCGGCCATTTCTCTGGCTCCTCTCGTGGACGGATTTTCAGCTCTATGACCTCCACCTCTTTGCTGTTCTTCAAGGCCTACAGATACGGTCAAATACACCTTCACATAGAGGCATGTAAAACTAAAGACTGCAAAGAAACAAATCTATTTGCTAAACATAACCATGTAATTTCATTAAACAGGTTTCTTCAAAGTCTGATGGGTAAATACATTTGTTTGAAACCAAAAGGATGAACCATGCAAATGGAAAGTATAATAAAACGAAAGAACCTTGTTCATGAAAATCATTTGTACGATTCGTATCTCTATAAAGGTTTATATGAATTCACTGCACAAACAGTGATTGCATTAAAAACTGATTCAAAGGAAGCGCTAGTCTTGGGGTTAATCATCGAAAGGTCCTTACCTCCATAATTAGCCTGAGGTTAGTGGTCAGGGCTTGCACACGGTGAAAGCTGGCTATGAGAGCGATGGGCAGGAAGCCATTCTGGTCCATCTTCTGACGTAGGAAAAAGTCCCTCTCCAGGTTCTCAACACTGAAGTAATACTCACTATAGAAACAAACAGAGGAGAACTCGATCCAGGCTTCCGGACGTCAACAAGCCAAGCTTTGCAAAGACAAAGCATTAAACAGAGGCTGAGCCTCTTCTGTGACAGGCAGGCGCTTACATTTGTCTCTTGACGTAATCCTTGAGATGTTCCTGGTCAACAGAATAGAGGTCACTGCTGCTCATGTTGTCATAGTAATAGGTGACGGTGCTGTTGAACTTCTGCTTTTGACAGTATCCGTCTTTGCCATCGTAGGTCTTAGAGACGTGTGGATGTTCAAAGTTCCCTACAACATCACACATGAGCAAACACAAAAACTGACACGGGTACGTCACATACCCATGAAGTGTATAAAAGAACGTGTTTCAATACAATCATCATTACCTTGATGCAGAAGTCCCGCTGAAAATATCACATTTCCAAATAAGGTAAAAGAACTTTCTAAGAGCAAGCTGAGAACCAAACTATACACTGTGTAGTTACTGCAGCACTAAGGCTGTCGTTTGAAGTAAAGATACAATATATAACAAAATACCAATAAATGAAAAAGGACCATATTTCCCTCAAAATAATAATAATAATTATTATTATTACTATTGTCCACCTGCAGTGGTGCCCATGGAGCTGGGGGTTAAGGGTCTTGCCCAAGGGCACACAAATGTGACTATACTGCGGAGGCCAGGACTCGAACCGGCGACCTTCCGATCACAGGCATAGAGGCTTAGCCCGCCAAGCCACAGGCTACCCCTTTTCATCCTTCGGCTTAATACGAGATCCTGAGAGAGGCCATCTGACATACATATGCTGGGGAAGCCAATGGGAACCGACCCAAGCTGCCAACAGCCAGTCGCGCTGCCAGTGGCACTGCACAGCAGTTTCATTCATGACACGGATTTTTGGTGTGCAGTTACCATGTACACAAACAGAGCGCCACATTTACCATGTATATTTACCATCACATTACACGGGATGATTAAACGTAGGTTTGTGAATCTTGCATGTTCCCCTCATCTTAATAATTCCGTAGACTTACCCCTGGCTCTTCCGCGTGCCCTGCCCCCGCCACGTCCTCGGAAAGCGCCCCGGAAGGAGGCGCCCTCGCTCCTCACACTGGCCACTTCGCCTGGATCCTCCTGCCGCTCCGCCTTCCCACTGTCCCAGTCTGTGACCACACAAACCAGACTCTCTCACCGCTACAGACTCACAAACACCCAAACCAGTTTTAAATGGGGACGTCTCCTATTTCCACACTCCACGATACACACCGATCCCACACATCATTTTTCCCGTTATGTAAATGCAGAAGCGAGTCGGGGCCCGCGAGACGATCTGTCTGTGCATCACCTTGCAGCTGGTTCCTGTGACTGAATGACATCCTTTGGGGGTCCTTCTGCCGGCGGTTGCTCCTGGAGGCCAAGTGCTCCCCAGGACCTGCTGTGTTCATGTCAATCATCAGAGGGACCCACTTCTGCTTATTTCCTATAAAAGGGAGGGCGGGGCAACCGGAGGTTACTTTGTGGGCAGTGTGATAATGCATAAGGCCCAGGAGGAAAACCCACGATAAATAAATTAAAAATGTAATTCCACTGCCCTGCCCAGTGACCTGTGCTGGCTGTCACAGGACCCAGGACACCTCGCAACTCTAAGTGGTCAGAAGACAGACAGATGGATGGATGGATGGATGGATGAAAATGTCATTCCCAATCATTTTAAAACTTCCAGAGATATTTTAAACTATAGACTTCTGCCTCTAGGTCCTGCAGCTGCAGCTTTAGGCTGCCAGTGGGCTCAGCATTCCAGCTACTGGCCAGTGCTTCCAAACTGCTTCTGTGCAGTGTCACTGCACTGGGAAGCAGCTCATGTGCTACGGGTAATGACCATGTGCATGTACATAAAATTTTAAAACTGTAATATTTCAGTTATAAAGTTTAAAAACACTCCAGGTGTGTGAACAACGACAACAGTTTTCTAGTCATGCGTATGCGGCAGTCGCATGTGGTTTGTGCATCATGCTGTAGGAAACAGCATCCAATTTTTAGCCCTGTATCTCTAATCAGTGGGGGGGGGCGGGGGGGGGGGCGGTCCACATGCGACACAGCAAGCCACTAACACCCAGGTCAAATAAAGCAAACCTAAATATACAAGCATACGAAAAATAAATAGCTGACATGAAAAGAACACTCCTTTTCTGAAGCTGCTCGGAGAGATTTGCAGCAGATGATCGCAGCAGATCTGCAGCAGACTCTCACCTTTCTTTTTCTGGCGGTTCTTCTGAGATTCTCCGTCGCCATTCTTCTCCTCACCAGAGTCATCAGACTTAGATTTTTGGTTCTCTTTGCTCTCCTCGTCTCCGTTCTCCGTTCTATCTTTCGTATCTGTGACCTTCTTGTATGCCTGCAGGGTTCCACCAGATGACAAGTTTCACATTAACTAGGAGTAGCAAAATATTAATGTTTTCAATCAATAGGTGTTATGGCCTACGAGTTACTAATGTAAAATACCTTACTGTACTTTTTACTAGGGAGGGGCAATCCACATTAGGTATGGATCGGTGCTGGTACTGATCCGATATTGGGGTCAGTGCATCTCTACTTTTTAACCACTTCAGACATTTTGCAAACTGCATTATCCATAACAACACTGGCACTGTTCTTTTGCTGCAATGTAAAACACTCTACACATCCTGGTCCGTTTAAGCATACTAAGCATGTGCATTAATTTATGCAAAGTATATAATGAAGTATTGATCATAGCTATTGACTTGCTGATTACAGACTTTGCCCAGTTTAGGCACTAAAAAAAAGAAACTGTGGCCAATTGGAGGTCAGACATCCCTAAAAGGTCAGACATCCCTAAAAGGTCATCACTGGTTACTCCTGGGCTTGTCCCAGCCTAAACTGCATGGACTGGGACATTCCCCCCAACTAGGAGGAACAACCACTAAGAAACAGAAACATGCCAATAATGTACTAAATTTCTCAGTCAGTTAATGTAATTACTCCATAGTGCTTTTCACTGGGGACTCCGGTCTCCCCCCACAGTCCAAAAACGTGCAGGATAGGTTGATTGGCGAGTCTAAATTGGCCCTGTAGTTGTGTAAGTGTGCGTGCGTGTGTGAGTGTGCGTGCGTGTGTGAGGGGGCGTGCGTGTGTGAGTGGGCGTGCGTGTGTGAGCGGGCGTGCGTGTGTGAGCGGGCGTGCGTGAGTGTGCGGGCGTGCGTGAGTGTGCGTGCGTGTGTGTGTGTGTGCGTGCGTGTGTGAGAGTGGGCGTGTGTGTGAGTGGGCGTGTGTGTGTGAGTGCGTGAGTGTGCGTGCGTGTGTGTGTGAGAGTGGGCGTGCGAGTGTGTGAGTGGGCGTGTGAGTGTGCGTGTGCGTGTGAGTGGGCGTGTGTGAGAGAGTGTCTGAGTGTGCGTGTGTGAGAGAGTGTCTGAGTGGGCGTGTGTGAGTGAGTGGGCGTGTGTGAGTGAGTGGGCGTGTGTGAGTGAGTGGGCGTGTGTGAGTGAGTGGGCGTGTGTGAGTGTGTGAGTGAGTGGGCGTGTGTGAGTGTGTGAGTGAGAGGGCGTGTGTGTGTGAGTGTGTGTGTGTGTGTGAGTGTGTGCCCTGCGGTGTGCTGGCGCCTGCCCAGGGTTGGTTCCCGCCTGCGCCCATTGTTCCCGGGATAGGCTCCGGTCCCCCCCGCAACCCCAGTTGGGATTAAGAGGTTTCAGAAAATGTATGGATGGATGGATGTAATAACTGGACAATAATGCAATAAGTTATTACAATATCAGCAAAAATGTTCTGAATCCATAAATTAGTATGACATTATTGGCCAATTGTTACATTATTGGTTGTTACACAGCCTCTGTTCAAAGCATCCTGTTTCTCTGTGGGAAGCAGAAACACAAAGACATCGTATCCCATGACCGGCACACTGCCACCATCTTTGTTCACAATACGTCCTGTTTTTAAAAGATGTTGTGGCCTCGGAGCTGCTGGGTTTCCTCTAAGGGAGCACTAAGATTTTCCACGACCAAAACATTAGCATGTGCTGTTTGCTTTAAGTGCAAAGTCCACAAACTCAAAACCATGAATGGAAGGAGGAGTCCTTCCTGGAGTCAAAACAGCACATAGCGTTTATTCTCTACTGGCATATAGAGGACAAATGGCAAAAATTTAAAATGACCCCAATCAATAATTCCAGTATGTTCCGCACACGTCACACGGCCCCTTGTCGGCTCCTGTAAGCTTACCTGCATGTCATTGCTTGCAATCTCGCCGGGGGTCGGCCAGCTGTTAGCATCCACAAAGTTCCCCGCCTAAAAATATCAACACTATAAATCGCCAATGACATGGACCAGAAATTTCATCCATAGAGGGTCATGGATTCCCTTTTAGCTAAAGCAATGGCTCATGTTGGCTCCACATTCTGCAGCATTCTCACACAACAGATGAGTCCGTGTAATAATAATAATAAAAAAGAAGACCTTGTAAACCAGTCAAAACTTCATTCTTTTTAGGTTGCAGGCTAATGCAGCCTCCGAATGGGATATGAGTTTAAACAGGGTCTTACGCTTGTCAATAACAGAACAGAGCTAAAGGTATCATGATTTGATCATGGCTGCTTTGTCTATGAAGCCGCTGTGCTGTGTGTTAACTCAATAGGAGTTAGGTGCATTTAAAACAGGTCAGACTCCATATTCAGTGATGTGAGGGTGCCTTCAATGCGGAAGAAGTCAAAACTAAAGCCTCCAAGAAATCATTTGTTCCGAAAGTGAGACAGGAATGTAAATGCTGGGGATTGTGCATTTACTGTTTAACAATTACAAATCAGCACACAGATACTATCCACAGTGATTACAGCCATACGGCTCATATGATGGAGAGAAATGACACACAGATATACCTTTCCACCTCTCTTTGGTCTAGAAGGTCCTGCTTTCACCAGCCTGGCTGGTTGCACTGGTTCTGGGAAAATAAGGAAAAGTCAGTTACAGCACCCAACTTGACCTAGAACAGATGAGAACTATTAAGAATTAACATTCTATGACATTCCAAAAAAAAAAATACTGATCTATATTGTGGATCGCAATTATAATTAAAAGTATTATGATATGACATTTCGGCCATATCGCCCACAATCCCACTCAGGATTCATCCGCAGTCGTCTCCGCCGATGTTGTGTGACAGGTAAAGTAAAACACTTCATGGGAAATGTGCCAGTTGTTTGCAGCTTCTTTACAGTGTGCGACAATGACATTAAATCTGCAGTGTGAGAGATGTAAAAGAAAACTTTTGGAACAACCAATTTATTTAGACACTTGCTAATTATTATTAAACTAATACAATCAGAATTGACCAGGATCGGTGTCGGCAAGTCAGGCTTAAAATAAATTGCCAATCAGATCGGCCAAGGAAAAAGCAATCAGCGTATCCCTATTTCTTGAACATTGAATCTGCACATATTTAAACAAATTAATGACAAATTGTGGTAAAAGTGGTAAACTGTCAAAATATAAATACTTCCTCTCAAATGGTGACATTTAAAAATGACAGACTATGCTAAGAAGCTGAAACAAAATGCACTTAACAAAATGGCTTTTGTCGGGGGAGGCGGACCTTGCATTTCGAAGGGTCCACAAGTCAAGCACTGAGCAAATATTGGCTCATCTCTAAAATGATTAACGTCAGGTAGTGGCAGGTCACATGGCCTAGTGGAGAACACTGCCCGTTGACCAAGTGACTCAAACACTGTTCAGCTGATCTAGAGATTTGCAGACAACAGGTGAATCTTTGAACTGGAGATAGGGGCGAACCAGACGGTGCTGGTGAATCGTTTGTGACTGCATTTATACGATTTGATGTTTAATAAAGTTTCCACACACCCTGCAAGACAGGCAGTTTCCATGTTGCATCTCTAAACATTGCAGTCATGATATAGGTCATAGGAGGAGAAATTTGATGCCATTAATAATAAATACAGAATTATTCCAGAGCCATCTCAGTGAGAAACAAATCAGATGTTCATAGGTACGAAATATAATATAAAGACTAAAACTATAAGCCCTATTATACTTTTCTTAGCTGAGGTAAAACAGCAACACGGTTTCTGTGGTGAAAAAGCTTACTTCAAAGTTTTAATACTATGCAGAAATAGTGTGAAGTAAGTAATGAACAAGAAAGTAAAAAAAAAAATAAAAACTTTGGAAATGACTATGAAAGAAAATACCAAAGCTGGAAATAGGGAGAAATGTATGTGTAAGTATGTATATTTATATTTAACACACATGCTAATCAATAATAGAATAAAAAGAACTGTCAAGGAGGACAGCATAGTGTCAAAAAACCCCTGAATGCCAAGTAGGACTAAGAGGTTTTCCTGAGAATGTCTGAGCGAGGAAAATAAATGCTGTCAACAGAGCTCAGGAAGCAAATCTTGCCAGTTCTACATAACTCACTGGCAAATGATTAAATCTGACATTTAACCCAGTTCCCTGAAATACCATAATCACACAGTTTGAAAGCAGAAACCATTTTAACACAGAAGCAAGACATTGTTATTGCTACATTATTAACAATATTCCTTACTGATTATGGGAAGTATTAACAAGGTGAAGTAACAAAGTACAGATGACTGGAATTACTGAAATGTTTTAAAACCTGAAAGGTTTTATGTACTTTAAAAATGTGATACTAGAATAATTAGTATCCCCCCACCCACCCCAAAGGGCCAACCTTCACAAAAATAAGCAGTTAGAAGATTAGAGGATGGATTCATGGGTGGGTGGAATGGATGGAGATCAGGTAGAATCCACTTTAAAATTAACCCACTTATGCTATAACTTTTCCCACATTTTATGAATGTAGGTCAAATCCCAAAATATATCCGCCCATCATGACTAATTGTAAATGCAGGGTGCAGGGAAGTGAACATCTGCAAAGAAATAAGCAAGAACTAAACACTAACTTGTTGAGCCAAGGTACAATATCGGCTTTGGTGAAGTATATTACACAAAAGGTTAGATGCAACTTTTCACACATTAACTTCCCCCTTCCAATGTACATGAGCAACAAGCAGAAATCCAGGCACCGTTTCCCATTCCTGTGAACCGGACTGTTCCGGTATAGTTCCCTACAGAGCTGTAATAGCAAAGTCAGCAGTATGTCTTTTATTTGTAGATGTTTACCTTTAACATCCTGTACAACAAACCCATGTCAAAGCAGTGCGGCCCATAACACTGACAGATTGCATTTACTTCCCTCCCCCCTAATGGATCGAAAAGCACCCGATGACCCTGGGGCAACAGGGGTTAAAGGCTCGGCTCAAGGGTGACATCACAGCAGCCACGGGGTTTAAACTAGTGACCTTCTGATCATGGGCACGGAGCAGGCACATGACTGGGCTTGGGCATTCGGAGCTAAAGCCACAAATGATTTAACTCCGACAAGCATGACAACAGGTTTCCCAAAACCGCCCTAGCGCTTCATTCTTATTTCTCTGATTGCCCAAATGGGAGAATAGTACGAGCAAAGATTTTTAAGACAGACCTATAGTGTTATTTACAACCAGGAAGGAATGCAAGTGTTTCAGTCATTATGTTGCACAGAATCCCAGAATTTAGAGTGAAAATCAAAGCATTCATTTAGCTTCGTTTCACGGGAAGCTGCGTCTTTATTCTGAGACTGAATACACGGACTGTAAAATCTTCTTTTACGTCGTATTGCAACATCATTGTTTGTGCGATTAATTGTGCAATTAATCTACAATGTGTGCGACTGCGATTAAGAAATACTGCTGCTTTGACAGTCCAAAGTCTCTATTTTCAAGCATGCTAGATCAAAAACAATAAGGTGTCACTTTACAAAAGGCTACGCATATAAAGCGTTTATGAATGGTTTATAATCTGGTTACTAATTAGGTTGTAACACTTTTATTAATAGACTATTTTAAACAAGTTAACAGTTTTCTTTTTATTAATGAGTTACTACAATTTACAAGTGGCAAAATGGAGCCTAATTGTAAAGTGGTACCAACAATAATGTAATCAAAAAAACATAAGAAGATGTGTGGATAGCTCAATGACTGGCTTTAACTGACTACGTGCAGCTATATTAGGTTTCCAGTGGTAATGACTAAAACTTACCACTGTCGATCGATTTCGTCATTAATTCCTCAAAACAACAGACTTGTGAAAGAGATCCACTCGCATTATTAGCACCAAAGGAATCACTCGTCCATATATTCCCGGTTACAGAGGCAGGCCCTCTGGCAAACACCGAGACAGCTCCGACTATGGGTTCCCGAGTGCCTACTCCGCCCCTAAGCCCTCGGCCGGTCACGGCAAGACGGAAGGCCAGCTCGCACTCATTCTGTCCCTGTTCATACAGCTCTCAGACAAGGCACGCAATTCACAGTCATCAGTTGAGCTCGATGTTATCTTAAACTACCAGAACAATTTCAGACCTTAGTTCCAGTTGGCGGAAGCTCAGAAAACTTCTGCTTTCCTGCTAGCGCTGTGCCAAAGCCGGATGATCAGTAATGCGACCCGGTAATGCAATGTCTTTTTATATTAGCGAGCCACTTAGATGGGGGTGCCGGTAGTTCGCAATATCGCCACGCCGCTTTGACACCTCTCATCAAACACTGTGTGCAGTGAGAAACAATCGACGAAAGCGAGGACAAATGGGAGAAGTTAGAGAAGATACATACCATGGTTTGCGTGACCATTTACACTGACCACCGTCACCGTGTTCTTAGTCCAGGGGTTCGCCTTGGGTGGGGGAGCCTCGGCCAAATCCTTTTTGGTGCATTTTACGCCTTCATCGGCTCGTTCGTCTGCATCTTCGGCGTGACAGAGGTCGCTGCCACGGCTTTCCTTCTCCCGTACGTTACTTTCCTCCTTGGCTCGTTTTTCGGTCTGCTCACTCGCGGAGGATCCTCCCCGGCCGGACTTCGCCCCTTTAACATTTACCTCCACGCCTGCCAGCACCGTCTGCTTCGCCCCTATCTCCAGACAGCTGTCCCCAGGCTTCATTTTGCTTGCATGTTCGCATTCCTCTCGTTTCATAAGAGTAGTACTGGGTAAGACCGTCTCCACCTGAGTGGCCATTTCCCCTTTCATCCCAAGCGGCTACTGGTTTAGCAACGTTAATTACCCCGAAATTTATCATCCACTTTATGACAAAATGTGCTCTTCCTGGCTACACAGGTAGTTTCTCCCCGCTCTTCCACAACACTGACACCGAGTACACTTCAGTGTAAGACGCAGACTGGTCGAATTAAATTAAAATATAAACCGAAAAGACAAGCCACCCCCTTTAAAGAATAAAATTTAACGAAGCAACCCAAGCAATATTCTCCAGAGCCACAGCGGCAATATGGAAGACCACCACGCGACGGCTGGGAGCGAGCACGCAGACGCGATCGAGGGCAGCGCTCGTCCCCGCGGCGCGGCCCCTAGAGACTGTCTTGGAAACGAGGACTCGAATCTAACACGTGTTCAGCCGGAGGAACTGTAGTATCTGGCTGGTCCGCAGCACGTATGTTACAAAAAATGTGCGTGGATTTTACGATACGGTATCTAACCTTGTAAATGTAGTTCAAATAATAATTTAATAAATAAAAATATTACTATAATATAACACGATATACTATACAGCATGTGCCATATTTTTGACACCATGCATGAGGTGGACAGGTAAAAAACCACCGACAAGCCAATTAAAATAGTTTTATGTGGACTATATAAACATAAATCATGTATATACCCAAGACTGGCTAAACATAGCGAGCGAAGAATGCCATTCTGTAATTGCTAGTCCGTGTCATAACTGAGTTAATCTTCAGCAAACAAACACTTGGCTGAAGTTAAGTTTGCCGGGAAGTACTATGAAAATCTGACCGAAAGCGTCTGCGAACTCTGAGAAAGTTTGGGATCAACAATAGCGCCATGTTTGTTGCACGCTCCTCGAATTTACTTTCCAACCTAAACAAGCTGTACCGAAAGCAAATTCATGTTCCATAAATAGCAAAGTTTAGAGGATACACTAAAACACACATATAGTCAGACGGCCTACAGTATATTTTTTCTTGAATAACAACTTAATCACACGTTCAAAATCAAAACATATTTAGAAATCAGAAAGATGACTTCATACGTCTGAACAAGCCCACAGAAGATACTAGGGGTGATGACTTATAGACACTAACTCTTGCAGATAAATAAAAATAAAAAATAATTAATAAATAAATAAATAAATAAATAAATAAATGTAATTAGTGATAATATTAATTATAGCGTGCAAATTAGAAACAAATACAGTGAAAAGTAACACAGTAATGCACAGTGAACAGTAACAGTAATACACAGTGAACAGTAACACAGTAATACACAGTGAACAGTAATTGGTACTGTTGGATGTAAATATTTGGCAAAGATACATTTTTACACTTTCATAACCTTTTTTTTGATATTCTGAATTGATTGTGTTTCAGTTTTTCTGATAACACCGATACGATATTATTAATGCATATAATGAGTAAAGCATTTGCATTGATACCTGGGTGTGCTTTTGATGTATGAAAAAAAAACTGTTATGCGGTTGAACATGTATTTTCCTAATCTGCTTCTCTTGCCAAATTGCCAAAACCCAAAAGGGGCAACATATGAACCTATAGTATGTTGTCATCATCTGTTTACTGTAAGACTCTATGGATGATGCTTGGTGAAGATATGGTGAAGAAATATTAAGACAGGTGCATATGCAGATGTCTAGGTTTGAAGCTACCTAGCAAAATACAAGAATTATACCTAACTAATGTCATTTAAATAAACCATTCCCCCCCCCCCCCATTACCAATCATATGTTTCAAATCCCAAGAATGTAGGTCTTTTGATTTAGAGCTAAGTATACAGGGAATGCTTTAAAAGGTGCGTCTACAGAAATATCATCCATATGGATGCTGTTTTTAAAGTGCTCACACAGGACAGGTAAGACATAATCGAAAGTGGGATATTTCCCTGCTTGTAATCAAGCCTTTTTCAGGCAGACGAGTAATTTCATCTCCCCGTCTGCAGGCTGGGTGGAGTGTGCTGGGGGCAGCAGATCAGATAGTGGGAACCACCCTTTCCAGAAAAGGCTGCAGAGCACTACTTCACATCAGTTGTTTACATACAACAAATAATTTCTCTCATTTATGTGGCAAAACATTAGCATAAAAATTCATTAACTCAAGGTTTGCTGATAATATTGTTCAATAATAAACAGTAATATTTTAAAATCTCAACATATTTTCAGTGTAAGAAACACTGATGTTATGAGAGTTTGATTTTAAGTACAAATATTCAGAATAACACACATGTATAAGAGTGCCAAGGATAAATGGTAACTTGCCCTTATGTTTAAACATTTGGTACTACTGAATATTGTAATGTGTCATGCTGTTCAGTCCTAGAAACCCCCAAGTACCAGTCATGACGGAACTCTTACCAGTGTATCATTTCACATCCATCTAGTGGTGAAAATGCACAACTGCAGAACATTGCACAACCACTTGGTTTGAGAACTTCAGGAAAGGTGACTACAAACTTTGTGAGCTAGTAGTTCAACACAGGTTTTCAATTTTCACCCCTTTAATTATTACAGATATGCCAGTGATATAAAGAACACCATTACATACAGATGTGCCTTGATAAAGTTTCCATCCATCCATCATACCTGCTTGTCCTTGCCTCAGAAAGAAAAATGATGCAACATCACCACTGAGGGTATTTATTTAAAGCAAAATTTATACAAATACAGATAACCCATCTCATCTAAAACAGCAGTTTACGTGGAAGACAGCACATGCAGTACACTTTACAATATGCTACATTTCCCTATCACAGCTCAAATGGATATTTAGCTAAACATAATAAGTTATCCAACTGCACTGGAATGGGGGAAAAATTAAACACATCGTGGCAAAAGGGGTCAGAAACATCCGTCCTGAATCTGGTTCTTTCAGATTCTTTGGGACCGTTCTGAGTATTAACCACATTCACATCTGGATTTTTTAATAAGACACACAACTTAGGTGTTACTACAAGATCCCAACTTAACATTAGGTCAAACAAAACAAGTGCCACATGTATTACTACATGTACTACAATTAATACATTAAACAAAATTTAAAAAGAGAAAACCAAAAGAATCAGGCATTATCATGGCTAGGGATGGACACTCTTCATAAAGCAGAACAGGCTTTTAGAGGGGCTACCCAGTCTAAATTTTGGGATTCACATCTAGCAATGTAAACTGAAGGTCATTTTGAAACCTGTGAGACTTTGACTGGATTTGCCAACACCTAGCACAGATAATGCTTCTAATGCATAAAAAAAAATTCTCCATAACATGAACTTGCTAAGATACACTCAGTAAAAGAGGGTTAGCAATTGATAAGAAAAGGGGTGGTCAAATAATATGAAGTCACAAGACATCAAATAATATTTTCTTTGTCCACAATACTATCACTTTATATATAAACTTCATAATTATATGCTTTTGGCACAACATACATTGTGAAGTATATACTCAAGAGTTGATGGGTGTCAAATATACGACCATTTCCCTCTATTATCAGCTTCCTTATTTCTAAAGAATATTCTCTTGTGTAAAATCAAGCTGTGTTTACCTGACAAAAATATCTGTTAATGCTTAAGCCCATTTGTAAGAGATGTATCCCACGCAACACTATTCACTATTCCAGCTGTTTACTGCCTTCTGACTTCTGGTCAAGTCGGCTTTTGTTGCTCTTCACCATATAAATGAAATAAGTCAGAGTTTCCTTCTCATTCACAGGAATATTCCGGAAGTGGCGACTTACAGTCTGGAGGAAAAAAAGAAAAAAATATTTTCCATATTACCCAAGTAAACATGTTAGAGATTATTTTTTTATTTCACAGATAGCTTTCTCTTATTTCACATCTTGTCAGTAAATGTTGAAATAGTGTTACAAAGAAGTTGTACCATAAAAATAAAATTACGAATGATAAGACTGCACTAAGATAATCAAAACCAGGGAGGGGCTGATCCACATTTCAGTTCAGATCCCATTCCGATACACAACTGCTGATACGATACAGATTCCGATTTTTTACTTTAATATTTTAATATAATAAAAAGATTTATATTTTACACATTTTTAACTAGTAAATACAGAAGAAAAAAATGTATGCCAAAAAGTCTTTAATTGGGCTACTAGAAACATACATAACATACTGTTCCACCTTTTGTACAGCTTGTTTTAAGCGTTTTAGACATTTTCAGTTCAATTTGCATATCTTCCAAGCGAGGATACGCAAGCTGCGGATGCTTAAAATGCCCCACAATGCATCACAGCCCAAGCTAGTGACTTCAGAATTATCCATTGTTTTTTTTCATATTGTTCACGTTGTCTCCCAATTGTGTGCACTTTCATTAGTGGGATTTTCTACTAAACGCTACTCCTACCTCTCAAAACTCAATTTTTTTTTACAAAGATCGCAAATCGCTATGCTACTAGTTGCTGTAAAATAGTCTATATTGTATAGTCTACAGAGGCTTCATCATTAAAATTGATAAAAGTTGGATACAATGTATATAAAGTAAGGCATGATATTTGAGTGAGTTATTTTCTCCCACATACAGACATGCCATTTTTGATGTTACAATTAGAGATGCACCGATTGCAAATTTCTTGGCCGATTCCGATTTCCGATTTTACAGTAAGTGTGACCTGCCGATTCCGATTTTTGCCGATTCCGATTTTTTTAAAGAACTGTAATGAAAGCATATGACATTCATTTAAATTTATTTTATAATAAAATAAATTATTAAAACATGACAGGATCTTCTCACAACAAAATAAAAATATAAAATAAAGTGTGTTGTAAGGTATAAAATAAATTCCGGTATATAACATTAGTATAGTTATACTAACAAAAATCTTTTCCCCAATGAAATTTTTTATAATAAAAGAAACGTTACAAACTGCGATCTTTGTCTCATCTCCACTCACAAAAAATAACTTCCACACCAACGACATATTATCACTAGACTGAGTGTGCGCGTAGTTGTGACGTAATTGCCTGCGCTGCTGCTGGCAATAAAAGGATCGGCAGACGTGAGCCTGACCGGCCGGTCACCGATCTGGGTCGATCATACAAAAAAATCGGCCGATTCCGATCACTAGCCGGTCAATCGGTGCATCTCTAGTTACAATTCTCCTGATTTGGAAAGTTTCTCAGAAATTAAAAAAAAAACAAAGCTCAAGTTACAGCACGATTTAAGAGTTTACTCTTCTTGACATTTATAATTTTAACTATACCAGATATATTGACAGGTACCTGCCCAATGTAACTGCATAGCTGCACCTGCAACAGCTACCCATGATCTGTGAAGCTTAAACTTCACTTCAACCAAACCATAAAATAGCCCGAGAGGGAGTGTGTATAGCTCTACAGCAACATTTAACAGCTATTGCCTTGCATAAAACATAAAACGTAGAACTATAAGAGTTCTGGTGTCTCAAAGTCACCTCTGCCAATTGTGCTTTGTTTAATCCCGGTCTGGTCTGCAGCTTGTAATGCCGCTTATAGCGTCTCAGAGTGTTCACCTGAAGCTGGAACAGGTCAACCTGGAGCGGAAAGACATGTTAAATGTTAAATTCAGTGTTTCCCAACCTGGCCCTAAAGGACCCTCAGACGGTCCACGTTTTTGCTCCCTCCCAGCTCCCTGGCAGACAGTCGATATTTTTGCTCCCTTCTGGAGGGAGCAAAAACATGGACTGTCTGCAGCTCCCCGAGGACCAGTTTAAGAAACATTGGTCTAATGCAAAGTAATCATGGATAATAACCAATGCAAGACAAAATCAAATGCCAAAGGAAGATTTACACAGCTACTTTTAGATTCAATGAAGCACCAGAAAAAGGTGGACAAAGTAACAAACAACCTCTGGAACTTCTACATCTTGGTCTGGAGACTCTCCGCCATCGTCACTGGTCTTCCTCTTCCGTTTGTTGCGAACACTCTGGATAAAATTCTTGTGGAAGTCACAGATGTACAAGTGTCGGACCTGGAAAACAGCAAGTTGTTAAAAACCAAAAACCAAAGCAATGTAATATTCTTACAGATCAAATTATCAAAAAATGACAATTATATGGACGGTATAAAAAGAAACAACTACTTGATCAAATTAAGACAGTATTCATATTTTACACTATTACACAGTCTTTAACTTCATAATAAAGTCGCACACATAAGTTATTTTCATATTTGTGTTTATCATTTGTCACATGCTTTTATCCAAAGCCACATACAAGTGAGTATTACAGAGCAGGGAGAGTGTGTCTAGAGCAACCCGGATTAAGGGCGAACAGCGACATCATCTGCCAGCGACCTTCCGATCACAGACGCGGTGTCCGAACCAGCAGAGGCACAGGCGTGACACCCACGCCAAGCCCCCGGAAAGGCCGGGCATCCAGGGGCTACCAGTGGGAGCGCACTCACGCTCTTGTCGATGTCCAGCTTCAGCTTCTTCTGCGAGATGCTCTTCTGGATGCGCTTGCTGAAAGAGGCATTCCCGGCCGGCTGCCTGCACCGCTCGCCGTCATCGATCAGGCAGCAGCTCTGACCGTGAAAGAGCGGCGCCGGGGGGCCGTCGTGGCTGTCCTCCTCCGTGCTAAAGCCGTTCATGCCGAAGCCTACACACTTGCCTGTTAACTACACCGTATATATATATTTATATATTTCTCGTCCCACCGTTTAAACGGAAAAAGTACTAGTGCATTAGTGAAAAAGAACTAGACCAGCGTCAAACAAATAAGGGCGAAAGCCGATGTCGCAGGAGTCGACAAGGGAAAACTTCGAGCCACTGAAAGTCGCCCAAATCCAGAAGTGGCTAATTAAAGAGACATGAGCCGGTTTCATTACAAGGTAAAACTTAAAAGTATTAGCCGCCCAGACTAAAGTTGGATAGAAAAGTCTGGCACAAAGTGCCGACTTCGGTAATAAAATGCGTCACCGCTGAATAAGGGATCGCGAACAGATACCCAGCGGTTACCAGAGCACTCAGCAGACACGGGGCAGCGGCATTTCAATCGCAGAAATAACCAGCAGCGACAAGCGGTTTTCCTAGTAGATGGTTAACAAACAGATGGCAAAACATTGGGTAGATATTACCGAGAAAGAGTCACGACAAGCCAGCTCTCTAGCGAGCGGTAATATCAGAACCGACTAAAGTGAACTAGAACAAGATCAGAAACGCTACGCACACGCACCGTGATAGACGGCCACCCACAGTGGATCTTACGCGTGATTCTCTTCTCAGCAGGTATACATGCTTAATTAGTTATACTAAATGGATGCGCATGTTATCAAAAGTCAATAACAACTAGCTAGTTAACTAATATCTCTAACAGTGTGGTAACAGAACCAAAGAGTACAAGCTTAAAAGACAGCCTTTCTGCTTGGCCGAAGCACCACGAAAGCCAAATATCACATTACCGAGAACATGCTACTGACACTGTCCAAAAAAGAAAAAACGAAACTACTTACGAGTACGTAGTAACTATGTATCAAACACAATACAAACGCAAATAGTTTCTTCTCAGTTCTCTTAGTCTACTCTCCCGCAACCGTGCAATGAAAAATGTCCCTTTTCTGTACCGGAAGCTTCTCTCTTGAACCACGATTGGATAATATTGTAAGTGGGCGGGCAATTGCGCCCGCACGGTGGCTTGTAATAGGTTCGCTGGTTTTCATCCGCACACTTACTTCCTGGATCTTACACGCATTGTAGTATTGTAAGTATAAAGTGAATACTTGCACGTCCATGCATTGCGGCGTAACACATATAGCATGAGTATCGAGAATTTGGATTTGCGATCGTGATTTTGATTGCCTTTGATAATGATAAATTAAGCTTTCCGACTTTTCACGATGAGCTTTTTTATGGCTTGTTTAAATGACATGCATTTGAGATCTCAGAAACGAGAAAATGAAATATATTCAACTTCACACAATGGATGAACGGAAATTTGTTGGTTGGATGTATTCCAAGCCCAATTTTTTATAAAGGTAATTCTAGTTACAATATGCATGTATGACATATCTGGTACAGTGTATTTCTATTTCGATTGAAGTGTTATTATTTATTTGTAAGTAACTTAAAAACCGGCTTCTACTTACCTTATGACACTAGGTTAAACTGAAACTATAATACATAATTTTAGCCACAAAATGAGGATGGAGATATAGATGAAGATTTTTAAAAATCATGTGGTATGGACCTAGTCTGCTAGTAATATATAGCGCACCAAAATGTGTCAATTTCGGGGGAACAGACTGCCTTTGACTCTTAAGCCAAAACATGGCATGAACACATCGTATGACAACCGTCGTAGGTGAAAGTAACTAAAATATATTTAGATTTCCAACTACATAAATAATTGTTTGCTATAGCCTATCAGCGCAATCTTACCACGTTAAATGACACAATCTTTTTTCGCACACCCGTCGAAAAAAAACCCTTTTAATAATAAAACATATTTTAAACATATAATTTTACTTAAAGACACATTTTAGGTTAATTCATTAGAAATGTACAGAATATAACAACGACTAATAAGTGCATCACGAAAGTTTTCGATTTGGAACATTTGGAAAATTAACGAATTTTAACACATTTGACCAGAAATAGGATATTCCTTTCACGTAAAATGTACATTGTTCACTTAAGATTTATTCACACATCACCCAGAGAGACAAGTGTGCGTATTTCAGTAACACTGACGCATTGAGTAGTTTCTGGGCGCCTGCAGGAACACAAATCTATCATAAACTGATGAAATGCCAGTGTAATCATTTAGTTTACACAAAGATAGACATGTTGAGGGGAGCCAAAATACATTCACACATCAGTGGTAAGGGTTCCTTAGCTGTGGTCCGATTTCATTTGGTAGTCCCTGTTTTTAGAAAGACGTCTCTTCAGAAAGTTTCCATGTATTAATTCATTAGGTGTACATTCAACATCGAACTGGAAGTTGGTAGCTGTGGAAGTTACTTGTACATGTGTTGGCGTGAATGTTTTCCCAATTTCCTTCAGATATGGATACTGTTGAGTGAACTGTTGCGTTCAGGGGCGATTCTAGGTTTTGACCCTTAGGGGGGGCTCAGTCCCCAAGAAATACTGGATGAAATTGCTAAATGGATTTAGAATAATTCATTTTCAGGGGAGCTGACACAAAAAAAACAGGGTGTCTGAAAAACCCTAAATAGCGTCAAGAATTACCTGTGGTGGTGACATGAATGAATCAATTCATATTAGAGTTCAAAGCATAAGACAGTGATGGTGTAATGCAAGGTATTTCCAACACTTTTAGGTTTGTGTACCAGTATTTTTCTACAACTGTCTTCTATCCTCCGTACCCTGATGCTCCTTGTTATTGCTACCTCCCTGAGTGAGTCTGACAGAGCTGCCCCCCACTCAGGTTTATACTTTCCTCAGCCATTTTTCAGTTCAGTTCAGTTTTGTTTATTTGTCATATGCAAGTTAGCACAGGGTCCACATTGCAATGAAATGTGATTGACGAGAATAAACAAGTCTCTCAGCAATATATTACAGAGAAGTAAGACGACGTTCTTACACATGAAATAAAGTGACAGCAGTGTAATTGTCAATGGTTAAAGGTGGCAGTCAAGTGCCAGTATTGCACATAATATTTTTTTATATATATACTTTTGTTTTTTTTTTATAGTAATAAAGATAAAAATGAAGATAAAGTGCATGGTGTACCTGAGACTGTATTTTATGGGAACAGTGTGTATTGCATCCAATGAAGTGTGATGTGTGTGTTCAAGTGTTGTAGTTGAGGTGTGGAA
Organism: Paramormyrops kingsleyae; assembly: GCF_048594095.1. Lineage (NCBI taxonomy): Eukaryota > Metazoa > Chordata > Actinopteri > Osteoglossiformes > Mormyridae > Paramormyrops > Paramormyrops kingsleyae. The sequence goes on along the minus strand of NC_132806.1, from coordinate 32,384,241 downwards.
TGGCTTGATGGTAAAAACTATTTTTTAGTCTTGTGGTCCGAGCAGACAGACTCCTGTTTCGTCTGCCGGATGGTAACAAGGAGAACAGCTGTTGTGCTGGATGGCTTTGGTCCTTGATGATGCACACAGCACAACAGCTGGATGAAAGGAAACATTCAGCAATGATGTCAACATCTCATTACCTGTTTCTCCAATGCCTTTTATTGGACTGACATGAATTCTATTTTCAGCTGAAGTCCCCCACGGAGTTTTCAGAAAAATATTTCTGGCTGTGTCCAGGAGCCTACACGCCATTATTTATCACGGCTAAGTTGGCGACTGCAGTCTGTGTCACCATTTGAGGTACCTGCTCTGCCAAATGTCCCCAACAGCATCTTAATTTAAATTTCTCACTTAAGGTATAAATTAGCTTAGGAATTGCTTGATTGTTGTTATATATGTTTGTTGAGGGGGAAACTTCCACGTTGCATGGTCTTAGGAAAGCTGGGTCACTGTATCTCAGTGACACATTTTCCAGTGCAGCAGTGGTATGGAGACACAAACAAGACATCAAAGCAGCCTGTTTGCCTGTCATGACCCATTTGTGTCAGTTCCCTGCTCAAGGCTCCATTCAACTCTTTTCTGTAAATGTTGTCTGCTTGTCAGTTTAGGTTTTAGCCCCTTTCATCAGCCCTGCATGTATTTTTAGGTCAAGCAAGTCTGAGTATTCTCAAGAGTTCTACTCAATGCTATCAGTTTATTTTGCTGCAATACATCACCACCCCAGGAATGGTGCAATGTGTCTACAAGTATTATGTTTATAATTCTAGTAGTAATTTCATTCATTTGTTTGTTCATTGGTTGGTATCTGGCACCAAGACATTAGCAACACATCGTTTAAGTTTTGTAAGGTGGGGCCTCCATGGATCGGACTTGTTTGTCCAGCACATCACACAGATGCTCGATGGGATTGAGATCTGGAGAATTTGGAGACCAAGTCAATACCTTGAACTCTCTATCATGTTTGTCAAACCAATTCTGAACAATTTTTGCAGAGTAGCTAGGCACAATAACCTGCTTAAAGAGGTGACTGCCATCAGGGAATACTGTTATCACGGAGGGGTGTACTTGGTCCTCAAAAAGGTTTAAAGAACTTGGCTGAAGAGTCCTCACACCCAAGTTTCAACACCTGACCTAAAGGTTAGCCAGTTGACCTTGTTGACTTGTAAGATTTTGGTTCCTCTATTCCATTGTTTTCTAGCTTTTATTATTTCTTCCATTTTTCCTGGTTGAATACATTGTTCTATATATGTGATGTAGTAACACACTACTGCACACCGATGTCATGCACTTTGGGATGACTCTGTTGTGCTATTTAAAAATAAACAGAACTGAAATCAGGTATTTTTGTGATGTGGCAATAAAATCCATCAAATACTATCAGAGTTATCACATTCAAACAGTCAAGTGTTTTCTGCAGTCACCCTTCTCCCTGGTACTAATATGTGGTTATATAAATTCTCAGTTTCAGATCTTCACCCCTAACAATGTATCTGCAAAGTCTGAAAAAAGACACAACAAATACTTGTGTTATCATGCTATCAAGAAAGTGTCTTTAGCAACGGCAGACTGGTCCCAAAACCGTATGTATTCCCCAATGTAAGGGCAAGAAAAAAATTCTCCGTCAGTCTCTATTCACTGAAAATAAAATTAAAAATATGCTGTGGTACAATGCACAATATATAAAACGCCAGGCAATGTTTTAAACCATAAAATCAGTTAAAAGGTTACCTTAGTTTTAGTACAGCAGTTGCCTTTATTATGGCATAGAGTCTGTGCGAATATGGAATGAAATATTTTAAAACTATTTTATAATTATTGACTGAAACATAACATGATTTTGATTTAAAGTTAAACTTGGTTGCTTTGTGAGGAAACCTAATACCAGATCTATGATCTACTGCATTCCATTCATAATGCATACATGATTTCAAATATACTCCTCAAAATATGTCCCTCAGAGATGTTACAGCAGTGCATGTCATTTCGTAATCATTCCGTGTATTACTTCCACGATGTATCCAATATGCCTTTATTTAACTATAGATTATTAGCACAACTCCTCTGTTTAGTTCGCGGGAAGCGGTAAGAGGGAAATGACGCAAGCGGAAAATATAGGAGAAGCGGCATAGTGGGAAATGCAGTTTAACCCATCAGATTAATCCAAGAATTAAACACTGGATAAACTATGAAGGAATTTTTGTATAATTATACAAATACTAAACACAACCCTATTACATATACAATAAGTACACTTAACGCAGCATATCCCCAAGAGCTGCCTAAAATGTGCGCTGAAGAGCGTGTGACGCAGTGTGACGTGCTGCCGTCGTGGGTTCATGGGTTGAGCGTCAGAGCGCATGCGTAAGTATCCTTTCGACTTCCGGTAGACAGCGGAGAAATTTAAACAAAAACTTGGAAAAATATCATTATCAGACAGCTTTCTAGGCATATAAAAATACGGTTTGTAAGCCTATTTTTTCTGTGCTTGCTAAACAGGAATCAGGTTTTGTAGCGATATGTTTTGCTCGATATATTTTAAGGTCGTTACGACTTAGCATAGATTTTAGCTATTATTTCAGAATTATTGACGCTACTGCTTAATTGCTTTATAAGTATGTGGTTTTGTTGTTACACTAATGATATCTGCTTTTTGTTTGTTGCTTATAAAAGTACGTAAGCTTTATCTTTAGGAAATCTGTTTTATTGTGGTCAAGAACTTTTAATGGACGTTTAAGTTTCCAGTTTTGTTAACTAATTATGCATTGCTTTCTAGTTGCATGCTACTTGTATATATTTTGTCTAACCGTGCAACCGATAGATTTAGGCAAGCGTGAGCTATATGGGATTTTAGCTGCCGTAGGTCACTTGGTCACTTGGTCACCTGCATTGTCAGGCATTTGTTTATCTTTTACTTAGTGGTTTCTATCTGCCGTAGCGATTGAGTTGAGCTATGTCGCTGAAAATACGCGTTGAGCTGGTTACTTTTGATTTACCAGATTTGATTTACTTTAACGTAAGACCCTATTTTCTCTTTATGACAGACTGCCGAAGAAGTTCTTGAAGATTTTCAGTCGTTAACTCTTTTGTGCAAAATGCCAGCCGCACTTGCAGATACCAGTCAAATTATCTGCGAGGTCTGGGCGAGCAATGTGGAGGAAGAAATGAGGAAGATCCGACAGATTATTCAAAGTTACAACTACATTGCCATGGTAACCCTGATCTTCAATAAGCTCAAATGTTTAGATTGTTTTGCTGTTTTTTTGACGTGAAATGTTATTCTACCAATAACAACCTAACCTGCAGCTTTTGCCCTTCATTGGGCTGCTTGAATCGTGTGATTTCAGGATACAGAGTTCCCAGGAGTGGTGGTTAGGCCTATCGGGGAATTTCGCAGTACTGTTGATTACCAGTACCAGCTTTTGCGTTGCAATGTGGACCTTCTGAAAATAATCCAGCTGGGGCTGACCTTTATGAATGAGGACGGAGATTATCCGCCTGGGACGACGACATGGCAGTTCAACTTCAAATTCAATCTAACGTATGTACATTCTGCTACTGGGGAAAGGAGTGCAAAGTGAAATGTATGTGAGTAATATGTATACACACCCACATGCTTTTAATGACTGTCCTGTCTTTCAGAGAGGATATGTATTCCCAGGACTCAATTGATTTACTCCAGAACTCTGGACTTCAGTTCAAAAAGCATGAGGAAGAAGGAATTGATACTCTGTACTTTGCAGAGCTACTAATGACATCTGGCTTGGTGTTGTGTGAAAATGTGAAGTGGCTGTCTTTCCACAGGTAGCAAGCGGAGTGATACTCATTTTGAAACCTAAGTCATACACCGTCCTTTGAAAGTGTTTTTGGGACACTAACGCGTGGAATTTGAATTTGCAGTGGCTATGATTTTGGTTACCTGGTGAAACTCCTCACCGATGCTCGACTTCCGGAGGAGGAGCACGAATTCTTCCAGATACTCAACCTGTTTTTTCCAGCGATTTATGATGTGAAATATTTAATGAAAAGCTGCAAGAATCTTAAGGTTAGTTGATCTTCCTTTGTGTTGGAGTTGCCTAGTAGAGTTGTTTCATTATTCATATAGAAAGATTAACACCTGATCGAAATGACAGCATTAGGTGCTTTTCAAAAGCTGAACGCAGCTGGAAATGTGAAAATGACACGTAAGGGAGAAATGCTTAATACGGTGTTTACAGATGATGTAATCAAACTATTATTTACCAACTTGATATTCAGGGTGGCCTTCAGGAGGTCGCTGACCAGCTGGAACTGAAGAGAATTGGGCGGCAGCACCAAGCTGGCTCTGACTCCTTACTGACTGGGATGGCCTTCTTCCGCATGAAAGAGGTATTTAAAAAGTAATTGGCATTGCCATTTCAAATATTAGTTTTTATACTACCAGTGATTGCGGGCTGAAAAGAGCATATTATTAGCTGATTTGGCTATACGAGTGTTGGACATGAAGGTCCATGCAGGAATTGTTCATTACCATCGCTGTTGTGGTACATTTTGAAATTTTAACGGGCTAATGTTTTAATCTACACAAGTAATGAGCTATTCAAAGCAAGGCTCAGTCTAATCACAATGATAACTTTTTTTCTCCCTCAGTTGTTCTTTGAAGACAACATTGACGATGCAAAGTACTGTGGCCGGTTGTACGGCTTGGGGTCTGGATCTTCTCAAAACCAGAATGGCATCTCCAGTGTTTCTCAAGAGGACAGTAACAACAAACACTGACCAAAGGAATCAAGAGAAGAGCACCCATCAATGGATGCACCTGTTTTATCTCTACCAGCAGCTATGTTGAGTATATATTTGAGTAAATATTTCTTACCGGCACAAAACCATAAATTTCTGTACAAGAGCATTGGTATACATAAAAGAGAACCTTGTAGCTAACCCCCATGCCCCCCCCACATTGATATGTGTTGCCATTTAAATCTTTGACAATTCTGACGCCAAACCATTGTAACGCCATTTATTACTTTTATATGTGTTTTACAGCAGAAATCCAGCCAAATTTGAGAATATGGGACCAGCATATCTGAATGCAGCTAATACAAATTAGCATTTTAACCTGCTTAATCTCTTATCCAAAACCTGTTGTGTTGCTTAAAGTTGTTCTTGACCATTTCAACTGGTTCAGGGATTCATATGGATTCATAGATAATTGTACACTTGTTTGTAGAAATTGTAATATTTTAAATTATGCTGGAAAGGTATGTATATTAAAATGTAAAATTTCAAAGAATGTGGCATGTTTTACCATTTTTCTTCTGAGGGATGAAGATAAGTTGACTTGAGCCAACTTGGAGTATTTAAGAACATCTCATTCTTTGTTCCTTTTGCTTTTAAGTTGTTCACTATTGTTTTAAATTCCATTGTTTTAAACAGTTGTATATTAAAGTGTTTTGTATGAAATTGTTGCAGTTTAGTATTGTATCCTGTCTTGGCCACTTTTCTCCCATGACAAACCACTAGATAAGCCCTTAAGAATTATTTTAAAAATGGGCACATTTTAATGCTTGAATATAAATTGTTTCATGAGTCCAATGGCTATACATGTGTTGTCATGTGTTTCTGGAAAAATGTTTTCAAGTTTATGTTAGATTTCGGCAATAACTTTCTCAGATAAAATTGCAGTTATACAGCAAGGGAGCTCTTATTATGTAGATCTGCACTGATTCTACTAATACTTCCTTAAGAATTTACATAATCCTGTGTCAGACGAGAATCTTGAGTAACAACATTTATTTTATGAACATGTCTAAATATTTCTTGCCCATGTAAAACTAAGAAACTTTTTCATTTAAAATGACACCCATGCATGTTAAGTATGAATAATTTGGATTGTGGTTACTGTTGTCATGCATCACTTGAATACGGGGCCGACACTTTTAACAAACAAGACAAACGTTTGGTGTCACTTTTTTGATATGTTGTTATCTAGTTCCTTTATGTCAGGCATTACAAACACTGCACTACATAACATAGCAACATTATATTTTCCTTCGTTAATATGTATGGAGTAACTCCAAGAAATGTATTTTAGTCAAATATTTTGACCCCTCTGCTGAAAGGCTGTACTTTGCTTACATAGTGTACCTCCCAGGTGACATTTAGTATGATATATTTTAGTAGCCTTAGAATTCACAGTTAAATCTGGAATGATGTGAAACAGGGCTGGGGGGGGGGGGGGGGGGCACTGCAGCTTCACACACCCAGGGCAGCAGGTTTGATTCCCACCACCGTGGTCTGTGTCTCGGGTACAGGGTGTTTTCCCTGTTTTTTCTCTTGCATTCTTTCCACATTTCAAAATCATGTGGCTAGGTATCTCTAAATTGCCCATTTTGTGTCACTGTGCCCTGTGACGGACCACCATTCCTTCCATGGTGTTCTAAGTCAGTGTTTTTCCTAACCTGGTCTTCAGGGACCCCAGACAGTCTCCATTTCTGCTCTACCGGGAGCTGGGAGGGAGCAAAAACGTGGACCAGCTGTGGGTCCCCAAGGACTGGACTGGGAAACCCTGTTCTAAGCCTTGTGCTCTGTGCTTCCTCTGAGAGACTCCAGGCCCAGTGTGCCCCTGTGCTGAAAAAGCGCATATGGAACGCATATGGAAGGAGATAGGTGGATCGATACAACAGCATGTCTAAATCTTAGTGCTTCAAAATTATGTTCAGCTTTTCCAGTCATGGATGACAGACTGCATCTACAAAAGGGATGAAGGAACACATTACTTAGGAGAAAATCATAACGAAACATGTCAGGGATTACCTCAAAATGTGGCATCAGAAATCTACTCCGATATTTGTTCTTCAACAGGTGCCGTCCAACAACTATGCCTAAAAAAGTAATTTTGCATGTCTGTGCCAACTTGCATGTTTTGTTTAATTGCTCCACAGTCTGCGTGCTCCAAGGTGAAATCCTACATCAGCTATGCAGTTAATGCAGAACATCTGAAGGAGACACATTCTCCTCTATATTGAGAATCAAATCAGCAAGTGGGGCTTATATCTGCAGGATATGTTGCCATCATCCAGCAGTTTATCTTCCGGCTACGGTGCACGGTGAACACAGCCAAGCGTCTTGTGATGACTGCACCAAAGGAGGGGATCTTGTAGTCTGCAGGAGGGGATCTTGTAGTCTGCAGGAGGGGATCTTGTAGTCTGCGGCAGCTTGCAGCATCGACCATGCCAGGATGCCGGGCGTCACCTCCACAAACTGTCTGCCCCAGTTTGACGTGGGTCCATGGCACCATTTTCATTGGGTCACAGAGTGTGTGGTTAAAAAAATAAAGTTTTTTTCTAATGTTGGACTTTTTTAAGTCATATGTACTATTACTGGTACCTTTTTGTTTGGAAATTTGGTTCAAAATTTAAAAGAATTGGGTCGTGATTTTAACAACCAAGAAAAAATGTGGATCCAGATCCTTCTAAACTGTTTTAAATAGTGGACATTTCACAAAATAATAGTTAGGTCAGCCATCAGTTTAACAGTTGTACAAAGAATTGATTTAATGGACATTAAAGCTTATTTTGGAGACATAAATTAATTGTAGGACATTTTTATTAGCACTGCTGCCTCCTTCCACCCAGCGTGAGGGTTGCGACCCCACTGGCCACCGTATGTGTGTCATGTTTGCATGTTGCTTATATTTTGCATGGATTTCCTTCTGTGGTCTAAAGCAGTTTCCCATTTCGATCCCTTGGGACCCACAGTAGGTCCATGTTTTTGCTCCCACTCAGTTCTCTGCCAGGCAGAACATATTTTTGCTCCCTCCCAGACGGTGCATGTTTTTGCTCCCTCCCAGCTCCCTTGGAGGGACTAAAAATGTGGACTGTCTGTGGGTCCCCAAGGACTGGATTGGGAAACACTGGGTAGAAAGAGCTACGGCAGGCTGCAGAGCTTTCTCCTATAGAGCTCCTCAGCTGTGGAATGGTCTTCCATCGGATGTGCGGGTTTCAGGCTCACTCTCAATATTCAAGTCTAGACTAAAAACACACCTGTTTAGTTTAGCTTATAGGGACACTAGTTCTAGCTCTAGCTAGCTTCTCACTCCCAGTTAAACCTATAGTGTGAGGTGTAGAGCTGGGTGGGGATCGGTGCCATTGGCTTTGGATAAACTGAGCTGACAGTGCTGTCACTCTAGCTTCACAATCCCTTGTGGATGCCATACTTACAATTAATACAGCATATTAACTTATGCTGCCATAGCCATATCTGCCGGAGATTGCACATTGCACTTCATATTGCACTCACCTAACAGTTAGCACTGCCTATAGTCTCCCCTACTTTGACATATTTTATTTCCCCTACTCCTCCTGGGGGGTGCTGCCTGGAGACCTCAATCTATCAAGATGTCCAGCACACCCTGCAACATGTGACGTCGCCACTACCAATGACGTCCGTGCATCCAGCTCACCGTTCTGCCTGTGTCATCTTCCATGTATGACCCGCTGCCTGCCTTCTGGTTGGCTGGCGATTGGAGGGAGCGTCGGCACCGGCTTGTCATCTCCCCCCTGCTCCCCGGTTGTGTCTCAAATTTTATGATTCCGCACTTAGCCATCTCTCCGATTTGACTCTCCCTGCCGGCCCCTGGAGGATGGGCCCCCCCTTTGAGTCTGGTCCCTCCCTTCTGGGGAGTTTTTCCTTGCCACTGTCGCCTATGGCTTACTCACTGGGGGCTTTGGGTGGGGATGCTGTAAAGCGCTTTGAGACGATGTAATGTTGTGATAACGTGCTATACAAAAATAAATTTGTGTTGTTGTTGGTCTAACGACATCGATAAATCTGTATGAAGGTGCATGCAGCAATGGCCTGACGTCCCATCCCTGCTTCCTGTGCTGTCTGACGCAAGTTTCAGTCTGTACTGGATACATGTTTGGAAGATGGGTGCTTCATTGGTATCATTGACTCACTGAAATATTTTTAAATATATATAGGAAAGTCAACAAAGCCATCTCCAATGTGTAATGCAGCATGTGCTACAATAGGTTATACAGTATTGGGTGTTTTTGTAACATTGTATGTTTTGCACTGGGTGTCACTATTGAGCCTATACTGCTTACAGGATTATTATCAACTGGATGCCAACTGCAAAAAACAATACACACAGATCTTGTCATATTTTAATAGTGAAATAGATGACATTCTAATGTGTGTAATCACCATCATTGCATACTCTGTGAATAGGACAGATTCAGACCATGACAGCATTGATTGGAGTAATTTATTTTCAATAACCTATTGCTGTAGCCACATTACCCAAGCATGAGGCTCAACTGGTCTAACCAAGGGCAAACATAAAATAAGAGTGTTTGATGTGCTGAATGATGCCTGATACAAACTGCACCTTACTGACTGATTTTTCTGTTCATCATCCATCACCTATAGATCATTAAAAAAGCCACAGCGAAGACCAGTATAATGCATTAGCCCAGATGCCCTTTGCCCGGTATAATGCATTAGCCCAGATGCCCTTTGCCCGGTATAATGCATTAGCCCTGATGCCCTTTGCCCGGTATAATGCATTAGCCCAGATGCCCTTTGCCCGGTATAATGCATTAGCTCAGATGCCCTTTGCCCGGTATAATGCATTAGCCCAGATGCCCTTTGCCCGGTATAATGCATTAGCCCAGATGCCCTTTGCCCGGTATAATGCATTAGCTCAGATGCCCTTTGCCCGGTATAATGCATTAGCTCAGATGCCCTTTGCCCGGTATAATGCATTAGCTCAGATGCCCTTTGCCCGGTATAATGCATTAGCCCTGATGCCCTTTGCCCGGTATAATGCATTAGCCCTGATGCCCTTTGCCCGGTATAATGCATTAGCTCAGATGCCCTTTGCCCGGTATAATGCATTAGCTCAGATGCCCTTTGCCCGGTATAATGCATTAGCCCAGATGCCCTTTGCCCGGTATAATGCATTAGCCCAGATGCCCTTTGCCCGGTATAATGCATTAGCTCAGATGCCCTTTGCCCGGTATAATGCATTAGCTCAGATGCCCTTTGCCCGGTATAATGCATTAGCTCAGATGCCCTTTGCCCGGTATAATGCATTAGCTCAGATGCCCTTTGCCCGGTATAATGCATTAGCTCAGATGCCCTTTGCCCGGTATAATGCATTAGCTCAGATGCCCTTTGCCCGGTATAATGCATTAGCTCAGATGCCCTTTGCCTGGTATATGGTTTGTCTCTGCTGGTACCTTTCAGGCAGCTGTGGTTTTGAATACAGATCCAGTCCAAACGTGTAACAAATTAGCAGCCTCCCTGTAGACTTCAAAGTGCTTATGGGATTCCTGCAGCCTCCTTCCTGTTATGGAACGTGTACGCGCCCGGAGCACAGATAAACAGGGCAGGATTCCAGGGATCAGGAACAAGGGTTTTAATGGCAGCACGCAACGAAACAACGTCACAACGTCAATGACCGGACTAGGGAAACAAACGGAAACGCGGACTAAATACAATGAACTAAAGACAACAATCAGAAACAGCTGTAACACACTGGGATTCCACATGAGGTTAACGAGGGGGCGTGGCACATGAGAGGAGCGGACGATCGGGGCATGACAGAACCCCCCCCCAAAGGCACGCACACCGGGCGCGCCCCAGGGGAGGCGACGGATGAGACGAGACCGGGGACACGGGACCTGGAGACAAAAACAAGAGCAAAACACATCAAGGAAGCACAGGGAACAGGACAGACACGCAGAACAGACACAGGGACAGCAACGCAGACAACCACCGACAAACCACGGGAAAAGCAAACAGACACAGGGGCAACAACGGAGACCCAGGGGAAACACCAACGGGAGGAACGAAGGGACCAGGAGAGAACGAAGGAGAAACAGGAGGACGAGGAGCAGACACAGGGGGCACAAAGGCAAAGGGCGGGGGGAAACAGGGAGCCAGAGGGAACCCCAGCAGGCGAGGGGCGGAAGCCGCAGGGGCCACAGGCGACCGCGAGGAGGGAGCAGGAGGGAAGGCCGAAGGTGAGGAGGAGGAAGGCGAAGGGAGCAACGGAGGAGTCAAGGAGGAAGATGAAGGGGACACAGGCGGAGGGAAGGAGGGAGCAGCAGCCGCGGCAGGCGAAGACGCAGCCGCCGCCGGCCAAGGCGTAGGCGACCGACGAGTCGGAGGCAGGGGACCCGCAGTCGACCGACGAGGCGTCGGAGGCGGGACCGCAGCTGGCCGACGAGGCGCCGGAGGCGGGACCGGAGGCGACCACCGAGCCGAAGCCAGGGGAACTGCAGGCAACCGCCGAGCCGCAGCCAGGGGGACCGCAGGCGAGCCGAAGGGTAGGGTGGGCGGGACCCGACCCCGGCACAGGTGTCCCCTCCCTTTCCGGGAGACCGAGAGGCGGGGACCCGGCTGGGGTCTGTCACACCGGGGTGACGGTGGCGGAGTCACAGGAGAAGCCACGGGGGAAACCAAGGCAATCCCCGAGGGATCCCACTCAAGCTCCCCCTCCGACTCCACTATGGAGGGAGGAGCCTCAGGGCAGCAGTCAGGGACCTCCTCGGGGACAGGGGCCTCGGGAGCCGTAGGGAGCTCAGGGGCCGCGGGGAGCTCAGGGGGTGCAGAAAGGGCCTCAGGCGGCGGGTCAACAGGGGGCGCCGTAGCAGCAGCAGTAGCAACAGGGGACTGAGCTGGGAGCTCAGGCTTTGTAGTCACAGGGAGCACGGGAGTCACTGGGGGCGCCACAGCGGGCACTGCCGACACATGGCCAGCAGGGGGCGCCACAGGGGGTTTAGCTGGGAGCTTAGGGGCCGAGGGGAGCTCAGGGGCCGCGGGGAGCTCAGGTGACGCCTGGACCGGGGCCTCGGGAGAGGCAGCAGCCGCTGGCTCAGGAGCCTCAGTGGGCGCTGCAGGCATCACAGGTACCTCGGGAAACAGAGCAGGGGCCTCGAGGAGCTGAGCAGGCAACACAGGGGCGACGGGGACCTCGGGGGTCGCAGCAGGCGCCTCAGGAGCACACAAAGGTGCCTCTGGGGGTGCCGCAGGAGCCTCTGGAGGAGCCAGCTTTGACCGCAGCTGGAGCAGTCGCCTCAAGGTCTCCTCCGCCCTCTCCAGCTGTGGAGACGGAGCCGCTGGAGAGACGGCAGCAAACTCCCTCCGGAGCTGCTCCAGGAGCGCTAAAGCCTCCGGGGAGTCCCTTATGGCGGGTTCACTCACCACCCGCCAGTACAGGCCCTGGAGGGTGAAAAATCTCCCAGCCTTCTCCAGACTGGGCCGTGACTCAGGAACCTCGGGGGGCGCTGCAGCCGTCACAGGAACCACGGGGGGCGCTGCAGCCGTCACAGGAACCACGGGGGGCGCTGCAGCCGTCACAGGAACCACGGGGGGCGCTGCAGCCGTCACAGGAACCACGGGGGGCGCTGCAGCCGTCACAGGAACCACGGGGGGCGCTGCAGCCTCAGGAACCACGGGGGGCGCTGCCCGCGTCCGAAATCGCGGAACCCGCGGGATGGCGTCCTTAATGGACCTGGCCCCTTTAAGGGCCAGGCGCGTCCCGATGAAGGGAGAAGCTGGCTTGGGCAGCGCAGCGGCGGTGACGTCACCCGCGAACACCGCCGGGGGGAGAATCGGGCAGGGATTCTCCCTACGCGCAGCAGGGCAAGCGGCGGAAAGGTAGACGGACCCGAGGAGGAGCTCGTCTGCTGCGTCCTCCTGTCTTCTGCCTCTCCGCTTTCTTCTCCGCGCTGAGGTAGGCGGAGGCAGGGGCACCTCAGGTAGCTCGCTGTTTGGCAGCCCACAGTCCAAAGCGACCTTCCTCAGCGATATCCTGGCAACCCCCGCACGAAGCTGCCGCACGTTGGCGCGCACCTCCCCCGCAAGGTGCGCGTCTCCGGGCAGGGACATCTCCTCTAATATGTCCCTGCTCCGGCTGGCTATAGCCCGAAGCAGGGGATCCTCCCGAACTTCAGGCTCTGCAAGCCAATATAAAACCTCGTCGGTGAGGTCGAGGTATTCTGCCTCACCGATCTGGGGCGTCTTGTGGAGTCCGGTCATTCTGTTATGGAACGTGTACGCGCCCGGAGCACAGATAAACAGGGCAGGATTCCAGGGATCAGGAACAAGGGTTTTAATGGCAGCACGCAACGAAACAACGTCACAACGTCAATGACCGGACTAGGGAAACAAACGGAAACGCGGACTAAATACAATGAACTAAAGACAACAATCAGAAACAGCTGTAACACACTGGGATTCCACATGAGGTTAACGAGGGGGCGTGGCACATGAGAGGAGCGGACGATCGGGGCATGACACCTTCCCCGTTCCAGTCAAGACTTCCGAGTCTTGCAACGGCGGTCCAACACCATTTCAACTGCGGGGGGGGGGGGCAGACTGGGGCCAGTTGCTCTGTTTGGGGGGGCAGATGCATTTGACCTTAATGTCCCCCATGTATTAGATTAGTACTAGATTGCAAGCATTACAAAGCAAAAGACAATTTTGATAACCGATACGTTATTTATGCAATGCTTTACAGTTACACTTTACAGTTTTTACAAATATGTAACTTACTCTGATTTGTTCTTTAGACTGTCTTGCGTCCACAACTTTTCACCAAGTGTACTGGCGTTGAGTCCATCCACGAAGAAAACGTGCTCACGTTTATGTTTCACCTTTTCTCAGCACACAAAAGTGTAGCCCACATATATAAATAAATCAAAATAATAGTAATAGTAATAAATCATGTGCAGATGAATCATTAGTTTGGAAATTGCGTGTAAGCTTTCACAGCTTTTAAAGTGCTCTTTTCTCTTAAATCCCCCCTCTCTTTCTCTCTCTTTTTTTAGCAAAACATGATCAATTGAAAGAAATGGGCAGTTCTTTGCAATAATATTATTTTCTTATGTTACCTTTTCAATGTATGTATGTATGTTCCCCCACCCTGCCTGACAACCAGAGTAAGTGGATTAAAGGATGGATAAAATCAGGGGCGCTGTAATGCACAGGGTTACCCGGGCTGAAGCCCAGGGGCCTCCACTAAAAAGGGGCCTCAACTAAGTTTGCATAATAAGATTTAAAACCTAGAGTTGCCGCCCATCCCCTACTGAAAAATAAAACAATATGTTCCACTTTGAAACAATACAGCGTGATATTTGTCTCATATTTCCATGCCTACACTGCAATTCAATTTAATGCAGACCGTGTGACCAATGCCCAATAACATTCTAAAATGTCTTACCATTGGGAGCCCGCCCATCCCCAGTCCATGAGTTATACTCTTCCCACTGCCCCCCCCACACCCCCCCCAACACTGCTACACTATTGCAGAACACATCAGGGGGGCTCTGATGTGAATGCGATTCTGGGGAAATCTAAATATCAATGCATGTAGGGAAATATTAATAAATGCCTCATGTCAGTGTAAAAGTTTCTGAAACAAAGAAGATCATAGTCTATAGCGCATGCTTGCTGATCGGACTGGGAAAGACACACTAACATGCATCACATCAAATGGTGCTTTCAAGTCTTCCCACATTTGCATAATGAAGCATTGTTCTAATTATTAGTGGGTATCAATTATGGGAAATAGTAAGCTATTTATCATGAGTAATACATAGTATGGTATTCATAACTGGATCATTTACTTTTTATTCCTAATAGCCCATCTACATGTACTGCAGGTAGTAATAACAATGACCTCTGATTAAGAAACTGTCTCAACATTCTTACAAAACATGTAATTAAAAGGCCCAGAATGACTTTGGATGTCCCCGTGACTCTGAATAGGATAAGCAGTTACAGAAAATAGATGGATGGATGGATGGATGGATGGAATGACCCTCACCTATGTGAGACATATAACCAAAAGAAACTGAGCTGTTGTAAAACCTGGATTTGATTCCTGCTGCCTCGTAAAAGGATCACAACTGTAGAAGAATTCAGCAGGAATTTAACTGGAAAAAATGACGATATTAAAAATGTTCTTGAGGGAAAAAAGGTTGCTTTTATTTAGGTCATATCCCCATAAAGAGCTTCCAGTTCCATGATGCTCATGAACAAGAGATAATGCTTCCACAAACTCAGAAGATCAAGTGAATAATATGTTTAAGATAATTAGAATACAACATATTTAATTTTTGATAACACAAATTTCTCAGTGCCACAACTAGTCACTATGGGGATAGATCCAGGACTGCAGAATTTGTCTAGTATCTATAAAATGTCAGGCACTATTGGTCTAGTATCTATAAAATGTCAGGCACTATCGGTTCTTGCTTGCTGTGGTAGTACTCATGGTGAGACAAAAAGCAACTGTTCTGCTGGAATACACAAGCACACAAACACAAGCTGTAAAGCAGTTTAAATGGATTTTCCATTTTTATTCTCCACCGTAATGTGTTCAGTGTTTTATTGATTAGTTTATTAATCAAAATGTTAATTTACGTTTGGTTGCTCACATGTGGAGATAAAAATAGGTAAGACATTATTCGGGCATAATTTAGCACCCAGAGCAAATGTCACATTCCAAGATGAATCCTCATTCATAACTGTCCTGTGTGAACAACTGCCCTTGCATTCAAACTCAGTCTTCCCTGTCTGATAAAAATGAGGGGACATTACTCTAGATTAAGATATTACTGTTATACAGAAACCTTCTGGTGGAAAGGTAGACTAAGGTATTTCCTGCTTGCTTTGACCCTACAAGCCAGATACTTTCCATATCAAGATCTAGATCTAAAAGATAATATGATAAAAAACACTTTTGAAAGATAGCAACGTTACTTTAAATGATACTAATGCAAATGACATAGGCTGTTTGAAATATCCACGTCACTCACTCACATAGGGGCAAACAGAAGTTGATAAATTTCAGATGCTACAAGGATGCTACACTGCTACATAATTTTGTGTCAGATATTCATAATTGTTTTTTCTGTTGCATAAACAAATGCCAGAACATGGACACCAATGTTGCTATTTTTGGATAAGCACACAGACATTTCGAACGCAACAGGTCAGGTCAGGTTGGGGAGCAGACGCTGATGCAGCGCATTGCCACACCCACCACATGGCTGGCAACCCCCCCAGGCAGACACACGGTCCAGTCCCACCCTCCAGAAATGTCCCTCTGTCTGCCACAGCCAGGTGTTACGTGGGCGTCCCCTCGGCCCGGTCCAGCCACTTGGGTCCCCAGCAATGAGGATCCCGTGAGCCGGATCACCATCAGGGAATCGCGCCACATGGCCTCAGTGCCTCATTCGGGACTCAGGACTCCTCTAGCAACCACTCATTCGACACTAAGTCAAACCAGCGGTACCCAAGGATTCTCAGAAGAGACACAGTACCGAAGGAGTCCGGTCTTTGTCTCAGCTCACTGGACAATATTGAAATATTGTTGCTTTCTGCATAATTGCCATCTCATAGCTTCAGATCTAGACACGTTACTGCCAGACAATTGTTATTTAATTTTGTGACATTGTCTTGTAGCTAGCTATGGTAATGTGAGAACCATTAAATTCAGCCCTAAGTACAATGCACAAGTACATTACACAATTGTGTAAATGAATCCAAACCTACAGCAGATGGACTATCAAACATAAATAAATAAACAACAAATAATTACATAAATAAAAATTAACATTACCCAAATTAGTCACATAATAACTGAATTAGAAGTAATCCAACAACTCATAAGTAAAATTCATTCTGCATGCATATAGCATAAAAAAGTAGGCAATTCAGTTATTCATTACATTGAATAATGTATTGATATGTTTAATGTTGCTGTGTTGTGGAGGTGTAGCAGTAAAATAAATGTTTTTATTTATATTTATTATCATTATTATTATTAATAATAATATTATTGAAAGTAATGTGTGTCATAGGCGTGGCACATATGGGACAGAGACTGGGACGCTATTATATCAAAGTGAAATAACAAAAGGCAAACAAACAGAGAAGAATTTGTCAGGTAGGATCCATGAAACCGCATTATTGTCTTATGACTGGCCATCGGGGAGGTGGCACTACACCAGGCAGACGAATAAATGATGGTAACATTTACCTTACATCTGCAGATCAAAGCTGTGTTTAAGCAGTTAATTATCGCAGAAATGATGGACGTGTACTTGGCATATGCCTGTTTAGTGCCATCTGGGAAACTTACACTCCTCAGTGTTTAATGAGGGTATTTGAGCAGCAGTAGAAGATGTAGAAGGAGATGCATGTAGATGGAAGGAGTTAAGGAGTTAACTATAGCAGTCATAATAATTAGAATTGGGAGGCTCCAGAGATCAAAATGTTCAGTTTTAGTCTCCAATAAAGATTTAAACTCAAATCACAAATGACTGAATCATTTAAACAACTGGCTCAAAATTACGGTCATCCCTGTTGTTGTTTTGATCCAATCTTTCTTCCTTTTACGCTCTTGCTAAATATTTGTTAAGAGCTTTAGGGCAGGCATGTCAGAAAGTGATCTATATAAAAATAAATTAAATTGAAATTACTGAATTAAAATGAAATGGATTATTCTACAATGATAGTTTTTATTTTCTGTGTGAAGCATTTTTTAAATCTAATTCAAATGCAAATTTAATGCATACCTTTGCAATAAGTTACAATAAATACATAATAATGTTTCCACTAAACCATGTGTTCTACACATGAACCTTAAGACCAGAACAGAACCACTCAATCAGTGAGTCTGAGAGTCTGAATAGACTGTAATAAATGTTTTGCAGGGGTACTCTATTTCAGAGCCATTAAAAGACCCAGGCAGTCTAAATCAAATTATGGTAATATATCACTTGGTACAAATGGTTCCTGCAGTGTAACTAAATAAACAGGTGACTGTATCATGGAGCCAGAATTCTTGTTTAGCTGGATAACTTGTCAGATTTAAGGTTCCCCGTTTAAATGGACTTTATCTTGGTTCACTTTCATTTAGCACCGACTGCATTAAATCTGACAAGAAGTCCTGCTTCGTGATTAAGGGCCCAAGGAAGCCAAAGGTTTGATATTCACCTATTTCAGTTTTTCATTTTTTATCATCATTTTGCTGTGTGGAACCCAAAATGGACACGCAAGGTCTCTTTTCTTCCTTGCTTAGGAAGGAAACTTTATATTACTGGTCCTCTAGATCATCTCATTTGTGAGAATATTTTTTATATAATTCTCTGGAATATAATTTTATTTGTCTAAGCAACATTTGTGAGGTTTGTAATTTAGAGATGGGTAAATGCCAGACTGGAAAATGCATTATGAATTATAACAAGATTGCTAAGTCTGAATAAGCAGGCATATCATCTCCATTTGGCTCATTTATTTGTCCCATATTTTTCATATTGAAACTCTGAAATTAGCATACTTATGTATAAAGACAGTCATATTTCTATCCTGTGAGATGTGGGATAAACTGAAACCCAGGTGATGCTCTGCTGTAATTTTTTGACAGATGGCTCTCGATTTCATACCAAAGAAGCGGAGATTATCAGAAAATCAATGGATCCCACCTTCAGCGTAATAGATGAGATAAAATTGTGCAAATTGTGCACATCTAAAAAGAGATATTATCACTGCCCCTGTCACTGAAACACGAGACCAAGGGCTTTTTTTTTAATTCTCAATATAGGTTAAAAGAGACAGCAATCTGTTTGTGCACCTAGAAGTAGTTGTATCTTTGAAAGATACTGAACCTTCCCAGGGATATTTAGCATTAAATATGGTACATAAAGAAACATAAAGAAGTTTTGTACTAAAAGATATAAAACCAAAGAAGCACATGCAATTTAAATTCATATTTCAATTCAATTCAATTCAATTGCATGTACATAAGTACATAAGAACATAAAATGCATACCATAGTACATAAGAACAAAATAGTTAATGATAGAGAAAAAGGGGGGGAATTCCATAAGGCAATGAAGGTGAGGAACCAAAAACCAATTATTGTCAAACCTGCGTTAATCAAATATGCTGTGTTTATGCATCCCAGATTAATCCTTGCCATTAGTGTCATTGTTTACCATGTTTGCGCCCAGGTTGTATCTGTGTCTCCTGGTATCTCTTAGTCCCTAGTGTTTGAGCTGTTATTGACCCGCACCTCAATAGCTCGTCTAGCTCTCGTTAAGGCCCTGCATGTATGTGCTTGCGCATGACCTGTCCCACTGTCAGCTATTGAATGTGAATGTCATAGAGTGTTTTTTCCTTTTGATGTTCCCCACTGTTGCCCTTGTTCAGAGTCAGTGTAATTACTCTGCATTTTATTGTATTTGGTTCAAGTCTTTGTTAGATCTCGCGTTCCTCACCTGCCTCCGTTTAGACTCTTGTGGTCTCTTTTTCTTTGGGTGCTTGATGTTTGGTGTGTAATAAAGTTCCCTTCATCTGTAAGTATCATGAATTTCTTCTAACCTCAAAAACACATTTTTTATACCAAACAAAATCTTTCATATTTATGAATTAATTTGACTGGTGGTCATTGGATTTGAGGTAATATTGGAGCTCTTTCACCAACCGTTCATAAGAAGAAATTTCATCTTAAAACCCCCTTCGGCAGTTTTCACAAACGCATTCATCAATGTTTTCTTATTTGGGATTTGGAAGAACAGGTAAGAACAGAATCTATGAACACTCAAGAGCACACTTATGCACGTTTGAGTGCTGATACGTTTATACAAACAAAATTTCTTATTGCTTATTTTCTTCAATTGTATAGTTGTATAATATTATATGATTTAAATTACAATATTATTTTTATCATTTATAATATTTTTAAACAATCCATTCCCTAAGTCTGTCTTTAAGTCAATTTTGTAGGTCAGTTGTAACAATAATAATAAAGCACATAATATTAGCAGTAGGAATAATAATAATAATACAGTAATAATAAAAGTAACTATATATGGCTGACGAACCACTGAAGCCACAGTGTTTTCATGAGCATCATAAACATTACTGCGAAAACTGTATTTAACTCAAATTTTTAATATAATAGGCTTTATGGCAGTCCACTTGTAAGTACAAGTTGTCCGCAATTTGGGCATTATTATCCTGGGAACTGCCTGTATATACATGCAAAAAACACAGACTAACAAGTGGGGCAGCAATGGCTGGTTTCACATGAGTGGAGAAATTTTGCAAATAGAGTCCCAGAATATTTACTTAATCTCCATACCCACTAGTCAAGGGGATCAAGAGCTTATCCCCGAAACAAGAGGCACAAGGACTGACCCAGGACTGGGCACCAACCCGTTACAGGGCTGACCACGTATAGAAAATTTGGCCACTCCCATTTTGTGGGAGGATGCTAGAGGTTCATGGGAGAATCGCCATGGCGACACAGGAAGCACAGGCGAACTCTGCACACAGAGATCCGGGGCAGGGAGTTCAACATTGAGCCCCAGCGGCACAAGCCAACCGCACTACCATTCAAACCAAGTCCCAGCGCCGAGAGTCAATAATGTAAAATCAATTTTCATTGTCAAATATTTTCCTACCCCTATTTAATGATTTCTAAATCAATCCAGACTCAGGCCTAAACTATCTGTTCCTCTACCACAGCTGGACATTGCGTTTACACTACGGGTCCAAAGAGGCTGTGCTGGAAAGCTAGAGGTGACTGGGCCTTGGTCTACCTGCAGATCCCTCACAGGTCTTCTGGAGAAGCTCAGGCAGTGGAGGGCTGAGCTAAAGCCTCCCTGTGTTGTGGAGCGATCTCCTTCATGTTCTATTTCTGTGTAAGCCCAGCACCCACCCCCACGTAACCTGCCAGAGCCATAAGCGCCTTTGCTAAAGATAGTTCTAATGACACGCTGCTTAGCCTAAGTGAGATTTTATTGTGCATAAAACTGGGATCCGTAACTGAAACTTTTCATTGTCCTTCAGTGGCTGCAATTACTGAGTGAAGGCATGACTTAGCTGTGAGATAGATGACTGTTGTTAGGACTTTGAACATTACTGTGGAAGACTTCGAGAGCTGTTCTCTTATGGAAATCTTCAAATGAAACTTACTGGCTAATTAATTTGAGTGACAGGTAATGAGAGCCGGGACAGACTCAGATCTTCATTCTGGACTCTTGGAACACAAGATGAGCTGATTAAGTTCAATGACACTTATAAAGCTTGTTGCAGTTCCTTTAAAGTCAAACCTATATAGATGATAAACTAACATATGATCAACATCAACTAAAAGATTGAGTTGGAAAAAGACAAGAATCCACTTTAAAGCTAGGAAAAAGAGTTCTTTGACCTAAGCAAGCTAATTACCAACATTTTGTACTGTTTGATGTAAATCATTGTATCCTGTGAATGCACCAAGGCACTTGTTAACTAATGGTTATATGAGCACTGATTACTAACAAAATGCAATGTTTCAATCATCGTAACATTGCTTTTTGGACACGCCATCATGATCTATAGCTACAGCCCACTATGCTCACTAGTCAATTGGAAAAAGACCAGTGATGTTACATTAGCACAGTGAAATGCCATAGCAGTTTGTTATAATTCTTGCCTGTATACTTTTTAAAATCTGTTACATATTTGTTACACATTTTAGAAACAAGAGGAGGCCATTCGGCCCATCAAGCTCGTTTGGGGAGAACTTAACTAATAGCTCAGAGTTGTTAAAATCTTATCTAGCTCTGATTTAAAGGAACCCAGGGTTTTAGCTTCTGCTACACTTGCAGGAAGATTATTCCATACTCTAACTACACGCTATGTAAAGAAGTGCTTCCTCAAATGTGTTTTAAAATGTTCTCCCGCTAATTTCCACTTATGGCCACGAGTTCTAGTATTTAAACTAATATTGAAGTAGCCATTTTGCTGAACCGCATCCAGACCTGTTAGAATCTTATAGACCTGGATCATGTCCCCCCTTAGTCTCCTTTGCTCAAGGCTAAACAGATTCAGCTCAGCTAACCTTTCCTCATAAGACATTCCTCTAAGACCAGAAATCATTCTTGTACCTTCTTAAGGTATGGTGACCAAACCTGCACACAATATTCTAGGTGGGGTCTTACCAAGGAATTATATAAATGTAACATCACCTCCCTTGACTTAAACTCCACACACCTAGAGATATAACCCAACATTCTATTGGCCTTTTTTATTGCTTCCCCACACTGGCGAGAGTGGGACATGGAAGCATCAACATACACACCGAGATCTTTCTCGTAATCAGCTACCTTTATTTCAGTGGAACCCATAAAATATCTGTACTTTATATTTCTGCTCCCTGCATGGATTACCTTACATTTATCTGTGTTAAATTTCATCTGCCAAGTATCAGCCCAGTCGCTAATTAAATCCAGATCCCGTTGTAGCCTCTCTGCTGCTAGATCAGTATCTGCTACACCACCCACCTTGGTGTCGTCTGCAAATTTAACCAGTTTACTGTATGTATTGGTGTCAATATCATTAATGTAAATTAGGAACAATAGTGGTCCTAAAATTGAACCCTGCGGTACCCCACTATGAACGCAGGCCCACTGTGACATTGTGCCTCTAGTAACTACTCGCTGTCAGTAAACCAGTTTTCGATCCATAATTCTGAGGCAGAATCATTTATTTGCGATAAAGATAAAATAATGTGTTCTACAAACCATTTCTTGTAGAGCTGCAGATCACACACATGAAAATTCCAGGCATCTTCTGAAACAGTGCTATAACAGACTTTTATGATCACACTGTTGGTCACTGGAGAGTCTTACTGTTCACTGCAGAAACAGGCACTGTCCAGTTTCTGAGCTGCCAGCTCCTACAAACAATACGAATAAATCGCAAAACAGCGCATCTATTGATGCTCACGGTATGTATAGGACAAGTGCTGTTTTATTGTTATGGAGAAATTATTACTCTTAATATCATTTCTATATTTTACTTTCTTTATATTTTAAATATTACTTTGTGCGCTGTTGGTGCACACACTCCCTAGTCCCTAAATGGCTGTATAAGATTTTTCTTCCGTATACAGCATAGACTTTAAAAATGTTTAATTGCTAGAATTTATTTACATATTCAAACACAATTTACATTAAATAGAATCTCCCAGCTACTTTGGCAGAAAAATATAACTAGACGAAATATATGCCTGAGTTTCCTTAGCATTTCTGCAGATGGCTCATTATTTAGAAGTTGGACCAAGACAAAATCCTAACGATCCACTGGCAAAAGAAACAGAAACGCTAATGCAAGCTGTCAGCAGCTGCCGATTGTGTGTGAAAGACACACTCACCTGCAGCTTCAGCATAAATGTTTCACTCATTTGGGAAAATGCCATTTAACCTACCCAAACCACTGACTAATCCTCATCTTTTCAATTCCCCAAGAAATCTACAGCTTACCATGCGGAATGTAACATTATCTATTTCTTGGTTTCTGCACTTCACATTGTTTAAATTCAGCTAAACATATAGCCCAAGAAATAGCACAAAAACATAATAAATTATAGAGTAAATCAGGAGTTTTTCAGGGGCACACTTGATGGCCTTGTTACTGTCACAATACTTCAAAATATTATTATCATTATGATTATTGTTTATTCATTTTTTAAAGGATTTCTGCATTCTACCCCTCTAAACATTTAAAAATCAAGTGTTCCAAAAGTTTCCAGACTTTTCCTTACTTTTATTCAAAAATCTATACAACATAGCAGCTTATTGAACAGTGATCTAAAGCAGTTACATACAATGATCAAACAAAACTTTAGGATGATTATCAAGGAGACACTTGTCAGTTTAACTGGCTTATAAAGGACTTCAGTAGGAACATTTATTCCGTAAAATGTTATAGTATTAGCTAAAAAGTTTCAGTGCTACAGCTTTAAATATGTGACTTCCTGCAAATCAAAATAGTGTTGTATTTGATTCATGATTTGAATGTATTGATCTTCTTAAAGACATCATTGCAAATGGATTTTTATATGAATTCTATTCAAGACTCATCTGTCCATGCAACATTGTTCCAGAGCTTTTAGAGGTCAAACAGAATGTCACGTATCCCTTTACAATTAGTATTTCTCTGATAGTGAACAATTTTACTACTGTTATGCTTCTGAATACATTTTAGGAGGACATTGCACAACAAACAAATAACAAAAAGCATTTTTCTATCAGTCTTCTATTAATACAGTCCAGAAAAAAGTCATGGCATGAATATAATTGTTCCCTAGGAATATACACCAACTAACTCAAACACCAAGCACCAAAACATTAAACTTGCTGTCTTCCTGCACCAGTTACTGTCATGGGACTCAGATACCCCCGATCCTGAGCAGATTGTGACTCAGCTTTCCCTTCTGTTGAGTAGGATCTATCAGCAGCAGGAACCGTGTATATTAACAAACGTGACCGAGACTGAGACAGACAACAGTGGCAGGTGAGTAGGAGGTGGGGCTCAATAAAACATCATCTTCAAAGATATTGATCACAAAGGATCAGGTAACAGCACAAGGTGATGTTGTGGTTGCCCAGTTTTATCTCTCCTGGGTTCTCATTATTGTGTCCACTGCCTTCTTATGCATTCTGCATGCTTCTCTCTTTTTTGCTTTTGTTGGAATAGCCTGGGGAAATGGGGACGGGGAGATGGAATCCCAACAGCATTTCAGCACCATAAGGAAGCAGAGTGTTAAATAATGGGATCTTTTCCAACCCTTTCAATCTGTTCTCAATTCCTAGACCTCAAGGAGAAAAGACTTATTTGCAATTACTTCAGACAAATAAGCTATTTATATATTGAAGGCACTGAAGATGCAACACCAAGCTAAAACCATTTACCAGAGGCGTTTTCTTCTACAAGCAACTTAGCATATGGTGTTTATTTCTGTTTTAGGCTCACCCAGCCATTTATAAACAAGATATAACTGGTAAAAATGATTTTTTACAGGTTTATGCTCTTACTAATGATTCGTTCCATTCATCTATTATTAAGGACCATCACAGGGTAGTGTTACGTATGTACTGACAGTCCCCAGATTAGGAATGCGACCCCTTCCTGAGTATGTCTTTCAGTCGAATTTATAGGTAAGTTGGAAGAGATACACGCTTGTTTTTATGAAGCGTGAGTTAGTCAAAGGTCTGTATTAGTCTATAGTATACATTTTACCTTTCTACGCAAGTAGAACACGTGATAAATTCTTCCAAATACACTAAAACGTTTTAAACATACATAGTGTATAGAGTGTAGATGATGGCTCCACATAGCACAGCCCAGGAAGTGCGCTGAACATGCTAGGAATGTTGTAAATAGCCAGCAGGTTCGGGAGTGGCTACGGGAAGAACTGGCCAGCTGGGAGTGCGAGTCAGACCGGCAGAAGCATCAGGCTGAGGCAGCGGAGGTGGCGATACTCAGCTAAGAGGTGGCGCTGCTTGGCCACGAAGAGGCATGTCACACTTTGGAGGCTCAGCTGGCCCAGGAGCACAGCAAGCTGAAGAGCAAAGGGAGGTGGGTGAGCAGGACCAGCACCCTGGAGCGGGGATGCTGCAGCCTGGAGAAGCTGTGGGAGCAGCTGGCAAAGTGGCTGCTCTTGGGCATCAGAGTTGTGGAGCAGGGAGATCAGCCTAGCGGTCAGCAACAGGTCCCCACCAAGCCGTGGAAAAAGAAGGGCCAAAGCCAAGGGGGACCTGCATCACCAGAGCCTGCTGACTGCCTCATGCCTGATAGCAGCCCAACTTCACCAGCAGTTTCCAGCTGCTACACTGTCGTCACAGAGGGAGCACTGGCAGCTGTCACCAGTCCTTAGCAACTTGCTGGAAATAGGGTATTTTTAAAATAATAGTGCTAAAGAGTTAGATAAATACCACCAATAAGTAATGTGAGAAAATAATATTTGTTATTGACGTATAATCTAAGTCTTGGAAACATTGCCCCTTAGCTACACATTTGTTACCCAACAGCTCATCATATAATCAGCTAACGAGTCCAAACTCTGACGAACCTTGGCTAAGCACTACTTCATGTTTTCTTTCAGAATAAAACATTACATGGTTATTTCTGTAAATTGTACAGTTAAGATGGAAAAAATATGTATATGTTGCATTGCATGTCGACTTAAGTGATGCACTTGAAGTGCTGCCCTGCATATGTCATTTTTTCTACTACAAACAATGTGACTGACTGATATGATAATGAATCTTATGTTAAAATCACAGACAGACTGGACATTAAGACCCATTTACATGCGCTTCAGATGCTCCCGCAAATTGTCAAGTTAAATTGTGGCCCAATGCTTTAAGCTATGCATTGGCTTTAAGATATCCGTTTTTAAGATATGCATTTTTAAGATATACATTTTTAAGACATGCATTTTTAAATTTTCCTGCAAGCTATGAGATTTTCCCACAGTCTGTCTTTTTGTCCCTTACAGCTTCTATTTTTAATTTTTCAAGTTCACGTACTTTAATCCATCACAATTTAACATGCTGCTTTTTTGGTCTTTCCCAAAAAAATCATTAAAAATCATTTTTGACATATAATAAATATTTATATTGCAAAATCTAACAAGAATAAGTTCATATATTTTATTAATTCTATAATTGCAAATCATGCACTTTATTGTTATCGAATTGTTACAATATTTCAGCTCATAATGCTCTGGGAGTAAGACAATAACAATAATAGTCTTGCTCAGCTCAGGCAATTCTGTGGAATACGCTTCCACCGGACATTCGCAGGATTAATTCCATTAGCATGTTTAAATCACGTATAAAAACTCACTTGTTTAAGGTGGCATATACAATTTAATCTTTATTTTATATTTTTGTGCATTTTATGGGTAATTTTGTGTATTTATATTTTACTATGTTTTTTTTTTTTTTTTTTAAATTTTATTTATTTATTTATTTATTTATGTATTTGTGATTTGTTGTGTTAAGTGACCTTGGGTGTTTTGAAAGGCGCTGAAAATAAAATGTATTATTATTATTTATTATAATACAAAGGATGCAATGGAACCAATTTCCATTATCCTTGCAATCAGGGATTGAGGATTACATTTGCTATGACATTTTTATACATTTTGAAAAACAAGAAAAAAACTAAATATATTTTTACTATATGTTTTAGCTTAGACTGTTGAAATGTAATATTTGGAACAAGTTAAACTGTTAAAAATGCCTAGCGAGTTTACCCAGTACATAACATTAACCAGAGAGGGAAATAATATTTTCTAAGCAGTTTGCATGTACCTAAAATGGGCCGACAAAGTAAATGTCAGTAACCTGAACACTGGATATTCACCATCTACTCCATACTTAAGATTATCTAGAGGGCAAAGCTGGATGATAGTTTATTGATCTTGCAGTGAGCATTTACAGTTTAGTGTGTTTTAGTAGCTGGTCTTCAAAAACCATAATGCAAAAATCACTGACTTTTCTTAGAAAGTCTGGAAGATGGCCATCGCCCAGCGTAAAACTTAAAGGAAATAAAATAGCGTAGAGTTTGCTGCCAGACTGGTCATAGATTATAGACATTTAGCTTATTAAAATTTAGGGAAGCAGCAGGGATGGATCCCCACTTTCATTTCTTAGGAGATTAAAACAATTTATAAACTTTGTTAATGTTGAGGCTATACTTTACTTTTAATGTATTTCACTTATTGTCTGGGCAGTTGTAGCAATTAAGATTTATAGTACAGGGGGCACTTTAAGAGATAAATCGATTCTTCTGTTAAGTATAGTAGCCGTTTTGGTGTATTTATATCAGACTGGATCACCTAGTAAGAGTTATTAGTCCAATGCAGGTTTACACCAACATTCAGACCAGAAACAAACAGACGACGATAATGTGTAAAATATGGAGTGGGTGACCAAAAATGATATTCTTTCTGTTAGCTGGTGTTTGATGTTGCCTAAAATTTCATCTTGATGTTGCCCGGGGAGGCAGCTCATTATATAAACATGAAAGCAGAAGTTCACTGGTTAAAGGATAGAGGAGCAACTGCTACTTTGCAGGAATGTATACAAGAGAAGAGCAGGAACTTCATCAGGCAGGGCTACAGTCAGAAGCTGCTGTAGATAGAGCAGATTGGTTTATACCCAGCCAGAAAACCAGGCTTGGCTACATACTTAAAGATTTTATCTTAAAGATGGTGCTATGTTTATCTACAGGATTAAATAAGGAAAATCACGAGAATAATTTTTAATTAAAGTTTGGTCAATACTTGGACAGCTACATTTAATTACAAACACACAAACATTCACAGACAAAGCTGGCTTTTTCCCTAAGTAATAAATCATGCAGATAGTTTGGAGTTTACTTCTGAAATGTAAGCATACAATTATGCCAGTAATGTTCATTTCTAAGCAAGAGCCTATTCATGCATGTCTATAAAAGACTGAAGGGTTTTATTTTCTCATATAAGGAAAAAAGATTATTTGTTTATCTGATTTAATGTTTTCCATTCCCAAGTTGTTTTCCTTTATCTATTATTTATCTTGACATTAGTATTTCTCATTTCAGCAATTCAGATGTTTAAATAAGCGTCAGAAAGTGACATAAAGACATTGTTCTCCAGACTATATTTAGAGTTGAGAAATAGTCATTGTTATGATTCGGCAAGCAGGCGAGCGGGGAAGCAGGCGAGTAGACCCAAGCGGACGGGTAAACGGGGTTTATTTGGAGATGACAGGGTAGACAGGCACGAACTTGCACGAGACACGACAACATCAATGAACGATCTGGGAGATAGTGGGAGACGCGGACTAATATGCACAGGACCAGTCAAAAAGGAACAGGAAACAGGTGATAACAATCAGGGATTAACACGAGGTAACGAGGTGGGCGTGGCACACACGAGGATTGGACGGAGCTGGGCGTGACAGTCATATTAGTATTTTATTATTTTTAATGACAAGGAATTAGTTTTTATAATGTTAAATATATTTTGAATGTATATTTTTGGCAGAGTGACTCAGGGGAAGCACTAGGGGCTCAGATCCCCTCTGTTTGTATTGTGCGGTTTCCACAGGGTGTAGTTTGGCTAAATGATACTCAGAATTGGCCAGAGAGTATGATTCTGTGTGTGTGTTTATGTACCAGGCACGGAGTGGCCATATGGAAGTTTAGGAATTTACTGTGTGGGCGCAGTCTTTCTTCCCCACCCCGTGGGTTGGTCTTGTGAGGGCCAGTCTTTATTCCCCATCCCGTGGGCTGGTCTTGTGAGGGCCAGTCTTTATTCCCCATCCCGTGGGCTGGTCTTGTGAGGGCCAGTCTTTATTCCCCATCCCGTGGGCTGGTCTTGTGAGGGCCAGTCTTTATTTCCCATCCTGTGGGCCGGTTTTCTGAGGGCCAGTCTTTCTCCCCTACTCCGTTGGTTGGTCTTGTGAGGGCCAGTTTTTATTCCCCATCCCGTGGGTCAGTCTTGTGAGGGCCAGTTTTTATTCCCCATCCCGTGGGTCGGTCTTGTGAGGTTCAGTCTTTCTTCCCCACCCCGTGGGTCGGTCTTGATGTATTTCCTGCTCTGTTAAATTATGTGCTCTCTTCTGTTACAATATGTTACACTATCTGTTTTTAGTATTTGTTTGCCTGTTTGGTGTAATGCACTAGAATGACATGTATGGTTCCCATATATAGTTTAGAACCACATCTTTATATTCTTTATAATCTTTATGTTCAAAAAATTTCTTAATTCATTAACATAATTAGTTAACTAGCTCAATTATTTATTCATTAGCCAAACGTGGTGTGTTAGTGGTGGAGTCAAAAAATACATTTGTGTATTGGATGGTTACTTCAAATACTGAGGTGACTTTAGGAGCGGTTTTGTAATGGCTAAGCTGACATACTTGGACAGACAGATAATGACGTAGCTTTATACCCACATGAAGCTCATTTTCTCAGACTGCCTAAGACGTTTGTACAGAACACATGGTACACATATGGTACAGAAAAAACAATAAATAAATTAAATACATTCACTTAGATCTAAAGTTTTTACTTGGATATTACAAAGCAATCGCAGCAGGATACTGGGGAAGTCTTTATTTATCTTTATCTTGAAATGAAATTACTGAACTGTTTTTTTCCTAATATTATTTTCCTTATACAATATCTCTTATTTATGATATATACTGTATCAATTTTCAGAAAAATAACTCAGAGCAACCATATCTTACATTTTGAGTAATTAGGGTATTTCTTAGTAAATAACTTTCGAGGCCTTGAAACTTTATAGTTGGTTTTCCAGTGGGGGTGCTTGTATCTGCCAGGCTCAGATATGGTAGAATATTTTATTCAATATTTAAGCAACTTTAGAAGCAGGTTTTGCATGAAGGGCTTGGCAAGTAAAATGGTAAAGATGTTAAATATTAGAACATTTAATAGAAGCTGGGTTATCTGGAATACTTGCTCCATGGAAGACTGGATTCTGTAAACATACTTTCCATGATTGCTAACTAGCCAAAATTGTTTATGCTACAGATAGTTATATAAAATTAAATTCATAAAAAGACTTCATCAATGAATAATTCATTTTCAAATGTTATTTTTGTGTTGCTTATTTGAAAGCCAAAAAAATCAAACCAGTGCAATCAAAATTGGTTACCCCCCCATTTTTAATCCTTTTGATTTTTGATTGTCTCCATTTTAATTACAATTGAGTGATACTGAATTCGTGATGCATATGCTAGGTGCTTGATTACAGTTCACAGAAAACATTATTTGAATTTCTAAACATTTGAATATCTTGAAGATCTGTATTTCAATGTCTAATTTTGTGTTTTATGGGTTATTCAAGTTTAAAAACAACTTCATTCATTCATTCACACACACGCACACACACACACACACACACACACAAGTTGGTATTTCTATCTAAATGGGGACCGTCCATTCATTTCTATGGGAAAAGCCCTAATCCCAATCACGACACCCTTAACCCCTACCCATCCCTAACCTTAACCATAAGTAACCAACCCAAATACAAGACTTTTGGCATTTTTACTTTTTTGATTGCATTCACAGATTTTTATAAATCTGATGTTATCCAAATGAGGACCTCAAAAGATGTCCCCAAAAGTAGGGGAATTTCAGGTTTTACTACACTTTGGGGACAATTTGGTCCTCAAATGTGATCTATGCAAACCCACACACACACACACACACACACACACACATGTCGGGTAAACGTATCCTTATGGGGACCGCTCATTCATTTCAATGGGAAAAATGCTAACGCTAACTATGACAACCTTAACCCCTACCCTGCCCTAACCATAACCATAAGTAACCTAACAAAATACAAGAGTTTTTGCATTTTTAGTTTTTCCATAGCAGTCACCGATTTTTATAAAATAGAGTTTTCCCTTATGGGGACCAGGAAACGGATATTTATCACGTTATGGGGACATTATATAAGGATAGGTAAACCCACTCACACACACACACACACACACACACAGGCTGTGAATAATATTTCCTCCTAATCCGTACATTCATCTGTCCATTCATCCATCCATCCACTTATGCTCAGGGTGCTGGAACATTTCTCTTTGTGGTGTGTCATCACATTAAATGAGTATTGATTGTGATGTGTTCTGCAGCGGTGGCTCAGTGTGTGATTATACTATATGAGTATTGATTGTGATGTGTTCTGCAGCGGTGGCTCAGTGTGTGATTATACTACATGAGTATTGATTGTGATGTGTTCTGCAGCGGTGGCTCAGTGTGTGATTATACTAAATGAGTATTGATTGTGATATGTTCTGCAGCGGTGGCTCAGTGTGTGATTATATTAAATGAGTATTGATTGTGATGTGTTCTGCAGCGGTGGCTCAGTGTGTGATTA
Organism: Paramormyrops kingsleyae; assembly: GCF_048594095.1. Taxonomy (NCBI): domain Eukaryota; kingdom Metazoa; phylum Chordata; class Actinopteri; order Osteoglossiformes; family Mormyridae; genus Paramormyrops; species Paramormyrops kingsleyae. The sequence goes on along the minus strand of NC_132806.1, from coordinate 32,352,446 downwards.
TACTATATGAGTATTGATTGTGATGTGTTCTGCAGCGGTGGCTCAGTGTGTGATTATATTAAATGAGTATTGATTGTGATGTGTTCTGCAGCGGTGGCTCAGTGTGTTATTATATTAAATGAGTATTGATTGTGATATGTTCTGCAGCGGTGGCTCAGTGTGTGATTATACTAAATGAGTATTGATTGTGATGTGTTCTGCAGCGGTGGCTCAGTGTGTGATTACATTAAATGAGTATTGATTGTGATGTGTTCTGCAGCGGTGGCTCAGTGTGTGATTATACTACATGAGTATTGATTGTGATGTGTTCTGCAGCGGTGGCTCAGTGTGTTATTATATTAAATGAGTATTGATTGTGATATGTTCTGCAGCGGTGGCTCAGTGTGTGATTATACTAAATGAGTATTGATTGTGATGTGTTCTGCAGCGGTGGCTCAGTGTGTGATTACATTAAATGAGTATTGATTGTGATGTGTTCTGCAGCGGTGGCTCAGTGTGTGATTACATTAAATGAGTATTGATTGTGATGTGTTCTGCAGCGGTGGCTCAGTGTTGCTTAGGGCAGACAAGCATCTCTAAATTGAATGAAGCATATATTTTGTGAAGGACAGGAATCATGTCTATGATGTTCCCCTTCTGCTGCCAGGGATAGCCTCCCCCAAACTGTGAACTGTGGTATGTGGGTGGATAATGGATGTGGGGGGGGGGGGGGGGTAGGACTGTACCCTCATTCCTCCAAGATGTCACTGCCTACTTGATGTGTTTTTACCTGATGCTTGAGAGCTTGAGGCATTTCTGCTGTTGTGGAGCAGGGCTGTGCAGTCTTACCCGCAAAGCGCCGCTGTGTATGCAGGTGTTTGGGGTAACCTTTAACCTTCAAACCCAGGAGTGAGAACTCATCAGCCAATCAGTCCTATAATTAGTAATCTAATGAAGGAGTTGCAGCGAAAACCCGCACACCCAACAGCCCTTTCTGGATGAGACTGGCGGTCCCAGTTTCAGAGCATTTCCTTCCGTTAGAATCTCAGCTTCACACCTCTCCTTTGTCTTTGTTGCTGTCGCTGTCCATCTTCTGTAACAAACTCTTATCTGGAATTAGCTCCCGTATGAGTTCATAGGTGTTGTATGTAATTAACTGTAATTCAAGGCAAAGCAGGACTTGGCCTGGTGCATCTCACTCAGTCACTTGAATTACTGAAAATAGATGCGTCTCTGAGGGGTGTCATGGTGCTGCCGTGTTTAGCACAGTTGTCTCACATCCCTGGGGTCAGGGTTTGGCTCCATGTGCATGGAGGTTGCATGTTCTCCCCAAGTCGTTGTAGGGCTTCCTCTGGGTACTCTGGCTTCCCCCCTGCAGTCCAAAAATATGCTGAGGTTAATTGGAGTGTGTCCTGTGATGGGTCGGCACCCTATTTAGGGTTGTTCCCTTATGTCCACAGGCTCCAGACCTCCTGTGGTTACAGAAGATGGATGGATGGAGACACTTGTTTGCAACCGTAGCTGTGAGCTCATGAGTGAGCAGAAGGCACTTTCATTTGTGCCACACTGCACGCCCACGGTGATCATGCTGAAACGTTTCTGGCTGACAGTTCGCTTGCCCTTCATTGCTGGCACACAGTGGTGGTGTGGAGTGCTGAGTCGGGCAGCCTGTTATTCATCCTTTCACTCGCAGGCACTGCAAATTCCATCCATCTTGTGTAACCACTTGTCCTATTCAGGGTCGTGGGGGGTCCGGAGCCTATGCTGGAGGCTACGGGCGCAAGGCGGGGAACAACCCAGGATGGGGCACCAATCCATTGCAGGGCACACTGCAAATTCCTGAAAGCAGTTTACATTTCAACTTGTACTTTTTCATCCAGTCCAGATGTGACACAGTTGCATATATGCGAACAAAAATTATTCCCGTCTTTCAGTTGATAAATCTCTGCTTAGTAACGAAGGTAATAATTATTTTAATTGATTTGTCAATATGATGATCCTCTCAATGAACTCAATATCTGAAGGGTCCCATATCCATTTAGAAAGCTCTGCAAACTGAGCACAACAGATAGACCTGGATTCGAACTGAAAATGGGCCTTTGACAGTCATGTACATTTCTTTAAATACTGTGCCGTTTGAGTAGTGACAGACTGGAAACCCTTTGAAGAACGGAATCTGAAATGTAAATAAAGCAAAACTAAAGATGTGTGAAACCCACAGACAGCTAAGCAGAAACACTAACTTCTCCAGTGTCTCCGGAATCGGTTCCCCTTTGAACCCACCCTGCTGATCCTGGCAAAGCAAGTAATCCAACCAGGACCATTTGAGTTTCATTAAGTTGACAATGGGGTGGTGAGGAATTGAGATGTAGATGCTGGAAAAACAGCCAAACACATTGCTGTACCCAGAGGTGATTCGAGGGACACCGGGGGCCCATCATGGGCCCCCCAACGCAGCCCCCCCCCCTAGAGATAGTCAAATTTAACACCATTACTTTAGCGTCTAAATGAATAATATCAACAAAGAGAATTTATTTGTGAAATTCCATAATTCACAAATAAAGCAGATTTCTTGTTGCAGTGCACTATGTAATCGGCCCAGCTTGGGGGGGGAGGGGGGCAGCGACCCTGTCCCTACACCTCCGGCTGCACCTATACATGCCCCTGTTATTTCTCACTGTGAAGAATAGAGTGGCTGCTTTAACTCTTCATCTATCTTCTGCACAGTGCATTAATCTAAGACGCTGTACCTGCTGCTTCCAGGCCGTTTTTATATCTCCAGGTAGGATTAGCCTGCGTTTATTACTAATCGTCTTTCAGTATTGTGCAGATCTATTTGTGAACATTGCATTTTGTTTTTAATTAGTTATTCAAATGTGTGATTGTCAGACACCCAGGTTAAGCTGTAATGCTACAGAGGTCCAGTGAGGTTTGTAAGGTTGATGATGCGTAGAAAATGTGCCTGGTCATTATCATTCGTTCAGTCTTTTTCCTTGATTTTCCTGCAGCACCTGAAGCTTTCTTCCTGTTAGGCATTACTTGTTCTCAATCCGTCATTGACTGGGGAGGTTTAATCTGAAACAGAAGCTCGGCCAATAGGACCCTTATTCATTCTTTCACATTTTTCCATATATTATAAAAAAGTCTACAATCTAGACATTGTAGGAAAAACACAGCTGGATGTCATATTTAAATACTGTATGTTTAAAGAATTTAGCTTTGGGAACATGGGCTCCTTTTCACCTGTGAAAATACAGCTTGTCTTTTACTGACCTTTTATAAATGCAGTCGGCCACCAGGGATTGGTTCCTGGACCCCTTTCAGATACCAAAATCTGCAGATGCTCAAGTCCCTTAAATAAAATAGCATATTTGCATATAACCTACGCAGATTCTCCCGTATACTTTCAATTATCTGTAGATTACTTATAATACCTAATAGAATGGAAATGCTGTGTATATAGTTGTCATACTATATTGTTTATGGAATAATGACAGGAAATCAGTATATGTTCAGTGCAGATGCAACCAGGCATCATAATAGAAACAGAAAGTATAATGATACATAGAGAAATTATAAATTAATTTATATAACCACGCCACGGGATTGTCAGGGTAAGTTGGTCGTTCTGTTACGACGATGGGGCATGATGGAGGTACGGTGTGGTGACAGAGAGGGAGACTAAGCAAAGAGCAGGAAGAGAACACAATGACTGGCTGAGGAGCAGAACCAGAGCAGGTACTTAGATATGCATGAGATGAGGGTTAGACAAGGAAAACAAGAGTAACAAGACAGAAGTGAGGGTAATAAACAACACTACAGATTCAAACACTAGGAGATATTGGGAACAGGGGTAAACAGAAAATAACAGAACTAAACCAGATGCCGGCAGGGTGAACTATAACCAAAGTCACAAAAACAAATATGAGGACATTTAACCAAGATGACAAAACTCGAAATGAAGGTAGGGGGGCATCGGTTTTATCCCATACAGGTGGGCTGAGGAACAGGGGAGCGGATTACGACCCATGAAACATGCAAGACTGGGGGAAGACCAAAATGGACGGCCAGCAACGGCAGCTGGCCAAGCAGGGGAGGAGGTGCGGCAGGGAAGGATCCTGACAGCCCCACCACTGGAAGTTTGAGGTGACAGTGATACTGTTCAATATGTTCAGTTAAAGTTCTACCCGTGATTTACTCATTTTCTCCTACTTACTCATGTAAAAAGGGTCAAATTAAAAACGATGCCCCCTAAAAGGTCCACTGTGCCCCCGCGCCGCCCCTACTTATATCACGTTGTACTTATTTAGCCGGATCCAACAATGACCTTGGGGTCTGAACCAGCACCGTCCTAACACTACCACTCCTATGTATTATATGTTTAAGAATATGATGCAAGTAAAGCTTAAAGCAAGATATTTAACATTACAATATTAAATTCTAAATTTAATTTTTTAAGATTGCCCAAGTGATATATATATATATATATATTAGTTAAATAGTTGGTAAGAAGCTTGGCAAACAAAATAAAGAAATAGTGAGCCAAACTGTCACTAGTGCTTAGAAGAACAGACCTGGTTTTTGCTTTTTAAGGTGACAGTTATTCATTCCTGTGAAGTTTGCCTGGTTCTCTTCTGTAGAGGAATAAGAATTATGTGTCACAAAGAAAGTGCTGCACTGTGAATTATAACACTGTGAGATTTAGGATGATCAATTTTACATGTGGCTACATTGGAATCATAGTAGAAAAGAAATGTCAAGATATGACAAGCGTGAGGCAGAGATTAAGAACCTAATTCAATCTCACAGCAAACCTTTTTCTCTCGAGAAAAGAGACTTTTGCTGGAAGTGCTGTGCTTAGCGAACAATCATTGCAATTTATTTGCATAATAGAGTTTGAGGGAACATTGTAATGCATTTGCAGATAGGTAGTCTGCTTTGCCGGCAACAAAAGAACCGTCATAAGGTATGAAGAAGTCCAAGAGTATTTCAACTGGAACTGGAACTGGAACCAAGCCTAGATTACAGAAGCTTTAATCAAATATTGCATTAGAATAGAACTGTAGCACTGTTGCCTCATACCTCTGGGACCCGGGTTCAAGTCTCCGTCATGGAGACATGTGTGGACTTTGCATGTTCTCCCTGTGTCATGGTGGGGTTTCCTCCAGGTACTCCGGTTTCCCCCCACAGTCCAAAAACATGCTGAGGTTAATTGGAGTTACTAAATTGCCCATAGGTGTGCATGTGTATGTGAATGGTGTGTCAGCGTGCCCTGCGATGGGTTGGCGCTCCACCCTGGGTTGTTCCCTGCCTTGTGCCCTGCGATGGGTCGGCGCCCTGCGATGGGTCGGCGCCCTGCGATGGGTTGGCGCCCCACCCTGGGTTGTTTCCTGCCTTGTGCCCATTGGCTGCAGACTCCCTACACAGGGCAAGCGGTTAAAGAAAATGGATGGATGGCATATGTGTTATCAGTATCACTTTGCAGTGTTAATACTACGCAGTGCCCTGGGGGTTTGGCTCTGTGGATTAGCACTCTCTCCATAACTGGACAGTTTTTGGATGAAACCCATGATCACCGGAGTAATTTCGCAATCAGACCCTTCAGCTGGGCCCTCAGCCCCTGTCCCTCCCAGGATCTTTGCTGGTCCCACTTTGTCAGTCGTATGTTGCTTTTCATAAAAGCATCAGATAAACATACATACTAAACATTAATTCTCTCCTAATAAATACAAAGAAAAATTTATTGTTTGCAAAATTTTTCTAATATTAAATGCAAACACACCAGACACTTGTACAATTTAGATTAAATATACCTGATATCTTATTACAAAAGGCATTTATGCTAATCTACAATCCCGTTTGGCGCATCATGAAATGAAAAATACTAAACTGTTGAGCAATTGATATCCTATATCAGGCAAAAATGGGACAACATTTCACTTTCAAAACTCCAGCAGCTGGTCTCCTCAGTGCCCAAATGTTTACCGAATGTCGTTAAGTTCAATATGTATAGTTAGTGCAATTTGTATATATTTGTAATATATTCTTTTATTACTCGTGCCTCACATTGAGTCGCCTGCACTTTCGCAATTTTGTTGCCAAATGGCAATGACAATAAAGATTATCATATCATATCTTATGTTATCTTATCTTATCATATCTTATCTTAAAAGAAGCAGTGAATCAACAAAGTGGGCAACATGCTGCTGTACCAGCGTTTGTGAAGCGTGTTGCTGGCATCAAGTTCAAATTGCGAACAAGGACATGATTTGGAAGTGAAAAGAAGATGCGAAATATCTGGATGAGCATTATACTATATACAGTGGTACCTCAGAATTCGAATTTAATCCGTTCAGAACTCCGGATCGAATCCTAAAAAGGTCGAGTTGTGATCAAATTTTCCCCATAAAAAATAATGGAGAACCAATTAATTGGTTCCCGGCCCCAAAAAATTACACCTAAATATGTTTTTTTTTTTAGCATTTAAACACAAAATGAACCGGATAAAACAAGAAGAGAATATACTATACTAAACACATCTAAGCACATTTATCAAAACAGTAATTTGTAAAGTAAGAAAATAAATGTATCCAAACAATGTGTCCTGCCCCGATCGTCCGCTCCTTCTGTGTGCCACGCCCCCTCCTTAACCCCCGTGTGGAATCCCCATGTGAGCAGCTGTTTCTGGTTGTTGTCATTAGTCCTCTGTATTTCGTCCGCGTTTCAGTTTGTTTCCCCAGTCCGGTCATTGTATTGTCCGTCTGCGTTTTGCCTGCCTTACCTGTAATTAAACCCCATATTCCCCGATACCCTGATGTCTGCGCCTTTGTCTCTTTTCCATCCCGTCCTGCTCGGCACGACAATATTATTATAATTAAACGTATTAATGATTTATTATTAATATTGAAATAATTCATAAAAAATCTTTATTTTTAAATGTATTTTATTATATAATAATAATTACTGTTACTGTCTATCATTGTCTAAATGTATTTTTACTGTCTAAATATATGTATTCAGCTAGTGTAAACATGCATGATGCTATCACAGCGAACGCGAGGCTGAGACTGAAGCGTTACCCTTTGTTTCTGCTGAGAGATGTGCCACATGACTCATTTCCCCACGCATACAGTACAAGTAATCTTAGGTCAGTGTTCACTGTTTGACTTCTGAGATTCAGATCAAGTTCTAGGTAATTTTTTTTTTTACTGGTTGGTTCGACTTTTAAGAAATTCAAGTTCTAATGAGTTCGAGAACTGAGGTACCACTGTACTGGAAAAGCAGTGCATGTGACGAATGATGCACGGTACTTACAGGGATGGTCATTATGTATCCCTGCACCCCGATCCCGGGTAAGTGCTTATAAAATGGATATATGGCATACTTATGCATGCATATGTAACTGAAGTATTAAATTCCAACCTACCTGACCAAGAATGAAAGAAAAACACATGTAAGAGATATAAGCAAATGTATGTCAACAAAAACATGTCAAAGTTGCATGGTGACAATAATATTCTTGAATAAGTATATATAGGAGTGAAGGAAGTACAAAATTAATTCTTTTTACATGTAAGAGAAGAGAATCACACAGTGCTTTTTGTTAAGCTAAATCCTGTCCTCTTGGTGTAATTGGATCACCAATGACTGCTCTGTGGTTGTAAGACCATTACAACCACAGAGGATCACCCTTCACCTCATGCAGAAAGTCACACAGGTTGACTGGGAGCTATCAGTGAATATAATGTTTGTTTTGCTTCAGTGCTGCCTGTTCCCTTGAAATTAACACCAGGTTTCAAGTTGTGCATGAGTGAGTATCCCATTCCCACTGAAACACCAACAAGGCAATTATAAAGAACCTACAAAAGCGTAATACCAAGTGTAGCAAACTCTATTAATTATGAACTATTTATATTCACTATTGCTCTTAGCAAGGATATTAATGTTACCACAAGATGTTAGTGTGGAAGGACACCATTGGTTTTCTCTAAAGAGAATTAGTTGTGAGAGATAAGGATCAGCTTCACATGTGAACCTGTGAGGAGAAACAGCACTACATGGAAACTGGTAACACTTTACACAAATAACATAGTATTATACTATTAATTATGTATTAATTAACCACAAACTAAGTCTTAGTTACATACTGATCTCATGTTAATTCATCATTAATGAATTGTGATGCATGTCTTATCTCAAGCAGTTACTATATCCATCCATCCATCCATCCATCCATCCATCCATCCATTTTCCAAACTGCTTATCCTTCTGGGTTGCGGGGGGCAGCCCATCACAGGCAGTTACTATATTTGTTAGTATATCTGTTAATGCTGTAAACCTTTGTGAACTACTGAAGGAACAAGTAATGAATAAGTGAAAGAAATACTGATCTCTTCTTTGTTCATCATTAATGAATTGATGTATCATCTCAAGTAGCGATTATATTTGTTCATGATTTGTTCAGAATTTGTATTTAAGTACTAATGGAGCCATTACTAAGTACTTGTGCCCCGTAAAGTAAAATGTTACCTGGAAACTACATGATGTTAGTTGCATGTTTTTATTTTTATTAACAGAAATGTAGATTTATTTACATGTGTTTCTATATACAGATACTTGAACCTATTAAATTATGTTTGCATGCATTTATAATGATCATATTCCTTGTTTGAGGCTCCAGAATAGCCCTGTTCTAGTTGATATTTTTTGGTATTTCATTTTCATGATTCCACTTAAAAATATGAAGCTGTATTAATGGAAGAGAGACAAACTGGGCCGTATCTAATTGATGTCAACCGCAACTTATGGTTTCCTAAATCAAACATTTGTTTGGTATGTCTTTTGTTCTTTTATGAATCAGGCAGAGCTGAGTCTTATCATTATGTTAATAGTTTGTCAATGCAAATCTTTGCATTCATTATTGAAGTCTGAATGAATTGTTTGCTTCACAAACACCAGTAATCACTCCGTCTCAAGCTCACTCGAGCTTCTTGTTGACTGAGATGCCTGCAGCTCTCATGGCAAGAGCTTAGGGTAAATATAATAATTGAATTCTAATTTTTTGGACCTTCCCACATTGTATGTAAAATAAACAAACACAGAGATAAATAAATAAATGTTTTCTTTCCATTTACATTTCTATTAAGTAGTTTTATTGCAAATCACTGGATGCCAGAATTCTTGATGAATTATGAATAGCTCCTGCAAATTCTCTGCTGAGATCCGCAAATTCACACACAAATGAGGTTCATGGCTCACTGCCTTGTGAACTGATAGTCGTCACATGTCAGATTCTCACCTTCACATGGAGTGATTTTCTCCCTGTGCAGTGCAAATAGAGTCTGTGTCGAATGCAAATCTGCAAGTTATTTATGAACCAGAGGTATGTTTTCATAAAGAACACAATTAGTGAACACAATCTTTTCTTTCACCACTGGACACCTGCACTCATACAAATAACTATGAAGAATTTAGTCATGTCAGTCAACCGAACTGCATGCCTTTGGTCTGTGAGAGGAGACTGGGGTACCCAGAGGAAACCGGCACAACAGGGGAGAGCATACCGAACATGCACACAACATGGGAGAGCATGCAGAACATGCATGCAACACGGGAGAACATGCAGAACATGCATGCAACATGGGAGAGCATACAGAGCATGCTCACAATATAGGAGAACAGACAGAATCTATGCATTTTGAATAAATATTCTCCCTTGGCAAGCAGAAAATGCTTGCAAACTACATGTGAATAAAGATGTAATATGTATAGATTGAGTCATCCAGCCAGTGACATCAATTTCTCTAACATGGGTCACTGCTGCTCATTATAAAGTACCCAAGCATTACAGTGTAAGGCAGCAGTTAATGGTTTGTAACAAGGATAGATATAATTTTTCTTCTCATATAGGAAGAGTAAAGTTTTATGAAAGACATTGTACTATCATGAAGGGGAACCACATTACATTTTAAATATGCAACAAAGCACAGGAAGGCAGATCCTTAAGAGGATATAAGTTCATCTTCAACAACTGTCTCCCAGAAAACAAATAATTGGATTTGGCTGTACTTTGTTGTAACAGAGTAGAGGACAGTGATCGCAGCCCGGCAGACTGTCATTGCATTGCTTGCAGAAAAGCTACTGTCTCTGAGAAACTGCAGTGAAAATTTCTACAACAAAGAATTGCAAAATACAGTAACTGCCGTGGGATTCATTAAATGCAAGGTTATCAAGATGACTTCATACAGCAAACACATTACTAGTCCTTAAATGGCTGTATGTTACGTCCTGCATGTTTTGGGACGAGTTGGGTGCTCTGGGTTCTTTGCCTGTGTTTTTTTTTTTCTCTTCTATCCCTTCTAACAGGCAGACGCGTCGGGACCGGATTGGGGGATTAATAGCCCCGCCTGTCGTCCCGGGTGTTCCGGTTGGTCGTCCAGCCGGCGCGGCGTTTTTAAAAGCGAGCCCAGCTTACTGAAGAAGGAGAGTCTTGGAGCCCAGCAGCCTTTGTTGCCTGTAGTTGTCTGTTGTCTGGTCGTTGCTACGACCTGTGATGCTGATCACTTTGTTAACCGAGTCCTTCGGTTGAATAAAAACATTAGAAGCTTAAAAACAGACCGGAGATTGGGCATGGTTTGTTCGGTTGGTTGTTGGCGTGACAGGACCCTTTTGTCACTTGCCCTTACCCTAGACAGGGACGTGACAAAATTGGGGGCTCATCCGGGATCTGCGTTGGCAGATACTTTGTACTAGGGATTGTGTGTAAGGCTGAACTCCAGTTAGGCAGGTTGTTCCAGCTGGGTTTCGCTTCGGCGCAACTCATCCATCGGAACACTGTTTTCTTATTTTCTCTTTGTTTTGTTTGGGGGTAATCCTGGGTGGGGGTACGCATTCGGACAAGGGGTTACTTGTCACGAGTTTTGCGTTTAAAGTTGCCTCGAGCCCGGTAAGCCCTTGAAGACTAGTCAGGGTGAGAGTCCATGGGGGTAGGTCAGGATCTGGAGTTCATCCTAGACAGTGCCCGTATGCTGTGTGTACTTCCTTAACGGGTTAAGGTTGGGACGGTAGTCGCGTTAGGGTGGTGTATTGTGGTGTGAAAATGGTTTCTGTTCAGGATGAGTTTATGCTTGATCCCTCGGAGGACTTTTTGGGTAAGTGTACTAAAGATCAGCTATTACAGATCGCTGAGAGCCATGAGGTCCCCGTGTCCACTCAGGCAAGAAAGCTTAAGGAGACTTTGTTGCAGAGCGTTGTCTCTGGGTTAGTGGAGAAGGGAGTTTTGTTATCTGGTCCGGCCATGTCGGGTCTTTCTGAGGTTTCAGGGGTGACAGCTGAAGTAATGAAGAAAGAGATAACGCTGCCAGAACGGCAGATACAGCTGGAGGTAGCGAAATTGCGAGCAGATAGGGAAGCCCGCGTGCTAAGGGAGAGGGAGTTGGACAAAGAGCTAGCCTTCAAGCGGTTGGAGCATGAGCGAGAAATGAGGAAATTCGACTTGGAGGAGCGGGAGCGTGAGCGTGCACGGGAGTTTGAGGAACGACAGTTTACGTTAAAGAAACTAGAGCTGGAGTTGGAAGTTGTTAGGGCAACCCAGACCGCTCAGAACCTTGCCCAAGTATCCCCTGCCCCTGACAATCTTGCGCTGGTAGAACCCGCTTTTGATGTTGGACGAAATATTCGTATGGTGCCACCTTTTTCTGAGAAAGAAGCGGAAAAGTATTTTTCACATTTTGAGCGTGTTGCTCTTACGTTAAAATGGCCTAAGGAGGTTTGGACACTGCTGTTGCAGTGTGTATTAACGGGGAAAGCACAGGAAGTATACTCTGCCCTCACCGTGGAGCAGGGCTCAGACTATACCACTGTTAAAAATGCCATCCTGCGTGCATATGAGTTGGTGCCTGAAGCATATCGACAACGCTTCCGTACTTATAGAAAAGGAGGTCAGCAAACTTATGTTGAGTTTGCTCGCGAAAAGCTTAACATGTTTGATCGGTGGTGTGTTTCTCAGAAAGTGCAATCTATGGATCAATTACGGGAGTTGATTCTCGTAGAGGAGTTTAAAAATTGCGTTTCAGAAGCGGTAGTAACCCATTTAAATGACCAGAAAGTCTCAACCCTTATGCAAGCAGCTGTTTGTACAGACGAGTTTGTGTTGACACACAAAACTGTGTTCACACCGCGTTCGTGTCGTGAAATGCCTTCGCCGAGTTCCAAAGTTTGGAAAAACTCAAATGCCGGTAAGACCGATTCTCTGAATGTATCACGAGAGTGTTTTTATTGTCATGAGGTTGGTCATTTGATTAAAACTTGCCCTGTGTTGAAGCGTAAAACTCAGTCAAAAGGGCCAGCACCGAAAGGGGTTGGTTTTGTTGCTGCCGCAAGTTCGCATTCTGCGGCAGAAGTAACTGGGGTTGATGCGCTTTATGGTCCTTTTGTTTTGCCTGGCACCCTTTCGTTACCTGGTCAGGAGAAGGGTGGGGTTTCGATTACTATACTGAGGGATACGGGGGCAGGTCAGTCTTTTGTCTTAGAGTCGGTTTTATCGTTTTCGGATGAAAGTTTCTGTGGTGCGGATGTGCTCGTTCAGGGAATTGAGTTGGGCATTGTTAAAGCCCCACTGCACATGGTGCATATTCAGTGTGAGCTGGTTTCAGGGTTGGTGAGAGTGGCGATTCGTCCTCAGCTACCCGTAAAAGGAGTAGCTTTTATATTGGGTAATGATTTGGCTGGGGGCAAAGTTTGTCCTTCTCCTGAGGTAATTAACCCCCCTTCTGAGCAAACGTTAAACTTCGCCCCTGAAGTTGCTTCCGTTTTCCCTGCTTGTGCGGTTACACGGGCGCAGTCACGTAGAATGGGTAGCAGTATGGATTTGTCGGACACTTTTCTGTGTATGGATGGGTTGTCTAATCCCCCACAGGTATCCCGATCGTTTAGTTTATCGTCCCCTGTCCGTGGTGCTGAATCGGATTTGGTGCTTCCTTTTGATAGACTCTTACTGTTATCCGAACAGGAAAAGGATCCCTCTTTAACTAAATGTCGGGGGTCGGTAATATCTAAGGACAACGTTTCCTCTATACACGTCGCGTATTACTGGGATGATGGCGTGTTAATGCGGAAATGGACTCCGACCAATTCCGATGATTATGGGTGGAATTCAGTATATCAGATGGTGGTGCCGGAAAAGCTGCGCCTACAGGTACTTCGTTTGGCACACGATCATGACTTGGCTGGTCACTTGGGGGTTACGAAGACTTATAAGCGGGTTCTTCGGTTTTTTTTTTGGCCTGGGTTGAAAGCCGACGTGGCTAGGTATTGTCGTTCGTGCCATCGCTGTCAGATAGCGGGTAAGCCAAATCAGTCCATTCCTCCGGCTCCGCTTCGACCCATTCCGGTTATGGGTGAGCCTTTTGATCGGATTATAATGGACTGTGTTGGGCCGTTGCCTCGGACTAAAACCGGGTATAAGTACCTGTTGACATTGATGTGTGCAGCGACTCGTTATCCGGAGGCAATACCGCTGCGTTCTTTAAAATCAAAAGTTATCATCAAAGCCTTACTTCAGTTTTTTTCTACGTTTGGTCTGCCTAAGGTTGTGCAAACGGACCAGGGTTCTAATTTCTTATCACGTTTGTTTGCGCAGGTTTTAAGTTATTTGGCGATTAAGCATGAGGTGTCCAGTGCGTACCATCCAGAGTCACAGGGTGCTCTCGAGCGATTCCACCAAACCCTTAAATCAATGCTTCGTACGTATTGTCTGGATTCCGAAAAAGAGTGGGATGAAGGGGTTCCACTACTTTTATTTGCTGTACGTGAGACTACGCAAGAATCACTTGGGTTTAGTCCAGCGGATTTGGTTTTTGGGCATACTGTGCGTGGCCCTTTAAAAATGCTGCGCGAACGATGTGTATCCGAAGAGAGTGTTGAGTCCAGTAACGTGCTTGATTATGTTAGCTCGTTTCGAGAGCGGTTGCATCGCGCGTGTGACGTGGCTCGAACTTCTCTGGTATCTTCTCAAGCTAGGATGAAGGTTTACTATGATCGAAAAGCGGTGTCTCGTTCCTTTACGGACGGCGATCAGGTGTTGGCTTTATTGCCCGTAGTTGGTTCTGCGTTGCAGGCGAAATTTTCCGGTCCTTATGTAGTGCAGTCTAAGTTAAGTGAGACCGATTATGTTATACGTACACCGGATCGCAGGCGGAAAACTCGTGTTTGCCACGTTAATATGTTGAAGCCTTATGTTAGGCGAGAGGTTACGACGGATTCGGCCTCCGCCGTACCTGTGGTTTGTGCTGCTGTGAGGCCAACTCTATATTGTCCGGAGGAGGATGGTCTTAGCTTGCGTGACGTTCCGGTTACTGGGGCGCGTTTGCCTAATTCTGACATTCTGGGAAAACTGGATGAACATCTGTCGTATTTGTCAGTAGATCATCGCCAGGAGATAATCCGAGTAATTCGTTTCCATTTGTCATTGTTTATGGATGTCCCTTCGCAAACGCACGTTATTAGTCACGATATTGATGTTTGTGGTCATGTGCCAATTAAGCAGCATGCATATCGTGTGAACCCCACAAAACGTGCTGTGATGCAGTCCGAAGTTCAATATCTCGTGGAAAATGGTTTTGCTGGGCCTAGTGCCAGTGCCTGGAGTTCTCCGTGTTTGTTGGTTCCAAAACCCGATGGAACTTATAGGTTCTGTACGGATTACCGTAAGGTTAATGCCGTCACTAAACCAGATTCATTTCCTTTGCCTCGCATGGAGGACTGTGTGGACAAGGTGGGTTCAGCTCGTTTCGTGACTAAGTTGGACTTGCTTAAAGGTTATTGGCAAGTACCATTAACACCTCGAGCAGCTGAAATATCTGCATTCGTCACCCCTGATGACTTTATGCAGTACTCTGTTATGGCCTTTGGGCTTAAAAATGCACCTGCCACGTTTCAACGACTAATGCATATAGTTTTGTCTGGAGTTCCTCACTGTGCAGCATATCTCGATGACATCGTGATTTATTCTTCCACTTGGGAAGAACATGTTATGGATCTTCAGGTGGTTTTTACTCGTTTGGGAAAGGCATGCCTTACACTCAATCTGGCTAAATGTGAATTTGGAAAAGCCACTGTGTCTTATTTAGGGAAGCAGGTTGGTCATGGTAAAGTTCGCCCTGTTTCAGCTAAAATCCAGGCTGTGGCCAATTTTGTAGTACCAACTACGAAAAGAGAACTCCGTAGGTTTTTGGGGATGGCTGGATACTACCGTGGGTTTTGTAGAAACTTCTCTGATGTGGTTTTACCCCTTACGAACTTGCTTGGTGCATCTCGCACTTTTGAGTGGACTAAGGATTGCCAGACTGCTTTTGATAGTGTTAAAGCTATTCTGTGTAGTGCCCCTGTTCTTTCAGCTCCCGATTTTCATCGCCCATTCAAGCTGGAAGTAGATGCCAGTGCCACTGGAGCCGGTGCTGTGCTCCTACAAGAGGATAGTGGTGGCATAGACCACCCTATTTGTTACTTCTCAAAGAAGTTCTTAAAACACCAGAAGAATTACAGCACCATCGAGAAGGAGGCATTGGCTCTGTTGCTTGCACTGCAGTACTTTGAGGTGTATGTGGGTTCTACATCGCTTCCTGTCTTAGTTTTTACGGATCATAATCCATTAACGTTTTTATCCCGAATGTGTAATGCCAACCAACGCATCATGCGATGGTCACTGTATCTCCAGGGATTTAATTTGGAGATAAGATATAAGCGAGGCACCGATAATATTTTGGCGGATGCATTATCTCGGGCCGCGTAGATGTCCAACTGAGCCAGTTTGCATAGGATGCTGTAATTTGGTGGTGGGGGTGTTACGTCCTGCATGTTTTGGGACGAGTTGGGTGCTCTGGGTTCTTTGCCTGTGTTTTTTTTTTTCTCTTCTATCCCTTCTAACAGGCAGACGCGTCGGGACCGGATTGGGGGATTAATAGCCCCGCCTGTCGTCCCGGGTGTTCCGGTTGGTCGTCCAGCCGGCGCGGCGTTTTTAAAAGCGAGCCCAGCTTACTGAAGAAGGAGAGTCTTGGAGCCCAGCAGCCTTTGTTGCCTGTAGTTGTCTGTTGTCTGGTCGTTGCTACGACCTGTGATGCTGATCACTTTGTTAACCGAGTCCTTCGGTTGAATAAAAACATTAGAAGCTTAAAAACAGACCGGAGATTGGGCATGGTTTGTTCGGTTGGTTGTTGGCGTGACAGGACCCTTTTGTCACTTGCCCTTACCCTAGACAGGGACGTGACACTGTAAGATAAATGCATCAGTAGCTGATGGTTTATATAAAGAAGGGTTTGGGGTGTTTTGTGCAACAGCTCTTAGAACAATTTACATACTAGAGAGATTGGTGAATGATGGAATATTGAACGTATAGCATGGTCCCGTGGATTGAGTGGGTATCACTAAGACCTTACACATCCAGTGTTGTGAGTGTGATGCTGCCCTCTGTGCTGGCGCGGATTAACCACATGGGCCATCTTGAGACAATGTAATGTTGTGAAAATGTACTATATAAGTAAAATTGAATTGAATTGAAAAAGAAAAAAAAATGAAAGGCTCGGGGGGCATTGTTTAGGAAATTCCTGGTCCAAACCTTTTACAGTGCTGTACAGGGCTCCTCAGGATGTAAGAATGACGGATATTTATCCATTATTTCTTGACCAGTGAATGTTGGATGATTGCTTTTCTTGCATGAAATTCCAATCGCTTCAGTGCTGAACACAATCTTCTTTGACATATATAAAATACAACATGGAGCATGAAAAGGAAAAAACAACAATGAAAACAACAACAAAATAGTACTGTTTGACATTAAATCAATTTGATCTCAATTCACATAGTTTGACATTTGAATATGAAGAAGAGACTCCACACATGGGATTGGTTCAGGATTCATAACCTTTTGTAAATTGTTTGGAGGAAAGCTGACTGAGTATGAGGCAGAATGACAAGAGAAAGATGAATGATGTGTTTTTCATTGAATTACTTACTTCCATCAAGAAAAAACTTGCCTTTTCTCTGCCAACCAATGATCGTTGCTGGGCAGCCGAAATGCTTCACTTTGCTTTCATGTTTTATGCATGCGTGCATAATTTCCTATATACAGTGCAGTAGCTTTTGCCAGTATATTTGCACATGGTTTAATACATGAGTAATATTTGGATGTCTGTGCATACAGGTGCTAAAAACCCATTACATCAGACATCTGAAATGAACATGCCATTCCATGTGCATTTCCTATTGTTTCATTTCCCTGGCAGTCAGTGAAGAAACTGTGTGTGACTCTGCCTGTCAGGTGATTGTGATCAGAAGGTTGCAAGTTCAAATCCCATGGCTGGAAGAATGACTTCACCATTGGACCCCTGAGCAATACCTTGAACTGACAGCTGTCTGACCCTGCTTTCTCAAAGTGCATGCTGCTTTGGATAAAAGCACCAATTGAATAAATAAATAAATGCAATATCTGTATATTGTATGCAGTCTAAAGATTCCCTTGGCTTGAAAGGGGGATTCTGTCAAATCCATACCCACCCCTATTAGCCAGTTAGAGTGAATGTTTTGTAATAAAACATACACAGCAAATATGATGCTGTTTCTCAAACATCCATTTTCTGTAACTGTGTGTCCTGTTCAGGGACATGGGGGGGTCTGGAATCTATGGGTGAAAGTGAGGGAATAACCCAGGAATGGGCACCAACCCACTGCAGGGCACACACACACACACACACACACACACACCATTCACATTCACATCTACAGGCAATTTGGTAACTCCAATAAACCTCAGCATGTTTCTGGACTGTGGGGGGAAACTGGAGAACACAGTGAAATCACCTGATGACACAAGGAGAACATGCAAACTCCACATGCATGGAGCCATGGTGGAGACTCAAACACTGGTCTCAGAGGTGTGATGCAATAGCGTCATCTGCTGCACCACAGCAGCGCCACCCCATACCTCGAACAGAAAAGAACAATTAGTGAAAAACAATTCCGATGTAAAAAAATTGTCTTTGCATTACTCCATACAATCAGAATGAGCCAAGCATGAATGAAAACCCAGGAACTATTGTGCCACCCGTGAGAGGTAAATATGAACTCTCTGCAGTCTCTGTCCAAATTCTTGCTTGATATCAATCGATTATGAGTGACGAGCAAAAAGTGGATGAAGGCCTGCAAGGCTGTGATGTCATCCTGCAAGTGGAAGCACATGGGGCGTAATTACAGACCACGAAATGTTGCTTCACACCTCCCAAAACGGCAGCTGTGCTCTGCGTGAGGTTGTGGAGTCAGATAGGAGGACTAGAAATGATGCCAGAATGACAGCTCCTCTGCTCCTCGCACCCTTACAGGAACTCCCTTCCGGAGCCCTTGCCAACCTCCACCTCCAGTTTACCTTAAAAATTTTCATTCACAATTTCTTGAGTGAAGCCGTCACCCATTTTCTTATCTTCTTTTGTCTGTACATTCCTTTAGAGTTTGGACACTTTATTTCCTTTTTGATATATATCTCTGTCCAGCTTAAAGATTAAGCCCCAAGTCTGGTTAGCATTTCTTGCAGTGGCCTCTCTAGTGACCTCAGGGACCAGTGGGCAGAGAACCTGGCGTTGTGGCTGGATGGCCCAGTTTAGGGTGCTCTGCCAAAGATACCTTTTCTTAAAACTGCGCACTGAGTTGCATTTGTGACAATAATGCCACATTATTCATACAAAGCATGAATAATGCATTGTGTTCAAACGTTATATTTATAGTGGGTGGTCTATTGGAAATTCTTTCACCTGTAAAACAAAGATATCTAATATAAACACCCTACCCTTTCAAAACAGTTAGAAATTTGGGAGAAAAAAATAGACAAAAATATACATATGACAGCAAGGTTCCTAACTGAAGTGGTACAAGGTTCCAAACTACAACTTTAAAATGTACTTCTTTCATGGTGCTCCTATTACACCAAAAATTAAGAAATTTTCTAGTGAAAACGATGATTTCTGGAACTTTCTACCTTATGCTGCTAGTTTTAGATGTTTTTTGGATGCGGTAGAAGCCAATAATGTGCCAACTACTAACAATAAAATACATTTTTAATTCTTAATGTAATAAAAGTCTATAATGTAATATTTGGCCAATTATGTATTACCTACATTTTCTGAACTAATATTGTAATAACTTTTTGCCAACTATGTAATTTGTTATTACATTATTGGCCAGTTATTACATTATTGGCCAGTTATTACATTATCGACTTGTATTACATTACATTACAAACAGAAACATTTCTATTGATATTAGCATGTTGTTACATTATTGCTAGTAATTACCCTTATATTGGGTGATGCTCTTTTCACATACAACCTGAAGCGTGTATCTGCTGGTGAGATACACTCACTGGCCACTTTACCAGGTTAATAGATACATATTGCTAGTTGAGGGGTGGGATACTCTTTCTCCTATTGATTGAGATCTGGTGACTGTGGAGGCCATTTGAGAACAGTTGAGAACACTCGGTTATCTAGTACCGAGGCATGGCAAGCCTGGAGCTCAAACAGGGGTAGCTGCTGAATGGGATGTCGATCCATCCCAAAATACATACTCTCACAATCAAAGCCATGGGCAATTTCAGCTAGTCCGCATGTTTCTGGAGTTCCTAGAAGAAACCCAAATGCAGAAAGAACGTATGACATAGACGTCGACTATATGGACAAAAGTACTGGGACACCTGGCCATTACACCTACAGGAACTTCTATGACATCCCATTCTAAACCCATAGGTGTCAGTATGGAGTCGCTCCCCCCTTTCCAGCTGTAACAGCTGTCACTCTTCTGGGGAGGCTTTCCACAAGTTTATAGAGTGAGGTGTAATGGCCAGGTGTCCCAGTACGTTTTTCCTTATAGTGTATATCCACATATAAGCAGGGGTGGGATTCAAACCTTCGACATGCGAGGCGTTAGTGATACTGACTGCACCACTGCACAGCACAGAAACTGCTGTGGGACTTTACTTATGCTGCAGTCTCCCGTCTATCCAGGAAGTACGGAATGGAGGAACTGAATGAGAATGTGTTGTATGTACTGAACTGAGTACACGCCGGAGATAAGGGATGAGTGAAAGATACAGGTAGGGCTGATATCTGCTGCAAGCATAAAGCAGGATTGCAGATATACAATTTAACAAATTATTCAATAAATGAAATTGGAAACAAATCATTTTGACGGAATGCAAAGCGATAAAACAGGAATAACAGGAAAAATGATTCCACTGCTAAGGGTTAATATGACGCTGGCTGCAGTACGATAGCCCGGCAGTGGAGAGATGGCCCTGCAGTGGAGAGATGGCCCTGCAGTGATCTCTCCCTCAGGCCTCCTTTAAATGTGGGGGCTGAACTCAAAGGTGTGGGTGGAGGGTACAGTTTTGCTTACTTTACGTCTCCCTGAAAACTGACACCCCAGCAAGAAAAAACGACAGTGACTGTGCCGAGTGCTGAATTCATTTAGAAAAATTCTGAAGTCATTGTTTTGGGCTTTAGCTTTTACTGGAGCAGTTACCATCAGTTAATGTAACATCTTGACATATATTTTTAAAGGATAATAATCGAATAATAAAATGAATATAAAAATCTTTCTGAACGTTAAAGCTGTTCAACCTTCCCAAAATAAGATGAAGTGAAGTATTGCTCTTTTTAAATTTTCCATTAGGTATAAATCCCATTAAAATGCACTTACAGCCACCATGTACATTTGGTCACTTAATTTAATTTAAAGAAATTAACATTAGTAGTCTCAATGGAAAATGGGCCAAAAACATACTTTACACACGGATATGGTTATTTCTGGCTCAAAGATTGACATTTACAGTATAAATTGCGTTTGTTATTCCAAGGATCTTCTAACACAAGTCTAAAGGACGGAAGAAGGTCAAGCTGAGTTATTAAAATACTACTGCATGGATCTCAGAGAGAGCCAAGAATTACAGGTAAAGTTAATTGAATTGGATCAAAACTGAAAATGAGTTGTTTTATATGGCTGGCTTATTGCTTCCATTCCATTATGAATGTATAAAGAATTAATGCAGTTTTATACATACATCCTACAACTTAATCTCATGATTAAAAAAGTATTTATGTTTAAACTGTTAATGAGTGAAAGCATGTATGAGTGAGTGAGTGAGTGAGTGAGTGAATGAGTGCATGTATGAGTGAATGAGTGCATGTATGAGTGAGTGAATGAGTGCATGTATGAGTGAGTAAGTGCATGTATGAGTGAGTGAGTGAGTGCATGTGTGAGTGTGAGTGAGTGAATGAGTGCATGTATGAGTGAGTGAGTGAGTGAATGAGTCCATGTATGAGTGAGTGAATGAGTGCATGTATGAGTTAGTGAGTGAGTGCATGTATGAGTGAGTGAGTGAGTAAGTGCATGTATGAGTGAGTGAGTGAGTCCATGTATGAGTGAGTGAGTCCATGTATGAGTGAGTGAGTGAGTGAGTAAGTGCATGTATGAGTGAGTGAGTGAGTAAGTGCATGTATGAGTGAGTGAGTGAATGAGTGCATGTATGAGTGAGTGAGTGAGTGAGTGAGTGAATGAGTGCATGTATGAGTGAGTGAGTGAGTGCATGTATGAGTGAATGAGTGAGTAAGTGCATGTATGAGTGAGTGAGTGAGTCCATGTATGAGTGAGTGAGTCCATGTATGAGTGAGTAAGTGAGTAAGTGCATGTATGAGTGAGTGAGTGCATGTATGAGTGAGTGAGTGAATGAGTGCATATATGAGTTAGTGAGTGAGTGAGTGAATGAGTGCATGTATGAGTGAGTGAGTGAGTAAGTGCATGTATGAGTGAGTGAGTGAGTAAGTGCATGTATGAGTGAGTGAGTGCATGTATGAGTGAGTGAGTCCATGTATGAGTGAGTGAGTGAGTGAGTGAGTAAGCGCATGTATGAGTGAGTGAGTGAATGAGTGCCTGTATGAGTTAGTGAGTGAGTGAGTGAATGAGTGCATGTATGAGTGAGTGAGTGAGTAAGTGCATGTATAAGTGAGTGAGTGAGTGAGTCCATGTATGAGTGAGTGAGTCCATGTATGAGTGAGTGAGTCCATGTATGAGTGAGTGAGTGAGTAAGTGCATGTATGAGTGAGTGAGTGAATGAGTGCATGTATGAGTGAGTGAGTGAGTGAATGAGTGCATGTATGAGTGAGTGAGTGAGTCCATGTACTGTATGAGTGAGTGAGTGAGTAAGTGCATGTATGAGTGAGTGAGTGCATGTATGAGTGAGTGAGTAAGTGCATGTATGAGTGAGTAAGTGCATGTATGAGTGAGTGAGTGAGTGCATGTATGAGTGAGTGAGTGAGTGCATGTATGAGTGAGTGAGTGCATGTATGAGTGAGTGAGTGAGTGCATGTATGAGTGAGTGAGTGCATGTATGAGTGAGTGAGTGAGTCCATGTACTGTATGAGTGAGTGAGTGAGTAAGTGCATGTATGAGTGAGTGAGTGCATGTATGAGTGAGTGAGTAAGTGCATGTATGAGTGAGTAAGTGCATGTATGAGTGAGTGAGTGAGTGCATGTATGAGTGAGTGAGTGAGTGCATGTATGAGTGAGTGAGTGCATGTATGAGTGAGTGAGTGAGTGCATGTATGAGTGAGTGAGTGAGTGAGTGCATGTATGAGTGAGTGAGTGAGTGCATGTATGAGTGAGTGAGTGAGTGCATGTATGAGTGAGTGAGTGAGTGCATGTATGAGTGAGTCAGTGAGTGAGTGCATGTATGACTGAGTGAGTGAGTAAGTGCATGTATGAGTGAGTGAGTGAGTGCATGTATGAGTGAGTGAGTGAGTGAGTGCATGTATGAGTGAGTGAGTGAGTGAGTGAGTGCATGTATGAGTGAGTGAGTGAGTGAGTGAGTGAGTGCATGTATGTGCCCTGGGATGGACTGGCATCTCTTCCAAGGTGTAATCCAGTCTTTGCCTGGAATAGGATCCCAGACTAACGGATGGCAGATAGATGGGTTATAAACTACCTTATTTTTTCTTTATTGCTAGCATTATTTACTTATCTTTAAAAATAAGTTATTCTGAGATCAAGCTAAAGCGCAGGGCTAGTTTTGAATGAATTGGCATTGCTATAGAGATTATGCGTCATTTGGCAAAGGAAGCGGCAGCAAATGAATTTCAGTCAGCTTTGACTGAAGAAATAAAATTGTTAGAAATAAATGAGAACAAGATCAGTAGATTCAAGAAAAGAGAGGACATAGGTAACTGAAGCAGCAACCCTCGAAAAGATTCACATTCCATGTGGCAAAGTTATTTGAAAGCATCCATCCATCCATCCATTTATTTTATTTTAAAAATAGTATTCCATGAATAATTTACACAAGGAAATTTATGTTATTTGTTATTCTGGTCAGAATGAAATATGAATGTACACTTTTGCTTATTGTACTCATTACATTTTATATAACTCCTAATACCATTCACCTAAAGCTGAAAAAAAAGACAAAAAAATATTTCACATGGCCTATACTGTCAGGTGACAGAGGTAGGAGCAGACCTAAGGGCAAACAATAAGGGGTGAATAGGGCTAACAACAGCGGAAAGTACACAATGGGGCGACGTCAATGACCGGACTGGGGAGCACAGGACTGGGAGGCGCTCTTATAACCACTGATGAGAAGCAAATGAGAGGCATCTGGTGTGAATCACATGAGGGCTGAAATGAGAGGCAAGACAAAATTAATGAGTTGTGGCTCATTCGAGCCAAGGGGGCAGGAAGGCAGGACATGTCATATACAAAACAGCACTTGTAAACAAATAAATGACAAAATGGCCCAGGAATGTTGCTATAGTTCTTCATTTCTGAAGGTGATTTGTCTTGTTGGCATTTCCTTTAATGGTTTGCTCCTTGAGGGTCAATAAACTGCAAACACACAGGATAATTTAAAACCAACCTTATTAGACAACCATACAGCAAATAACTGCACTACATGTTTGTGGATTTTTTTTCTACAGATTAGCTGATGTACGAACTGGACAACAATATGCAAATAAATGGGAGCAAAGTCACAAGTGTCACGTGAGCCATAAATAAAAGGGATGTGATTCACAAATGTGTAAAACCCATTTTAGGTGTACAAATCGGTCAGTGTTTCTGTGGATATGATTTTATACATCACAAATAAAAATACATATTTCTGTATAGTGATGTACTTGTGATTTTTTTTCTACAGATCAGCTGCGGACAAAAATCCATAAATAAATAGGAGGAAAGTCACAAATGTAATGACCCACAAATAGACAGGACGTGATCCACAAAGGTGCAAAATGCGTTTCACGTATAAAAATCGCTCTGTATTTTTGTGGGTATGATTTTATACAATACAAATAAAAACTACATGGATAGTTAAATATTTGTGGATCATGGTACATATTTGGGGATTGGCTTCTGTGGGCTACGAATAATGAAGTTCAATAAAATCTTCCACAAACTGGCTAACTTAATTGCTGATAACTGGGAGCACCTGTGAAAATGACGGTTTGTGAGCCATTTGCAGTATTTTCTGACCCCACTAGATGGTGCTCTTGGGTTGCTTTGGGGCATGCTTTGAGTCATTTTTTGAACAGAGAGCACCATCAAGCGGGGTCAGAAAAGACAACAGATTGTTCATGAATCTGTGTTTTGGCCATCATTAGTTGGGAGTAGTGAGCCACAGTCACCCTGTAGCCAGGCATGCACGCAGCAAAAATACAACGGATTATGGTATGCGGAGGGGCACCATGCGGCCGGGCATGCACGCAGCAAAAATACAACGGATTATGGTATGCGGAGGGGCACCATGCGGCCGGGCATGCACGCAGCAAAAATACAACGGATTAGGGTATGTGGAAGGGCACCATGCGGCCGGGCATGTACGCAGCAAAAATACAATGGATTAGGGTATGCAGAGGGGCACCATGTGGCTGGGCATGCATGCAGCAAAAATACAACGGATTAGGGTATGCGGAAGGGCACCATGCGGCCGGGCATGCATGCAGCACAAATACAACGGATTAGGGTATGCGGAGGGGCACCATGCGGCCGGGCATGCATGCAGCAAAAATACAAAGGATTATGGTATGCGGAGAGACACTGAAGACAACTTGGCTGCAGACAGTCTACGAAAAGCAGATGCAGGTGGATTTAAAAAGTTTGTTACATGTTTTTATATGATCGTTTGCCAAATATTTTCAGGATCTAAGACAGTATCACTGGCCGCCTCATTCCACATTTCAAAATAAAAGTCTGTTTCACTTAATGGATTACTGAAAACCCATTATGCTTCTATCATGTGTATTTTGCCCTGATTATTGTAAGTTCACAATGAAGTGCGAATGAATGAACCAGTCAGTGTGAGAATGAACCAGTCAGAGCAGCAGCGAATCCACGTAAGCTGCCCCTGGGACTGAGCGGGACTGAGAAGGAAATATGAAATAGTGTGCAAAAATATGCCAAAAATAAGCATGACAGAGGGAGGGAAATGCTGTTGTACCTGCAGGTGAGCCTGCAAGATGGGGCGGGTTGTGCTCCAATTAAATGCCTGGATGATTGAATTTAATGTGCAGATAATGTGGCTGAATAAATGAGAAGCAGGGATGTGTCCTTGTTCTTCACAGCCGTCATCTGGGCTGGTGTCACGGCGGATTTGTGATGCTGGTCCACCCACCAGCCTGCAGCTTTATAGCACATCATCATTTCTTTTTCTTTGGGGGCCACAGATCATTTTGGGAGTTCAAGTGTGTCCCCAGTGTTTTATGTTTTGTTTTGTTTCGGTGCGACTCCCATGCCGTAAGAAACACCAGCATGAAGAGAAACTCGGCTCCTCATCCCACATTCCCATGTAAGTGACTCTGGCTTTGAGCTCTACTGGTTTCCCACACTTAACAAAAAAAAGCATTTTAGATTAATTTCAAGCCACAGTAAGTTTTACACAAGGATGTGAACAATAAACAGCCTATAAAGAATTTGCTTTAGGCTGTGGTGCTGAATGTGTGTTTCATGGATCTGACAGCTTGACCCAACTATCAATGAGTTGGAAAGGCTATAGGAAATAAACCATAGTTAATGTAATATATCCTCCTAATACTGTGTTTACATAGTCATGGGGGGGGGGGGGGGTATGGTGACACATTGGTTAGCACTGTTGAATCTCACCTCTAGGACCAGGGTTCGAGTCCAAACTAATTACCAATGTAATCTTTAAAAATCATAAGATAAGACAAAGCAGACAGAAGAATTGATTCTTTTCATACCTGGATCTGTGCTGAGAGTTAATATTGCTAAAAATGATTTAAAAATATGGAACTGGCTTCAACTTGCTGCAGTTAGTGCTGCTCATCCAATGCAGGGTTACCGTGGTTCCAGGAAACAGGGGTATTCCGCACGGGATGCTAATCCACCACGGGAAGCTAATCCACCACGCCACCACGAGAAGCATGCTCTCATACACGCTAAGGGCCTTTAATATACATGATTTATTACATGGTTGTACGGCCAAAACATATTTGATTGCAGTCTGGTCAGTGCAATGGGATGAAATGTTAAACAGTAGTAATACTCCAAAATACTGTGGGGAAAAAGGAAAAAGAGAACCTGAAAGACATGAGGTGGAATGTTCTACAGTCTGATGGGTTGGAACATGCTTTGAACTGGAAGCAGTATTCAGGGTCACCTAAATATGCAGGAGCATCAGAACATCCCCAAATTGATTTACTTTTGCAAAATTGGAATTTCAGTGGTGAAAAAGATGTGGTGGAGCTGCTTGGTCTGCAGGAATGTTTGCAGCTACATTCACACCTTTAAATGATACTTTTTGATCTTTTTAAGTTACCCTGATACATGACAATACTTTATATTTGTCAATGGAAAAACTTGTGGAACTGAACTAGTGAATTTACCAACATTAAAGAAGCTGTAGAAGCAAAAGAATCCCATTTACCCCCTCCTCTCTCTCTCTCTCTCTCTCAGTCTCTCTTCCTCGCTTGCCTCCCTCCCTCCCTCTAACATTCTCACTTATCCTCTCACCACTCCTCCCACTCTCTCACTCTCCTCCCTTCTTCTCCCTTCGCTCGCTTCCTTTCCCCCTTTATAATCACTGTTCGTCGGATTTCTAACCATGATACCTTCCTCCGTGAAAGGCTCTCAGATGCTGATGTAGTCTTTCACTGGCACTGCAAGCATCTTCCGGTTCCCAGATTGAGTCCCACATATGGAAACGGCATGAGGATGCTTGGGAATAACAGTGTTTATGTTGCTTTTCCTCTTAATCTCTTTCAAGCTTTTCACGTGTGAGGATTATAGAAACAGTCACTTTGGATTTCTCATTGGAAAGGATGCTCCAGTCTCTCATCTCTTTAGCTAAAGCTAGAAAAAGGACTAATGTACTTTCCTGATGCTGAAGACACCTGCCAAAGAGTTCATTTCAGCCACAGGAAGCATGACATCCCAGCCAGCGAGCCCCACGGACTGCCAGTGGATTGTGGATTTTCCTGTTTTTTGTTTTTTTTTAGCTGTAAACTTCTAATGTGAACGTTTCAGAGACACAAGAAAAGAAAAAATACTGCTTGATTTTCAGATTTATGGCTTTCTCAAGACTGGATTTTGGTATCTAACAAAGAGGTAGGATTATTATTATGAATTATTAATAATAATAATAATAATAATAATAATACTTTTACAATTTTGTCAGTAGAGATAGTACAATATCAGAATATCTACTACAGCACTAGTTTTTTAGTATGCATTTTAGTACGTATTATTTTTTAAAATATCATTATGAAGTATCATTCATGCACCATATTCCAAAAGCAGAAATATGTTGTTAGTTACTTCAGTTTTAAAGTCGGTCGTTTTACGTTTTACTATTACATTAAAAACAAAAGATCTGTTACATATCTGCAACATATATGTCCCCAGTATACTTCCATTGCATATTGTAATTGGTAGAGTATATGGTGAGTATATAAATTTCCAAAGTTTTGTATCCTCGTATCCTTGTTGTATCCTCGAGTCCTCCTTTTCCCTGCTTAGCCCCTAAACTTGTGCAAACTACGATGCACTTCAGTTTCAATGTAGTTTCTCTTCTAAGGAATGCCAAACTGACCAGATTAAATCCTTTCCCAATGTAATGTCTCCACACAGGTCATAGAAACAATGTTAATCTAAATGCATTACAGTTATGGATGGAATGTTTCTGCTGTAGTGCTTCTTGCTTGGTTCTGTTTCCTGATTCCTGTTCTGGGTACAGATCTGAAACAAGTGCCATTCATCAGGGAGCAGAGAGCAATGCACACAGACAATGTGAATGCTAACTGCTGTCTATAAGAGGGGTCTGTATAAATACTATAGCCAAGAGAAGAGGTTTAATTAAGATATATAAATCCTGGAAAGAGTTACAGAGTCCGGTCAAAGTGTCTGGTATTTGGTCAGGTGATGTGGCCATAAGACACATGGCCAATACAGTGAATCGCTGTAAACTGTCAAATTTGAACCCTTGATCTCCATGATTTCTATTATACTGAGAAAGCAGTGGTGCTGCTTTTTTTCTCTTGAAAAGCTTGTATCCCCACAAAAGTCAAGCAGCTGGGAATTCTCTGTCCCCCTCCAACCAGCTAGGAATTCTCTGTTCCCCTCCAGTTCCTCTGACCTCACCATTCATAGCCATACTAATATATAAAACATATTTACTCGTTCCATAAATCTCCCATGAAACTGAAATAAATTGAAAATCAATTTATATCCATTGATAATTAAAGCTGAATTTTTCAAAAAAGAGAAAAGCTAACATTCACCACACATTCGTAAAAATGTGACTTTGGGTTTTTCTTATTACTTATTAATTTCTTAGTGAAAGATTCCTGTAGGTTCCAGGTCTTTTTTCTGTTCATATTGCTGTGCCTGACCTTTTGTCTGATTTGAATAACCTCCGTAAGAGGTAAGTATATAAAAAGTATTCACTCTATATAAGTCATTGAAGTTGTACAAAATTACATAAAAGTCTTTCCACCAGGATAGTTTCATGTTGGCAGGTGGCAGGATCCTTGAGTCGGAAGTATGACAGGTGCAGCATACAGTGCTTTATTCCTGTTTCTCCTGCTCTCACTATCTCTCCTGTTAAATACCTGCCGGGGAGAGCAGCAAGAGGAGATTACTGTGATCTTCTGATTGCCTCACAGCCACAACTGTTTCGCTTCTGCTTGTGTTGAGGTGAGGAATTAGTGGCCGTATTCAATTAGGCAGAAACTGGATTCGTGGTAGTTGGAAGATCCCATTAGTCGACTCATGACATTCCTCTGTCTAGTTCTACGCCGTTGCTCACAAGGCCTGACCAGGGCTGAAAGGATCATCAGAGGGCCACCACACTGGACAGTCTGTCAGCATCTCCATGAGTTTGACTGGCCTGGTGCGGGACTTTAAAGGAGGGGTCCTGCAAGTCCAGGAACCGCAGGTGATATGGGGGTTAGAGTTCTTAAACATGACCATCCATTGTACTGTAGTAAAGTGTGATCTTTTGTGAGAATAGGCCCCCAGCCCAGGAAGTAGTACGACAGCTCCTCCATGATCCAGTGATGGAGTTCCTTTTGGTGGCACTGAGCTTCTTAGAGAGATACAGCTCCCAATGCTACCTTTGATGCATTTCAAAAAAATGGCTGATTGAAGGAAGAAGTGGGTTAGACGTTAACACAGTCATCAGTGTTAAAAGGGCTGCTCAGCTTCCTCCTTCCACGGCAGACATATCAGACTCTTTCGAGCGAGGTACACTAAGGCGGTGAGGGCAAAGAAAAAATGCAGCACAAAGGGGTAGCATCCTGGTAAGACTTGGCGATTGTGTATCCTCTCTCTACTTTTTTTGTGGCTGGGGCAGGCTTCATCTGATGAGGTACCCTAGGCAGGGTTGGCAGTAATGCACGCTTGAGAGATGGCGTCCAGGAACTTTCTGAGTCAGAAGAGATTGTCAACATGCACCACCATGTCATTGAGGTAAGCAGGCAAGATGTGGATCAAGGATAATGGTTTGCAAGCTAAGAATCCGGGCAAGTCATGTCTTAGCAAGGGTTTGACCAGAAGTTCTTAAACAAAACCACCCATCAGACTCCACTTGCCGGCGCTGCGGATGCAGTTGATAGGGTGGGTCTCCATGAGTTTAATCACTGGAACCCAAGCGGCTTTCCTCAGGGGCCACAGCAGCCCCAGGATCCATGAATGCAGGGATGGGGGTTTCCCTCTAAATACACCACAGTGAGTTCCCTGCTTGGCTTTTTAGGGCTGATGGACGCCAAAATCCTCCATCCAAGTTTTTGTGACTGACTGCATCCTGGAGTCTGTGGGCATGGCCTCATCTGGAGAGCCAACCATAGTTGATCCATGGGTGAGAAGCTTTTGGATTGGCCTTGAGGTTCGGGGTTGCCGCAGACCAAACCACTCCTCCTTAGAGCTGCGGCAACAAATTAAGGTTCTGGGCTTATCACCAATCCCCATCTCTTTGGTTATAGCAACATCCAATAGCATTAATTTGTTTGGTGGAGGGGAGGCTTTGATACACTTCTTCCAAGTCATCAGTCAGCAGGAGAAAGTGGTCTATGGAGATCTTTTTGGCCATCTGCTGTGAAGTATTTCAGTTGATATGCAGCCAACGCTGTGCGATTTGTAACAGCTGGTTAAACTGAGCCTGCTCTATTTAGTCACTATAATATTTGGAACCAGTGTACAACTGTAATAGACAACAAGCCTGCCCGAGTTTTCAGGGTGTCTTAGAAGTGAGTCAGGGTAGGGCATGGAACCTGGCCTGAGCTTCTCTGCTTAGCAAGGGGGCAAGAAGACCATCTCTCCCTTTCTGGAGGACACTCAAAGGTGCTTTGATGTTGCCCATCTCTGTGTCTTTTTTTTAGAAATCAGTAGCGAGACGGAAATCCCCATTGGCACCTGGTGTGTTAGTAGGTGGGTTGCCTGAGACATGCTGGGAAAGGGCCCTAAAATGGGCAAGCAGTTCTCAGTGCGCTTAAGGAACAATTGCTGTAGCAACAACTGTTGTAGCTGTTGCAATGAACATTGAAGAAGTTACCGCATCGATGTCCATATGTGAAGGTCATCCTCCTGGCCTCATGATACCAAAAATCACTGCTAATTGTTAAAATGAAGTGGGATCTAAGAGTCTGGATTTTATTCAGTGAGGTAATTGATAGTGAAGGATTTCAAGAGGGGTGCAGTCTCAGCCTTGGCTAACGAGGGGGGGGGGATTTTCTGAATTCTTGTCAGCTATAGCTTGTTGACACTCATACAGGAGAAGTAGGAGTTGGGTGATCCCCTTTCGGCCAAACTGTGACTTCTGATTTCTAACATGACTTGTTCCAACATTTTATTTCATGTTCCGGGCTGGACTATTAATAGTGTATAAATAATACAGAGCATGTACAAGCATGGAAACTGATGGGCGCATGCTCTGGTATACATTTACAGTAGCAGTGGACCATGTTTCTTTTACCATCTTTTACAGTATTTCTTTAGCCGTCCGCATTGTCCAGTTAAGGGAGAGGGTTCTCGCTGCCGCCTGAGGGAAGGGGCAGAGCGAGACGTGGGCGGAGCGAGATGTGGGCGGATCGAGACGTGGGCGGATTGAGATGTGGGCGGAGCGAGATGTGGGCGGATCGAGATGTGGGCGGAGCGAGACGTGGGCGGAGCGAGACGTGGGCGGAGCGAGATGTGGGCGGATTGAGATGTGGGCGGAGCGAGATGTGGGCGGATCGAGATGTGGGCAGAGCGAGATGTGGGCGGAGCGAGATGTGGGCGGAGCGACATGTGGGCGGAGCGAGATGTGGGCGGATTGAGATGTGGGCAGAGCGAGATGTGGGCGGAGCGAGATGTGGGCGGATTGAGATGTGGGCAGAGCGAGATGTGAGCGGAGCGAGATGTGGGCGGATCGAGATGTGGGCGGAGCGAGATGTGGGCGGATTGAGATGTGGGCAGAGCGAGATGTGGGCGGAGCGAGATGTGGGCAGAGCGAGATGTGGGCGGAGCGAGATGTGGGCGGAGCGAGATGTGGGCGGATTGAGATGTGGGCGGAGCGAGATGTGGGCAGATCGAGATGTGGGCAGAGCGAGATGTGGGCGGATCGAGATGTGGGCGGAGCGAGATGTGGGCGGATCGAGATGTGGGCGGAGCGAGATGTGGGCGGAGCGAGATGTGGGCGGATCGAGATGTGGGCGGAGCGAGATGTGGGCGGAGCGAGATGTGGGCGGATTGAGATGTGGGCAGAGCGAGATGTGGGCGGACCGAGATGTGGGCGGAGCGAGATGTGGGCGGAGCGAGATGTGGGCAGAGCGAGATGTGGGCGGAGCGAGATGTGGGCGGAGCGAGATGTGGGCGGATTGAGATGTGGGCAGAGCGAGATGTGGGCGGATTGAGATGTGGGCGGAGCGAGATGTGGGCGGATTGAGATGTGGGCAGAGCGAGATGTGGGTGGATTGAGATGTGGGCAGAGCGAGATGTGGGCGGAGCGAGATGTGGAACGAGTAAGATGTCACACAGTTACCACATAAGGATACAAGATGTAAAGATGGCGGATGATACGGTGCACATTTGTCGTTTAGACTGTTGTGTCACTGTAGTTAAGAGCTGAAGGGTCTTAGTGTTCACTAAGAGTCTAAGTAACAGAATGTCTACAAACACTGTGCATGCTTTTATGGGTTTTTAAGCAGAACACATCGGTATAGAAATACATTAAAATTAGGTTTTGCTATTCACTGACAATAGTAGGAAAATACACTTATTAACATTACTACTTAAATTATGAGGAACGTTACAACTGCCAGGCATATAAAAATTGTACCAAAAATATATTTCAAAACAACAGCCTAAGCAACAACTAATACTCACCATGTCATCTGCCATCATTACATCTTGTAAACATAAACCTAACCCTAACCCTAATCCTAACCATAACTCTAATCCCCTGATCCGCCTGTGGTACCATTAACATCACTGCACCTATATATGGTAACTGAGTGACATCGTGCCCCGCCCACATCTCGCCCCGCCCCATCCCGCAGGCTGCAGCAAGGTGTACTTCAGATAAGTTCCCCCCCCACCATGATCATGTTGACCTGACAGCTGGACATCATAGAATCATATTTATAATTACTTATTAATTTTAGCACACGACATGAACAATGATGACAAATTTCTAAATGCTTATTGCATGTAATTATAATTGTGATGGAGTGTCTACCATGGCTCCATGTGTATGGAGTTTGCATGTTCTCCCCGTGTCGTCATGGGATTTCCTCTGGCTTCCCCCCAGAGTCCAAAAACATGCTGAGGTTAACTGGAGTTACCAAACTGCCCGTAGGTGTGCATTCTGCTTAGGAAGTGACATAACTGTTTAATAATCACATAATGGTGTGTTAGTGAATGTGGTGAGAGTGAATGGCATGTGAGTATATGGTGTGTGAGTGTGCCTGTGAGAGTGAATGGTGTATGAGTATATGGTGAGTGAGTGTGCCTGTGAGAGTGAATGGTGTGAGAGTGAATGGAATGTGAGTATATGGTGATTGAGTGTGCCTGTGAGAGTGAATGGTGTGTGAGTATATGGTGTGTGAGTATGCCTGTGAGAGTGAATGGTGTGTGAGTATATGGTGGGTGTGTGCCTGTGAGAGTGAATGGTGTGTGAGTATATGGTGTGCGAGTGTACCTGTGAGAGTGAATGGTGTGAGAGTGTGCCTGTGAGAGTGAATGGTGTGTGAGTGTGCCTGTGAGAGTGAATGGTGTGAGAGTGAATAGCATGTGAGTATATGTTGTGTGAGTGTGCCTGTGAGAGTGAATGTGCTTCTGAGAGTGAATGGTGTGTGAGTGTGCCAGTGAGAGTGAATGGTGTGTGAGTATATGGTGAGTGAGTGTGCCTGTGAGAGTGAATGGTGTGTGAGTGTGCCTGTGAGAGTGAATGGTGTGTGAGTATATGGTGTGCGAGTGTACCTGTGAGAGTGAATGGTGTGAGAGTGTGCCTGTGAGAGTGAATGGTGTGTGAGTGTGCCTGTGAGAGTGAATGGTGTGTGAGTGTGCCTGTGAGAGTGAATGGTGTGAGAGTGAATGGCATGTGAGTATATGGTGTGTGAGTGTGCCTGTGAGAGTGAATGGTGTGTGAGTGTGCCTGTGAGAGTGAATGGTGTGTGAGTGTGCCATTTGATGGGTTGGTGCCCCATCCTTGGTTGTTTCTTGCCTTGCACCCGTAGCCTCCAGGATAGGCAATAAATACTCACAACCCTGAATAGAACAAGCAGTTACAGAAAATAGATGGACGGATGGATATACTCTTTTGCAGGATTTAGGTGTAGTGTTATTGCCTTGGAATATAGTTACATTTTTAGTATTCATTAATCATTGTTGAAGAGAAGCACCATTAGTTAAGGACAAAGCATATTGATCTGAGTGAAGGCCAGGGTCTGGCCATGCAAAGCAACTTCAACCAAACAATCAATCAATCAATCAATCAATCAATCAGTAAACCATGGAGAAGTTACTACCTTTGAATCTGCTCTGTTTTTATTAAATAATATTGCCTTGGGTATTCAGACGACAGTCTCAACCATGTAGGGAAGTGCCTTTTTAACATGGTAAAATACTGTACTTCCCTGAATTTCATACATCTGTGGCTATGAAGCGGGGTTACTGGCTTATCGGGGTACCTTGTCGGATTTAAGGTACCACAGTTTAAATAGACTTCATATTTGTTCACGTACATTTTGCCCAGACTACCTTAAATCCGAGAAGTTACCCAGATAAGCCAGTAATCCCGCTTTGTAGTACAGGCCACAGGTAAACTGAACGCGTTGGACTGCAGTCTGACTTTTAACCTCTACTACTATAAATAGAGTACACAGTAGTGTGCAAAAGTCTTAGGCTGTGTAGCTGTTTGAAGCTATTTAACTGGGTAGTAAGTGTATATCTGTACAGAAAAAAAACAATTCAACTTTAGATTGCATGCAAACGATCTGAACTGGACCCTTGTACAGTGGTACCTCGGTTCTCAAACTCACTAGAACTCGAATTTCTTGAAAGTCGAACAAACCAGTTTGACCTAGAACTCGATCTGAATATCAGAAGTCGAACCGTGAACGCTGACCTAATATAAATTGTACGCGCCAGGAAATGAGTCACACGTCACGTCTCTAAGCGGAAACAAAAGGTAACGCTTCAGTGTCAGCCTCGCATTTGCTGTAGTAGAAGCGCTTGTTGGTGATAATATTATTTTATTGAAAATACTGTATCAGGTAATACACTGTACTTTATATCATTTTGTTAGCCATTGCTCACCAAAAAGTTACGTGATAGTTGTACAAATATTACAACCTAAAAGTTTGCTATTCACGAACAAATTAACGAATACAGAGTAATAATAAAAATAAACAATGGACCGCATAGCATAGTCTAGTGTTGGTGCAGTGTTGGGGCGTGGCTTGGAGGTGTCACGATCTGCCGAGCCGGGACTGGGGAAGCAGGGACAGGACTCAAGTGATCGGGACTCAAGTTTAATTGAGAACAGGCAGAACAACACAATGACGTTACAATGACAGGACTGGGGAAACAAACTGAAATGCGGACTAAATACAGAGGACTAATGACAACAACCAGAAACAGCTGATCACATGGGGATCCCACACGAGGTTAACGAGGGGGCGTGGCACACGGAAGGAGCGGATGATCCGGGCAGGACAGGGGTAGTGTTGGGGTACATTCTTTATCGTTTTGGAGGCCAATAAGAAATAATTTTTCTTGTTTTATCCTATTCATTTTGTGTTTAAACGCTAAAAAAAAACAAAAAAAAAAACATATTTAGGTGTAATTTTGGGGGGCCGGGAACGAATTAATTGGTTTTCCATTATTTCTTATGGGAAAACTTCGATCAGAACTCGAACTTTTTAGGATTCGATCTGTAGTCCGGAACGGATTAAGTTCGAGAACCGAGGTACCACTGTATTTGTTGACTCAACCACTAGCATTCCGTGTCTGGCTAATTAATATCACCCAATTAACTTCATTAATTAAGTGACCCGGTGGTAAAATCTAATTAATACAAGCAATAGCTGAGAAGGGGTTTGCTAACTGAAGCAATATTCTTCCTGCCATCCAACAAGATACCAGTAATGTTTTGGAAAACAAAAGACATTTCTGTTACTTTTTATTGTTACTTTTCATTTGCATATATTCTAATGCTACTAATGTTAAATTCTAAAATGGCATTTTATGCTTGAACTAAGATAACAGTGTGATCACATTCCAGCAGTTTTCATATAACATAATTTCAGGGATGATAATGATGTTTTGCAGAATTACTTTTTTTTTTATAGTTTCCCTCTCTCACAACACAAATTTCCTTTAATGTTTCCCTCCTTCTTCTTTGACTTACCAGGGGAGTGAAATCAACTCCTAACTCTTGATCTGGTGGGGCTCATGGACTGCAGAATTTATTCATTATTTGTTTCAAGCACAGGCTGCAGAGCTTGCAGTATAATCACCATAAAGTCATGCAGTGAATTGTCACTGTTGCCCTAACATAGAGGACCTGCTTGTCGAACTGCAGATAATATGTGAATGCAGTAATATATGTAAATGAATCTTCTCAGCCACTTTTGTCTTCTTATATATCCTTAAGTGATTCATGAGCAAAAAAGGTGAAAGTCTAAAGTGGGTGTTTCTTAATATAATTTTCTTTTTAGATGCAATTACAATGTATGTTTTTTTTTTCTGGCAAAGAATTTTACACGTATTTGTACATCTGTGCACGCATGCATGTAAGTACAAAGCTACACAATTTAGATATATATTAGATATATATTAGATAAGCCTGCCTAACCTAGTTTACTACTTTACTAATGTCAATGTTTCTATAATTTGATGCATATAAAATCCAACAAAAACTTTTGTTAAGCTAATATAAAAATATTTTAATAGGCTCGTCTTATTTTAGCTTGGTTATTTGTATACAATTAATGGTTAAGGTTGATTAATAATTCCAGTATAAACTGAAAAACAGGTGACGTTTATATAACATAAGTATATGCTGGTGCTCTGACAGATTCCCCAAAAAGTAATATACAGACATGCAAACATAAAAACAAACAAATATATATGACTTTTTATTCACCAAGTAATTTTTGTGATTGGTTGGTACCTTCGTAATTTACACTGAACATTTTACATAATTACTTACCTTTGGTAGGCATTACACTATGCCATATCCCAGTTTGGAGAAGAGAAACTGGAAATTTTTATCATCAGTGATGATCAGGTAATCGTATATATGCTTTGCTTTTTGTTTTCAGTAAAATTGACCATATTTTTTCATCTTTGTGGAACATGTTTATACAATTGCTAGTATTGCCAGGCAACATTCTACTCTATAGATCAACTCTTCTGCAAAACATCTACAGTACATGAGATAAAACAAACACCGTCCCCCCCGTTCCATGTCTTTGTCAAGTGCTCAGCTTGGTCAAGGCCTGTTTGCTATTCCTGGCAGCACAGCACATAAAGTAGTGGTACCTCGTACGCGGGGTGCCAGTGGACACACACCCACACACAGGAACACACTGCGGGAAACTCAGAGGTGCCATTTAGTCTGACTGCCTGTCTTTGGATTACAGGAGGAAACAAAAAGTACCTGGAGGAAATCCACATGACAGGAGGGGAACGAAATCCACATGACAGGAGGGGAACGAAATCCACATGACAGGAGGGGAACGTAGCTCATACACAGAGAGCAGAGGCAGGACACTGTCCTGGGGTTTTAAAGGCATATACCTTTGAAGACTACATGAGGATGTTTAATAGTATTACTAAACATGATACACAAACAGGAGGTGGTTGGGAGATGGATGGATGGATGGATGGATGCGCAGATGTAATTAAACTAAATGATAAATACAGTTTCATGGACTGAGGATTTGAAAAACCTGCATTATAACAGAACAAACAAACACAACTGAGAGCCTATTCAATCTCAGGTATGATTTAAACCTTCACAAGAAGCCAGTAAAATTAGAATGTGATGTAAAATTGTTGAAAAAAAGTTGTACCTTTCTGTCTGACGGATATGGTTAAACCTACCTTAGAACACATGAATCCGGTGATCTGTGTCACAGTTTATTTTGCAGATTAGACAGCAGGTTTGTTCCCCATGTGGAAAAGCCTTTTTCTCTGAAGTTGATACATTTGGGAATAGGATGTTCCTTTTCAATCGGCTACATAGCTCGTGTCTCCTTTTCACAGTCCATGCCCAAAGCCAGTATCATTTTCCCCTGTATTTTTTAAAGGATGCTTTCAGGTTCTGATTTCAGGTTGATATGCAATAGATAGATGAGTGTAATGTGCATTATGAGGTTATTAAACAAATATAGTATTTACAACTGTAATTGCAAATCACATTGAGTTAAAATTGAACAAAACTACAACAGTTATGTCACAAGCATTGTTCATTCTAATTAAATCATGACAATATTAAACATCTTACCAGTCTCTGGAGAATTACTGAGTTTATTGATATGAAAGAGGTTAATAATAAATTTGCAATTCAGATCCAAATCAGTTATACCTCTATCATGGATAAGGATGTATTGACATACTTTCCTTTGTTAGGATATTGATAGCAAACAATACCTTTGCATCAAAAAAAAAAAATCAGCCTTTTACCTTTATGAGGTGATCTGTGGTGAACTTCAAAGGAAACTTTTTTGTGTTGTCAGTGCTACAGTCATTTAAAGCTGCTGTATCTGCTCAGCTTTGGATCATTGGATCATTATGAAACGTATTTTGTAGTAGCTGAAGTGGCTAAATTATTTTGGCTGGTCTTCAAGGGCATTTTGATGGGCAGAGATGAAGCAAGACTGCAGCAGAGCTTACAGATGCTGACTGTGCAGCCACGTCCTGGCAGGTGTCAGCAAACACCTGTTATCATCCTAACCAGGTTTCAAAAGCAACATGTCTGGGGAAAATATTCAACAAGCTAAACAGAAATTGTACTATCATTAGAAGAACATTATGTGGTAATGCTCCAGATTAATTCAGATGAATTAATTCAGATGAATTCATTTTTTTACACATTGGATTGTATGATTTCATGTCTTCTGCAGTTTTTATGGATCTATTAATTTTGTTGGATCTGTTAGAAGTAGAAGGAAGATAAAGAAATAAAGTTGGAACCACAACAATGCATCCCCCCCATCACCCCTCATCTAATGGTGCGTTCGTTTATTTCTCTCCAAGTCGGAACTTGGATGAAAACGTCACGAAACGTCACGAAAAACGTCACTTCCCGTCGGAAACACGCCTCTTTTATGACGTTGATGTCAGACAAGATTTTGTTGTCCGAGTTTCCCCTGTGACGTAATTTCAACATGGCAGCTTACACACTCAACAGTAATTCTATTTTATAAATCTTTAAAAATGTTTATTTTGTTAAATGTATTAATAGTTGTAAATGTAATTGCACGTGTTCGATTTAGAGAATACCATATCATGACCGTAAACAGTATCCTAGCATGCAATATGAGATTTTTACCAGACTTGTTAGTGTCTTTGGTTTGTTTGTAGTTGGTTTGCCTCTCGAAAAAAGAATATTGCTATGAATGTACTAAGATATTTTATAAAGCTTCTAATGTGGTTTGACTAGTTCGTGTTTCTTGTTTGCTTGTCTCTCGGGAAAATAATCTCACTCCAAATCTGCTAAAATATAAAGCAACAACACACAGCAGCGTGTTCATGGAGGCAGCCATGTTTGTTCCGAGATGTGGTAGCTCGAACGGGAGATTGTCGGACGTGATGGCACTCAACTCGGAATTTCCAAGTTCCGAGAGAAAAAAGATCGTAAAGGTTGGGGGTGTGGGAGGAGTAGGGATTAGATGGGAGGAGGGAGCGAAGGGCCGATCCAGATAATACACTGTTGTCGTTCCAACAGCATCTAGATTTGAAAGGGACATGCAGCAAATAACTACCCTCTAGAGATGGGTAGGAGAGGCAATATTGCGCAAGGACAATGTTGGTTAACCACATGATTTCTTGTTTTCTGATCGTAGGGGCGGCACAGTTGTGTACACCTTGGTTATTATCTGTAGTGTGGATTTTTCTTTGAGGCCCAAAATGTATGTTTACTGCCCAGCAGCTTGCAGCTGCTGTTGGTAATTAATATAACAGGATAACAGGGTGCACATGACAAAGCTCTGAGCAAGAGCTTTTGCAGAAGCTAATCACACGACTGCAGGGTGTCACCATTACCATGGATTTATAAAACTACTCCGGAACAAAAATAAATACTGCAATAGGATGGAAGAAACTGGAACATTTACCATATTTCAAAATGAATGAATTAGAATGTTTGAAACAAGTGACATTGTATTGATAACTCTTGATCAGCAGCAATGTCCATAACACTGTACTGGAGGGGACACAAATAATGTACATTGTAATGTAATTATGTAGCATTATGCTATTGCTTAATTATTAACTGCAAACTAAGTTCTTCGTTACATACTGATCTCATGTTCATTCATCATTAATGAATCGTGGCACATCCATTATCTCAAGCAATTTTTGTATTTGTCGCCATGTCTAATTCTGTTAACCTCTGTGAACTACTGCAGGAACTACTCAAGGAACAAATCATGAATTACACATTTGAAATACTGATCTCATGTTTTGTTAATGAATCGTGATGCATATTTTATCCCAAGCAGTTACTATATTTGTTCCTCTAATTCTGTAAACCTTTGTGAACTACTGAAGGATCTACTAAGGAACTACTGATAGAACAAGTAATGAATAACACAAGTGAAATACTGATCTCATGTTTGTCCATCATTGATGAATCATGACGCATCTTTTATCTCAAGTAATGACTATATTTGTTCATGATTTGTACTTCTGTAGTAACTGAGTTACTGCTAATTATTTGTGCTCCGTCAAGTAAAGTGTTACCGTCCTATCCAATTTATCTTCTGAATACACAGATTGTGGCAAATCAAAAGTCAAAATGCGAGATGTACTGCTCTCTTCTGGTCAGACAACTCTTGGGTGCGAAGTGTCATCAATCCAAAATGAGACTTGGACATTTATAGACTCCCCGCCGGAACTACATATAAATATCCTATTAATCTCATTGTTCAAACTAATGTGTCTGTGACTCAAGTCAGCTCTGTAAATGACTTTAGTTGTCAATTGCCTAGTTTAATGAACTAATTCCTAAAACCACTTAGCCTTAAACACTTTGTAAAAGCTAAACTTTTGAGTTTGTGTACACAGATTGTATTTTTTGTAACTATAGTCACTGTATAAAAATAAAAACACACAAAAATTGCTGCAATCCATTAGTACCTAATCATTTTAACTCAGTCACCTTCTTTGCAATGTTTACATGCACAAAATGCTACATATTAGATTAGATTAATTCACCTAGGTTTCTAGAGCTACATGTTGATAATAAACAAACATTAATAATAACAACAATTTATGTTTGATTTCTTGGCGGTCCCTTGCCAAAAGCGAATAATTTCCAACAGTGTATCCCATGCCGGTCCTCAGAGATCCACAGACGGTCCACATTTTCGGTAGGGAGCTAGGAGGAAACAAAAAGGTGGACTGTCTGCAGGTGCCCAGGGACCGGATTGGGAAGCACTGATTTACAAAACAAGCAGTTTCAGTTCAGCGTATTAGTTCAGTCTGGGACACAGTGAGTGGCATTGTGGGCACAACCTGCAGTGCCCTGCCCTGTCTTTGCTTATTGTCATTGCTCTAGTTTTCTTCCACAGTCCAAACACAGGTTAGGAACAGTGGTGTCTCAAAATTGTATAATTTGTGAGTGGGTGTCCAGTGATGGATGGACTGGCACCCTGGACCTTCCATTATGTTCCCTGAGGTAGACTCAGATACGTGAATTACAGGCAAATGATTCAATTAATGTTAAATACCCTATTCTACTGCACATCAACAAGGTATTTCCTGAGCATCAACCTACTGCTGAATGCTATTAATATGGCTTCATCAAATGTTGCCTTGACCAGTAACACTTCATTTTTATTTTATTTTTTAATGAATTTGCCTGTCATTTTTTCAGCACTATATTCTGCAAGAAATATGTCCAGCGACATTGAGGACAAATGAATAAACAAATATCGGACATGGAAGAGATAAATATCCATTCACTGAGTGATTAAGCCGCTTCTGCGTCACAGAAATCTGCTTCAAGGTGGCTTTTCTTACCTTTTCTCTTGTGTTATATGATCATCATTCTGCAAGTGCTGCACAGTAAAATAAAGGTAAAGAAACGGCGAGAGAAAAAATATGTGACTTAGCTTTAAGTAAAGGAATGGAGACCAGACAGGATTATAAGCGGAAAACAAGTAAAGGCACTTCTAGCAAATATGAAGGTATTTGAGGTATGTGTGGGCGATACACCAAAGTCACATCACCTGCCGCATACAGAGGAGTCTGCGGCCGCACTAATCGCCTCCTTGCTATTATCGTTCAAATGTGGCTGCTTGTGATTCAATGGGACACCTACCCTGACCCAAATGAGGTTGTTTACTATATTGCTTTTTTTTTTGGCATACTAGAAATTGTCTCATATTTACCCTCAGAAGGGCTTACACACTGTAATGGATGAAGGTTACTAAATGAGTAATAATGTACCTGACGTATAGTTTGCCACTTTGGTGCCCTTTAGCTCCTCAGCTGCTATCGAGGCCCTTCATTTGCTGAATATTGTGTAATGAAGTACATAAATATGAAGTACTCGGTTAGTTATATATACTGTGCATTATCATTCTACCCTAAAGTACTACCAAGTTAACACTGGATGCATTTAGATTTATCATACCATTGTAGAGCATCATGACCACTAGGCTACAAAAAAGAATATATAATTACTAGCAAACCATGTAAACAGCAACTCCAAGTAAACTAAGGACTTACTATTTACTAATGTATTACCTCTTTAAGTCAATAGTTAGTAAAAATGAATTGCATGATGCTCCACATATAAGACTTTTAGCAACAATACTCCTTTCTTATTATAGTCTTGTGTTTCAAACAGCATGTTCAGCTGAACTTTATTCCCAGCTGTGAAAACACAAAGCGCTGTGGCATTTAGGGGCTTATTGGTGTCAGCACATTTAATGTGCCTTTGCCGGTGAATTCTACAAATCACACCAAGGTATCAATCTGTGGAAGAGCATTCCTATTAAACATTTCAACAGCGCAGAAGGGAGTGTTTCACACAATAAGCCCCAGCTCAGTAGTTCAGAAAGCCTGACTTGTAAGTACTCACCAGAAAGCTGGCGGAGCGGAGAATCCAGCGCCTGCTTGCTGACCCATGAAGCTTCTCTGGAACTTGACTGCTGGTGCCGCTTCCAGTCATCGGCACCAGGTCCCGTCTGTCAGCGTCCACTGTGATTTCGGGAAGACAATAACTGTCAAAAGCAAAAAGCTGGATCTAGTCCGTGACTTACACATGGAATTCTAAATGGATCATTATGCCTTTGGACTGTACACGCCTGTCACAATTATGAATGGTGCTTCAGGAACTTGGCTTGTCTTATAACATTTTATATTTGATATTATTTCTTAAACAGATCTAAAAACACTCAAAAAAGATACTAACAATGAATGTAGAAATCACAGCATTACAATTCTAACTTAAATATTTTGTAATTTGATCATTTTAACTGTCCTGTTCAAAATATAATTTCCATGATTGTCTGTTATCTATGTAGTTTCTTATACTCCATTTTCCTTTTCACCATTTAATTTTTCGATTCTAGTAAAAGAATTTCAGTCCCATGTACAGTCTTAACTACTTTATATAGTAGCTAGATCATTTACACTTTTTTTGGGATTCCATTCTTAATATTATATAGAATATATACCATATAATTTCTGTGGTTTAATGAAACAGCAGTACTCTTAATTGCTTCTTAAGCACTAGAGTGTCTCAGATTATGTCTGAAAAGAAACACTGTTATTTTTTCGTCATGTATCAATGGCTGTGGGTGTCGCCGGTCAGACCCTGGTACTCGCCGCACTTCCCTACGGTCTCTGTGCAGCACTTTCTCTTTAATTACTCCAGAATCTGCTGGTAATAGGTCACCATCTGCTGTACAGGCTCTTGTGCTCCCCAGTCAGAAAGGCGTGACTCTGACCTCATTTTAAAGAGAGCCGACATCCACATGTCTTTAGCATTTCATGAAGGAAACACAAACCGGGCCTGCTGCCCATCACGCCTGACAAAGACATTAACACGATCGCGACATTCTCCTGATGTGCTGCGGGCAGTGGATACACTGATTGTGAAAGGAATGCTGGCTTAATTTTCATTGATGTATTTTCAGGTGCGCAAAGAGTGTCGTGCTGCTCGCTGAATGTGCTGCATGATGAATAACGATGGTTTCTTTTCTCTAACTCGTCCATTTTCATAGGCTTTACTGTAAAACCAGGAGTTTTCCTTGGTGTCACAAGAGCTGTCCTGATCCCTGGCTTTGAAACTCACAGTTTTCTGAAACATTTTTTGTATTCATTCATAACAGGCACAGATGTGAATAGGTGTTTCTTATCCGTAACC
The DNA here is from genome assembly GCF_048594095.1 of Paramormyrops kingsleyae. Taxonomy (NCBI): domain Eukaryota; kingdom Metazoa; phylum Chordata; class Actinopteri; order Osteoglossiformes; family Mormyridae; genus Paramormyrops; species Paramormyrops kingsleyae. The sequence goes on along the minus strand of NC_132806.1, from coordinate 32,307,839 downwards.
TGGATGACACTATAACCGTTTTGTAAAAAAATGCCTAAATTAACTTGCTATATGATATTATGATGATGCTTTAAAATCCATCCATCCATCAATTTACTTTCTGAAACTGCATGTCCTATTCACTGTGGCAGGGGTCCAGAGTCTATCCTGGAGGCTATGGGAGCAAGACAGGGAATAACCCAGGATGGGTCTCTAACCCATCACAGGACACACTCACACACCATTCACACACACATGCACACCCACAGTTAACCTCAGCATGTTTTTGGACTGTGGGGGAAAACAGAGTTGATGCTTTTAAATATTTAACATAAATTAGAATAACATTACATTGTTTTTCTTTACTACTAAGAGCAGCAGTCAATAATTGCCCATGATACATGCTCTCTCTGCTCATGTGACTATCAGTGTTGTATTTGCCTACACCCTAACCCTAGCCCTAACCCTAACCGTAACCCTAACCCTACCGTGTCTCCTTGCCTGTCACGGTGATGGAGGGTTCAGGTAGGAGGAGATGCTGCAGCAGACCTGCAGGACCTCACCTCTGAAACAGAGAGGGCTTGAATAGTTCATGCACTGCAGTATCTGATGCAGATGTCCTCCAGGATGGGACGAGACTTTATTGCCAGTCTTGGCATGAACTCCCAGCACTTCCAGTCCTTCCCTGCCTAGGCACTGGAGGGAATCCAGGAGACTCGCCCTACACTGTTCCTTACTAAGTTCCCGACTGAGGACAAGGTATAGCTCACTGTGTTTGAGTGGGTGGCTAAGAGTGAACGGGGCTACACCAGGACTAGGCTTGCATGCTGGCCCCCTATCTTACAGGGAGGGCACTGGCTGCCTACCAGTCCCTTCCCTGGCTGGTGGCTGATGAAATCGATCCTCATTCACTTGAGGTTCTCCCATCACTGCATCACTCCCATTTCACATCTGGTGATATCTCCCAGAGCTGCTGGCTTGTAGCTAAATCTGCCAGCTGGTTCAGCTGACCCAGCACTAGCCAGGGAGCACATTGCAGCTGACCCAGCATTAGCCGGGAAGCACACTGCAGCTGACCCAGCACTAGCCAGGGGAGTACACTGCAACTGACCCAGCACTAGCCAGATAACACACTGCAACTGACCCAGTACTAGCCGGGGAGCACACTGCAACTGACACAGCACTAGCCAGGGAGCACACTGCAGCTGACCCAGCACTAGCCGGGGAGCACACTGTAACTGTCCCAGCACTAGCCAGGGAGCACAATGCAACTGACTCAGCACTAGCCAGGGAACACACTGCAACTGACCCAGTACTAGCCAGGGAACACACTGCAACTGACCCAGTACTAGCCAGGGAACACACTGCAACTGACCCAGTACTAGCCAGGGAACACACTGCAACTGACCCAGTACTAGCTAGGGGAGTACACTGCAACTGACCCAGCACTAGCCAGGGAACACACTGCAACTGACCCAGTACTAACCAGGGGAGTACACTGCAACTGACCCAGCACTAGCCAGGGAACACAATGCAACTGACTCAGCACTAGCCAGGGAACACACTGCAACTGACCCAGTACTAGCCAGGGGAGTACACTGCAACTGACCCAGCACTAGCCAGGGAACACACTGCAGCTGACCCAGCACTAGCCGGGGAGTACACTGCAGCTGACCCAGCATTAGCTGGGAAGCACACTGCAGCTGACCCAGCACTAGCCGGGGAGTACACTGCAGTTGACCCAGTACTAGCCGGGGAGCACACTGCAACTGTCCCAGCACTAGCCTGGGAGCACACTGCAACTGACCCAGTACTAGCCGGGGAACACACTGCAACTGACCCAGTACTAGCCAGGGGAGTACACTGCAACTGACCCAGCACTAGCCAGGGAACACACTGCAACTGACCCAGTACTAGCCGGGGAGCACACTGGAACTGACCCAGTACTAGCCGGGGAGCTCACTGGAACTGACCCAGTACTAGCCGGGGAGCTCACTGCAGGAAGTAATCAAAAGAGTGGCTATAAACCTTTGCTTGTGCTTCTCTCCATTTGCTAATCAGCATACTGTCTGCCAGCTAGACCCAACCACAGTCTCTGCTTCTATGGTGCACCTTACAGGCCTACTGGGGAAAGTGGTCTGCCAGCATCAGGGTCAGACCCAACCTACTGACACTGCTACTACTGGGCTGGGACTGGCCAAATTCTGAAGCCCCGTGCCAGTAGTCCTTGCAATCCCAGAAGCTCACCTCTGCCTAATGACTGTGGAGCAGGAGACTCTAGCCATCGAATGTCTCATGCATGACTTGAGGTTTTATCGACTTCCGCAGTCTGGTACATTCACTGGTTCCCCAAACTACAAAACTTTTAGCATATCACTAATCATGGGGTAGCCCATAGCCTGTCTCATATGGGGAAACCCACAGCCTCTCTTGCATGCGGTAGCCCATAGTCTGTCTCATATGGGGTAGCCCACGACCTCTCTTGCATGGGGTAGCCCATGGCCTCTATTGCATGGGAAGCCCACAGCCTCTCTTGCATGGGGTAGCCCAAGTTTGCATATATTCTCCCGTTTCTCTTAAGAAACCTTCTCCCTGTAGGGCTATTTTCCCACACCACCGTTGCCCATACCTCCTTGCCTGCCACAATTGCTAATGCCAATTGATTTAATGTAATGTATTTATATTATACATTTCCCATCCAAAAAAAAAGTTGCCATTTGAATTTTTTGTTGGGCCGCCTTTAGCTTTGATTATGGTGCATATTTGTCATGACATTGTTTCCACAGGCTTATGCAACATCTCATCCTTTATTTTCATCCAGATTTGCATTCATTTCTAACCGAGATCTTGTATTGACAAGTGAGTTGAACCTCTCCATAAAGCCTCCTTCATCACATCCTAAAGATCTTCAATGAGGTTAAGGTCACAACTCTGTGGTGACCAAGTCACGCGTGAAAATGATTCCTCATGCTCCCTGAACCACTCTTTGACAATTCAAACCCAGTGAATCTTGGTATTCTTGTCCTGGAATATGCCCATGCCAACAAGGAAGAAAAAAATCCATTGATGATGAATGGAGGTGTAACCAGGCCATTCAGTAGAATCAGGTACTCAGCTGACTTTACTTTATTGCTGGATAATGACGCAGGACTGTAATAATGATCTGTTAAGCATTTGCTGATATAAATTCAAATGGTGACCTTTTTTTTGGACGGGCAGTGTATATGTTGTGTCACAGGAACAGAGAAATGTAAGCAAGCACAATTTCTCAGAATTAGTTCATAATGGCAGTTTTTATGAGGAATGGGCAGAATGGGTTTGGAGGAAAAAGGGGAAGCATTGAGGTGTTGTGTGGACCGATGGATCTGGGTTGGTCCTTGGTACCGGTTAGGCGGCTTTGGGCGTGCCAGTGCCGGCACTGCAGTGCTACAGCCAGGCTGGAGGCAGTAGCCAGATGATATGTGTGCCGAAAAGGCTTAGGAGGGAACCTTTCCCTCAGCTCCTGAGGGCTCCATCCCAAAAGTGAACCAGCTGTGGTCATTTGTGGGAACCAGGCGTGTAGAATTAGGGTCAGGGTTAGGCTTAGGGTTAGGCTTAGGGTGACGTTTGACAGCTGCTTTCGGCTGGCTGCTGTCCATGGTCCTGACTGAAGTTGGCAACCATCAGTACTTTGTCTGGAGAACCTATAATATCTGGACTATGAATGGAATCTTTTCATATTATTAATGTAAGTAAATGCACTTATTATTCATGATTATATACATGCCAGCATTCACATAAACCCACAGCGTTTTGTGACAGAGATAGAACTTGGCCCTTAACTGCCTTTGGAGAAAGAGCCAGTTACCTCAACATACTGGTATTGGCTGGTCCCTCCTCCTAGTTCAAACTGGCATGTTCTGTTTTGCTTCATGTCACCTGGACCCCAGTTCTATTTCTATCTATCTATCTATCTATCTATCTATCTATCTATCTATCTATCTATCTATCTATCTAATCTTTTTATATCAAATATACAGTATGCACGTACCCTAACAAATATTACATATCACTAATATTTATATATTACATGATTTTATATGATCAAAAGTTTCAGTATCGTTTATACATGATAGGCTTACGCGTCGCGTTCATGGCCTCACAAATAACCAAAACCACTAATGTCGCATTTGGCAATGTGGCGTGGTTACTGTATATTACACATATGAGTATGTAGATCATTATCTCCTAGAACCCACTGAAATGAGCTTCTATCAGGTCTCACATGCTGAGGGAGAGACTTGTATGAGCCTATTCACAAACTAACACCTAATCTGTAATTTCTGTTATTTTGTGCTGTTTTGTATATGTGAACAGACAAATTGTAATGTGTTGTTATGCAGTTATTATATGCGAAACATGTAAATGTGTGAAATGCCCAGAAAGCCCCACAGTGACAGTGATCACTGTAGATCACTCTTCTCGCTTTGTCACCCTGTCAGTGAAACCCTCCAAAATCTCACATTAATCTTTAGTCGGCAGCCTGCAATACTGTCCAGCAGCAAAGAAAGCAGTGGTTTGATTTAAGCCAGTTTTGTGTTGTTTTACAGTAGTTTGTTTTTCCTAAGAGACAATGTTCTGGAGGTCAAAAAGAAAGACATCTTCTTACCTTATGACAGAGTGAGACCCAGAATGAGTTTTTCATAATGAAGCCATATATGAAAGCAGAGAGAATAACTGCTCGGCTGCAAAGGAGTCACCTGCTCAGGGTTATATTAGGGTGTCAGTCCTTTTAGTCCACAATCAAATGTCCTGTGTATTCTTGTGTTCCGTTTTGCAATGTTCCAAGGGATGCTTTGGAATGCTTTCGGTTCCTACAATATACTGACAGCTTTTTAGCGTATTATGGATGGAGACTTTAAAATCATTGCTGGTGATGAGGTTTCTTTTCTCTCCTTTCTGTCCTCTGGTCTAAAATCACGTTACTGAGTGGCTGCACACTGTTGTCAGGTTCTGTGCAGCATTTCCATGCGAGCTGTGAACAGAAAGGCAGGCTGGACACTTTCCCGAACACTCTCTTTCAAAATGAAATTTCAACAAGGAACTGCTCTGACTTTACTATAAAATGCAAGCAATTTCCTAAAACGTCTGACTTGCTTTTATTCAATCTTCACACTTTTATGACTTATACCTTATAATTTGCAGTGTCAAATGAGGTATAATTCAGGTTGAGCCTTTTTCGCAGTATTTCGCCGCAGGATTTATTAAGTATTTCTTCCTTACCTATAACCCGTGCTTATGCGGTTAGGGGCTGTGTTGCAGCAGCCATTATCAATGCCAGGTTATTTTATTGTGCTCCTGTATTTTCCTATGTCATGTTTTATTTTGCAGTATCAGCTGCGAAAGCTAAAGGAATCAGCTGGTTAAGAGACTGTCAGACAGGGCCACGGTACTGTTTCTCTGTGGTTTTATACTCAAGAACTGAGTAAATTGAATTGTAATTATGAATTAATTCAGTTCATTCTTTTTTTATAATATATATTGCATTATCTTTATTTAGATGGATAAACAAACATATTTTCAAGGTGCAGAAGGAGACAATAAAACACATAGGCATTGTTATCATTCCCCTTTTGTCCGCACTGATTCTGGGAAGTGCATTGCATTAATTCTGCTTAATTCTATGTGGAACTTCCAAAAGGGCATCAATTAACCCAGGACAGGAACCATAAAAAGTCTGTTAACAGGACAATAATGACTTGTCCTGTTGAGTCTTTCCCTTGGGCAAACAAAGACAACTATTAAGTCTTTAGGCGCAGAGTTTAACCTCTGTGTTTATAATAATATATGATCAAATGGGCAGGGTATAGAAATGCAGGCTAAGTTATAGTTTATGTTAAGATTAAGCTTATATATACATTAATGTACTTAGCCATAATAGTGTCCATTAAACTGCATTTGATTTTCTACTATTTCTAGTTTACTGTGATAATGTATACATAATTGTTTTTAAACTTATATATAAATGGTTTTGTTTTCCCTTTTTCTGTCATTTGTTCCCGAGGAACTTGAAAACTGCTTAGTTTAATTATATTTCTGTTTTGTTGCACTTTTTGAACTGTGAGAGACATTTGAAGCTTGTGGGGTCCACTGTTATATGCAGATTGTCACCACAGTTTTTTTTTTAAATCTGTGCAGTTATATCTTAATGTGGGGAAATTCCATCAGCATACATGAGTCTGGTTCCATTGTAGTCAAGACAAGAGTTTCATTGATTTGTTGAGCTGCATAATTGGGTTTGTAAGTGGCTTAATGCTCCTGTCACGATAACACACACTGGGTAGAGTGACCCCCGGTCAGGGTTAGTTAGTTGTACGGACATGCCAGGACATCGCGACTTGTTGAATGTTTACAGATCAGTCAAACACGCAAAACGTAATGTATTGATAATTAAATGGATATTTGTGCAATATTTATAGAAGATTGTCCAAACAAAATGTTATAGTGCCTATGTAAATCTCTGGTGTTTGATTCTCATAGTTAATCTTTATTGATTCTCTTTTTGTGAGTCAAGACCATATTGCTTAGTTTGAAGCAGCAGCATCACTCTGTGTACTAACTTCTCATGTGTTCTTCCATCTGTTATTTATTCTCTGCTGGCAACACAGAAACAGGAATTTACACAGTGAGTCTTATTTATGAGTCCAGCATCTAAGAATAAAATAAAAGGCTAAGCTACGCTAATAAGGATATCAAAGACCCTCTAAAAGATGGAAATTATTGTTCACTTTTATATTGCTAATTGTCTAAACAGCAGAGCGAAACTGACATCACCTAATTATTACGATATTACCAGATATTTTGAGAATGATTGATTTAAACTAATATTCCAAAATGGTTTGCTGGTTTCTTGATATTCTCCACATTGAGTTTAATTAGTACTGCACATTTGTCACTCTGGAATATATAAGAATCAGTAGTAAATTTTGCATCAAAATTGGTTTTATGATTTAGCTAATGAGGTGCAATGGAGTAGGGTGGCGTGGTGGTGCTGTGGTTAGCACTCGTCTGACGCCTCAGGGTCCCGGGTTCGAGTCTCTGCCGTGGCTGCATGTGTGTTGAGTTTACATGTTCTGCCCTGTTGTTGAGGGGTTCCCTCTTTTTTTTCTCCCCCACAGTCTAAAAACATGTTGAGGCTAATTGGGGTTACCAAATCACCCACAGGTGTGCTTGTGTTAGTCACCAGTGTGTGAGTTTGCCCTGTGACCAGCCGGCGCCCCATACAGGTTGTTCCCTGCCTTGCACCTGTAGTCTCCAGATAAGCTCTGCCCCCCCCCCCGCCCCATGACTCTGATTTGGACAAGTGGTTACAGAAAGTGGATGTATGGAATATAATATAAGGTACTGAAATATGCATATAAGTGTAACTAAATATATATAACTTTATTCATTCACTTTGACAAGTCTGTGAAGCAGGAATGTGGTACCATATTATAAATGATTGCTTACAGTACAGGATTTAGTTCCAGATGAAATACTTTATTATAAAGCAGCATGACCATAGCTTGGGAAAAGAAAAAGCATAAAATATTTGAGGGTGGTATGTGGAAAGACCTGTTCTGTGTACTAAAATGGGCAGGCTGCCCACATGAAGAACAGTATACCTTCACAGACAAGTATGATGCTTCACCGCTACTGGAGAATGCAATCTTAAAGAACTGCGATTTTATTGTAAATGAATACATTTGCAGAATTACAGCATCCAAGACGACAGGTACAGGACAAATAAATGTGGAAACCAGTAAAATTCCACCCAGAAACTTGCGGAGCTGTGGGACTGGTCCCATGATGTCTCAGGGGCATCACTGTTACCTGACGTTCAGTTTAAATTGCACCTCTGTCAAGTCAAGCCAAGCAGGTTTTATTGTCATACCACAGTGGCACAAAACAATGTTCCCCAGGACCGCGGTGTGACATACAGACAGTGAGTGGCATGAGAACGGTGTCACAATAGTTTCCTATCCCTATTCTCTTTTTTCTTTCTTTTTTTGCTGTATCTATCTCTCACAGTCCAAAGCAGGGATTGTCAAACTGCCTGAACGGGGTAAACATGACTCATCTGTATCTGTGGCAAAATATTTAGATTGAGGGGAATAAAACAGCTAAAAAATGTCCAGGGTGTTGAGCCCTGGTCCAAATGTAAATTATTATGTTGTATATTGCATATATTATTATATTGCATAATGTATATTACTATATTCATACGCAAATACACACACTCTACTATAGATGGGAGCTTGAGCTGGGAGGGAGCAAAAACATGGACTGTCTGTGGGTCCCTGAGGACCAGATTGGGAAACACTGATATACAGCATAGACTCAGTAAACAGTATAGCCTCAGTAAACGGTATAGCCTCAGTAAACAGCATAGGCTCAGTAAACAGTATAGCCTCAGTAAACGGTATAGCCTCAGTAAACAGCATAGGCTCAGTAAACACTATAGCCTCAGTAAACAGTACAGCCTCAGTAAACAGCATAGACTCAGTAAACAGTATAGCCTCAGTAAACGGTATAGCCTCAGTAAACAGCATAGGCTCAGTAAACAGCATAGCCTCAGTAAACAGCATAGACTCAGTAAACAGTATAGCCTCAGTAAACGGTATAGCCTCAGTAAACAGCATAGGCTCAGTAAACAGTATAGCCTCAGTAAACAGTGCAGCCTCAGTAAACAGCATAGGCTCAGTAAACAGTATAGCTTCAGTAAACAGCATAGGCTCAGTAAACAGTATAGCCTCAGTAAACAGTATAGCCTCATTTATTCATGTGCCGATAACCAGTGTGCAGTGTGAGATGCCTCTTAAGATAAGCTAAAGATGTAACATTTGCATAATTTCCTGAATGCACTGAATGAAATGATTCATCTATCATCATGTTCCAAGGCGTAAAATCTTTCAGTTTATTATGGAAAAAAAAGTTGGAAAAAAAAGAAAATGAAGAGTCCAGTGCTATTTGTCTTCATCAGTCATGGCCAGTGAATCGAAGTTTCAATGACATCTGAGAAAAGGCAAAGGAAACTATTTAAATAGGATCACATATTTAAATAAGATCGCATATTTAAATAAGATCGCATATTTAAATAGAATCGTTTTTTTCTCATGATCAACATTGCACAGATTTAAATATTCAAATCAGATTGCATATATAGTATGTATGTACTGTATGTGTGTGTGTATGTGAGGGGGTATTTATCACATTGTGAGGTCCAATGTCCCCACAATGTGATAAAAACCTGTTGTTTTGCCATTGCGGGGACATTTTTTTGGGGAAACTTAATTTTATAAAAATCTGCGACTGCAATCAAAAAATGATAAACACCAAAAGTCTTGTATTTTGTTTGGCTACTCATGGTTAAGGGTTATTATTGGGATTAGGGTTTTTCTCATAGCAATGAATGGAGAGTCCCCACAAAGATGAAAACAAACCTACTTATTCACATCTATCTAATCTATCTATTCATTTATTTGATATATATTTAAAATATCTTGAACGGCTCCTCTGAGTCCTGTATAGAAAATGGAGTCGAAATCTGGAACGTAGGTCACCTCTCGAGACGCCTGCATGTTCTGCCCATGTTCCGCATCTTTCCATCATACAGCCATGAATGGCCGGGTATAAACTTGCTACTGTGCATTTGCCCCATGATGGAACGGCATCCTGTCTTCTCTGTGCTCTTTGCAGCCTGATTAAGCTATGGGCTCATCATTACCCTCTACTGCGTAAATGATTGGATAACGGACAGAAATATGCTTAGACTGATTTTCTGAGATCCTCATTCACGGAAAGACTTGTGAGATGATGCGAATATATTAATTTACACTGAAACATACGCTGAAGATGCTATCAGGTTGGTCTGTTTTCAAAAAACATACATTCAGAAAAACAAAATATTAATGTCAGATTACTTGTGGGGAGACAAAAACACTTAATTCTCTGCAGGGAACTGCATAAAAAGCAGGAAAGAGAAACAAATTAATGATGTTTTTCTTTTAATCTGTTTGGTAGTGTTAAGGAAACTTTTAATTGGGTGTTAAACTTTTACGTTTTGTAGTTATTTTATAAAAGGAAAGTAGACTAGTAGTTGACTATCACATGTTTTGTTTTTCAAAACAGTAACTTTAGTAATGAAGCTCTTGTTTATGTTCACTTGGATAGAATTAAGCATTATTTGTAAAAGAGAGCTTAAAGCAATAGTCAGTGGAGAAATTCAAAGAACAGTTTTACTTTTCTAAGGGTTTGTAAAACTATATAATGAAACAACATTGCCCTTAGACTGAATGAGTAATCTCCCCATTAGTCAAAGATTAAATCATTATTTAGTATATTTTACAGTATTCCTGCTTCACAGCAGTCAAAGAGAATGAATTCATTCAAAGAGCATTAATAAAATTATATATATGCCTCGTTACCCTTATATCTGCACAGATCAGCCATAAGATTAATGTCACTGACAGGAGAAATGAATAACATTATTATGTTACAATGGTGCCTGTCAACGTTATGGACGGGCATGGTGAAGGACGGACAATCCATGTTCTGGCTCACAAAACTGGACTTTATTCATCCCTGTCCGTTGCGTTCAGTCTCCGTTTTGGCCAGCAGGTGGTGCTGACCATCCTGTTTCCTCTTCCATCTTGTATCCCTTCAGCCCTAATTTGTCCCTTAGTTACCCTTGGTTCCTGTGTAGCTCTGCGGGTCGGGTACGCGGCTGTACCCTCCTGTACAGTCAGTTCTTGAGTAGCTGAGACAACTGGGTCACAGTATCTCCAAAACGACGGATCTTATGGGGTGATCGATGTCTACCAAAAGTGGTCCAAGGAAGGCCAACCGGTGAACCAGGGATGCCTAAGTCTTACTGTAAGAAGCAAAGGCAAATCCATGTAGTCTGATCCCCCTGGAGAGCTGCTGTAGCACAAATTGCTGAAAAAGTTAATGCTGGCTATGATGGGAAGGAGTTAGAACAGACAGGATCTTGCATATGAGGCTGCATAGCCGCTGACCGGTCAGAGTGCCCATGCTGACCCCTGTCCACTGCTGAATGGCCACGTGAGACAGTATTCTCCATGGCGGCTTTCAGCTTTCCTCAAGCTATTCCCTTCATTCCTCTAACAAGAAATAAAATATATACTTGATAAGTATTTTCAGAAGTCTATTCAGAAATGTGCAAGATAATGGCTTAGTGGATGTCTTGGGGGTAGAACCATATTGTTTGTGATGTTTGCAAATTAAAATCCTGAAAAAGAAATGCTTTTGCCATCCAGCACATCTGTAACATAATTTCACGTTGGCACCCTTCTGTATTTTCTGTGATAAATTTGTTTGGTGGTTAGTCATCAAACCATATAATTTAATAAGCATTTTACTTTCAAGAGGACATTACTTTCTGGGTGGCATTTAAATTTGTGTCAGAAGAAACTATTTCAGAAGTATGTGCTAAAGATCTCTGGGCTATGCATCACCCTTATTCTGATTAACTGTGTCTAATTTTAAAGGTCTGCATTCATGACTCATTAATTAAATTTTAATGTCTGCTTGCTTCACTCTGAAAATTTATGAATGTATTTAATCCATATAAGGAGAGCTGTGTCCGGCTTTAATAAGCTTAGCTAATCAACAAAATGCAGAAATGCAATGTGAAATTAATTCCCAAGGCTCTGTTCTCAAATCAGGTATCGCCTTTACTTTGTTATGATGTCTGGGGTCAATAACAGTGTCTTCTTTTCTCTCACTCTGGAGGTGAATTCAAACTGCAGACACATCAGAGGGGTGAGATGTACACTGTAAATGGGATTGGAACAAAACTGTAAAATGCCGCAGATAGTGTCTGTGCCCTCATTTGCATTCATTCACTTTTCACATTCCTTGTTTGTCCTTTTATATTTATTTATGCATGCATTAAGGCGGCGAAGACGCTACCCTTATTAACGCTCCAGTGATTCTCCAAGCCATGGCATCAAACTGTCCTCCAAGAATGTATAATTACAGGAATCTCTGTGACTCATTGCCTCAAAGAGCTTTGTGATCCGGGGCTTTTACTCTTTATTCATTTAGTTAATTATGCTGTTTGAGCTACGAAATAAATTATGTTAAATGAGTATACCGTTGATTAAAATCGGAAAAGTTATTTTCAGTTAACAAAAATATTCTTGTCTCAAGATAGTAAGGAAAAGAATACATTTTATATATCGGTGTTGAGGTGAGGTGTCCTCTAGGTTTTCTGCCCCCCCATCCAAAAACAAGCTGAGGTGAATTGGGGCAAAATAATCCTCAAAATTAGGAAATTATGAGTTCAGCTGTGAAATAGTGCTTTCCTTATTATGATTTCTTTAACACAACGTTGATGACGAAAGCGTGCTCAGCGAAGCACGGTACAAGGCAACCGGGCCAAGTGTGAGTACACCCTAAATGTAATCTCTAAATGTCTTCTGTGGGAGAACTGCCCTTCACCTGCTAAGAGATACAGCTATAATTGCAATTAATTACAATATATATCTCATTGAAATTCACATTGGGGAACGTATTACCATTTTTTTCAGGAATTACCTTGGCTTGAGTAGTCATTCATACTTTAAGTCCCTTCTTACTTTAACTTAAGGATGTACAGTTCATTTTCAAACTGATAGCATAAGTATGATTGCTAAGGTAAGATGATGCAGAATTCAAGCCCCCAACCGTAACGGCTTGAGGCAACAGTGTTACCCGCTGAGCTAGCCTGCCCCTCGCTTAAAAAAATATTCTTTGTATTGTAGTTAATTATGAAGGGTAATAAAATATTTTAATTATTGTCACTTTAGTTTCATGCTTAGAGAAAGATTTCTGTATGTAATGATTTTTACATTTATCACATTTATATGTTTCCATGTTGTGATGTACAGTCTGTACTAAGGACTTCATGATCTTTCAAAATCAGATATTTAATAATCCAATTTTTATATTACATTGTGTTTTGTGATTTTATTTTTTATGCTATATTGTGTTTGTGTTCTTAACCCTTCATTCCTGCATGACTTGTTAAGTCACTCTTGAATGATAGGGATCTTATGCTGGAGTCGCTGTCTGCATGACTGTTTGATTCAGAATAAATTGACACAGCACTAAATAGCTACTTATCTAGCCAAAAGTCAGAAGATGATGGAGAGAACTCCAAAATGACAGCTCAGTGGGGGGGCGGGGTGGGGGGGGGGGTTCTCTCTGAAGACAGTGCCTCAAGAGAATAAATAGCAAAAATTATTACATATTGGTTCAAATACACATTTCATTATTTTCAGCCTTCATCAGCTGAGGGAATTTTTAATTAAACTGCCTGACAGATGCCATATAGACTCTGAAATTTAATTATTTAATGTGAGCACATCATTAGTAATAAGAAATAATTTTCTGTGGATATGCTTAATCTTGTAAATGTTCTCAAATGTTTTATGGATGTCACACTGGCACCCTATTCAAATCAGTTTGCACACTCTCTGTGCCTCATATTCCATGAAATACCTTTGAAGTATATTTCATTATTCATTACAGTCCTAATTAAAATATGGTGTTCCATCATCTTTGTGAAAGTGTGCTTCTGCCCATCTGACACCATACCATCCATCCATCCACCACCCATATCCTGAATATAGTCATGGGAGGGGGGAGCCTCTCAGACAAATAGGGCAGAAGCTGAGGTCCATCCTGTTAGGGATGTGAGTCCACTGCAGGGAACACACGAGGTCCATCCTGTTAGGGATGTGAGACCACTGCAGGGAACACACGAGGTCCATCCTGTTAGGGATGTGAGTCCACTGCAGGGAACACACGAGGTCCATCCTGTTAGGGATGTGAGTCCACTGCAGGGAACACACGCGCTATATGGGAGGAAACCAGAGGTAGATAGATAGTTCAGATAGTTCAAATGCAAATCCACGCCAAGATTTTATTTCAACCAACCAACTGAGTACTCTGTGAAAGTGACTCTTTATGCTGACCTTTCCACCTCTGGAGGATACCAAATGTAAATAACACTGATACCCACTAAACAACCCACAAATATTGTTTTGCATATTTTAAAATATATCTTGGTTTTTATTTTTGGTTATTTTTTGGTCATTATTAGTTCGTATTTATTTTTCAGGCAACCCCAAGAAGTGTAAATAATGCTGAACAACTTGATAGATTCACAGATATTATCAGCCTTGATATGCAGAGGAGTCATATATATACACATGAATGTAAACGTGGAACATAGATTATATACAAAAAATGTTAAACACACAGCAGCACTAGATGTTATTGTATGAAAGTGTATGATAAAATGACAATAAAGGATATCAAAATCTAATATAAATATACATCTATATGAAATTAAAATAAGATCAGACCTGCTGTTCTCTCCTTAGTTACCTGAATTATTTCCAGGAACATAAACGAAAATGCTAAATAAAAATACTTAAATAGATTTTTTTTTTAAAGTCTCTCTTAGAATAGTGGCATTGTAGCTGTCCATTTAATAATGGTCCTTGATATATTTCTCGTATACATACACACAAGCCCCGCTGTTCCCATAATGGATAGGATTTTGCACAATATGTGTAGCTCTGCTCAGAGGTGCACCTGATCATTCTTGCTGTCAAAAGGCCTGGATCAATTGTAATCTTGTTGATGGAAAATGTGCCTCAGATCGGCACCTTGTCAGATGACAAAAGAGGCAGGTGTTACCCTGCATCTATAATGGGCCCAGTGATAACAGGAGCTGCCTCATCTCATAGATAGACCGGTTCTATCAATGTTTGAATGGCACACCAGCCGTCAAGGAAAGTCTCTCCCCCCAAATCCCTTATAAACCCTTAAAAGCTTATAAAACCTTAACCCTTATAATAGCCCATGGCTATGGATTGTAGTCATGTGAGGATCACACATTGACTGTGTTATGATTAGACTTCAGATTGAAAGCCAGTTTTGTTCTCTAGATGTTCAAATATAGCAATGTAAAAACAGTACTGTGCATCATATTAATCGAAAACTACTACCTACAGTATACTAATTGTAGCAATTAACAATATTGAATCATCACAGACAATTTAAATGTATTTATAAATACACTTCCTTATTTGACGTTTAAAATACTTTTAATAATTTAAAATGAAATGTGCACTTCATTCCAGTTTGCATAATGAAAACATATTGCTTATTAAAATAAAATTGCATAACTCATTATATTACATTACTGTAAGTGTTTAAATTTGTTTCAGTTTTAGTCATTGATCTCTTACACTGTGTGGTCTTTTAACTTCTTTCTTGTTTGTTTTTTACCTTAAATGGTTATATAAATGGACTGTATGGCCTTTCAAGTTTACTATTGATTGGTAATCTCATTATCCTCTGGGAAACATGAATATTAGGGCTACATAATGTACTAGTTACTACTCTAATTAAAGTGTAAAACAGTCCTCTATCCATCCATCTTCCAGCTACCTCTCCAGTACAGGCTTGCAGTGAAACTGGAGCCCTATGCAGGAAATGTGGGACATAAGAAACTGGAGCTTCCTGGATGGTTCATGGTGCGCACATGGTAGAGGGCCCAGCCAACCGAACTGGACACTGGAATGCCAAACCCATGCAACACATAGTGTAGAGTAAATGTGAAGCAACATTGCTCCCCACCAAGTCCTTATCACTGATAAAACAGTGAGAATTAGAGTAGTGATGGACAAAGTGATGCTTCATGAACCATTTGCTGTATTTTTTGTCTCTGCTAGATGGCGCTCTCTGCTCAAAAAATGCCCCAAAGCAAACCAAGGCCACTATCGAGTGGGGGCGAAAAATACAGCAAATGATTTATGAAGGGTCATTTTGTCCATCACTAGAGAATCCATTCTCAGAATACCAACCTGTCACACATCAGTTTCCTCTTTTTTGGCTTATGTTTATCTTTTGTTGTTGATGATTCAGTGAATGTGCTATAGGCACCTTAAAAACAGAGGAAGTCAATAGATTTCAAAGATCTGTCTACTGAAGCATTTAATCAATGACGGTTGGTAGCAAAAATGTAGGGAAAATTCTTTTTTTACAAAACTTGCCAAGAATAAATCCTGAAAATCAATATGACATCACAAAAGTAATCAGTGTCAATGATTTCAAATGAAAATAATAATAAGTAGTAGGGTGGAACAAAAAAAACACTTTTAGTGCTAAAAGGAGAACAAGAAAGAAACACAAAAGCAGCGCTGGTGCAGTGACATCAAGGGTGACCTCATGGGTGACCTTATGGGTGACATCATAGGTGACTTCATTTCAGCTAGCAAAGTGACAAACAAATTCATTCATGAAAGCCATACCAGTGGCCTTTGGGTTTAAGGGAACTCTCACAGTGACCATCACTGGAGTGGTGGATTAATGACATTTTAGTTTATAGTTTAAGCATCATCCAGGGCCGGCCCGCCCTGTAGGTGACATAGACGATCGCTTAGGGCCCCATTTGATTAGGGGGCACAAATCAGAAAAAAAAAATCGGAAGAAATACCTCTGGTTGCATTCCATGACTTTACAGCTATTTACACCAGTTTTAATATTTCACTGCTTTTCTTGTGAAAGTCATGAGTTAGTAGCCTGATACCCTGTGCTATTAAGATGCCTTTAATATTAATGAAATGATACAATTTGTATCCTGCTTGGGGGGGTGCAGCCGATTCTCGCCTCGGGTGCCAGAACACCCCATTGCCAGCCTTGGTATGGCATAATATTATACATTCATTATGTGTTGTACTTTATGTACTAAATTGCAAAAATGCTAACAGAAATATTAACGTTAATATATTAGACCCAAAGGCCCTACCAGGAGAAGAAAGACTTCATAGCCGGGTGAGATGGAGGAAATGAAGAAATTAAAGAATTTAATGTCCCACTATCTCTCTGCTACTCGATCTATGAGTTCCTGACTGACAGGAAACACTGCAGCTTGCTATTGCAGTCGACCACATTTTACACCCCCTCTTCCTCAGCCACGGCTGTGTACATTCTCCCTTCATACACCAATAACTATATGTCACACAGTGAATCAGAAGAACTTCTTAAGTTTGCAGATGACCCCACTGGTTAAACTTATTATAAATTATGACATTTCTGCTTCCTGGGAGGAAGTAATTAAACTGGTATCATGGTGGGGAATGTATGGAGATGCAGGGCTATGGAAAAATATCACCTGCAGAATCAAGGAGGCCCAAAGGTCTCTCTGTTAACGCTGACTGGCCACGCTAAAGGTGAGGATTAGTTATCACCTGTACCTGTGTTTTATCCCCTAGGCTATAACCACTCTTAATTAGGACCCTCTCCACAAACCTCACGTTTGAACCTCTGCACAATTTATGTGATTTTAATTCGGAATGTTCAGAATCCCAAAATCCAAATGGTCCAGGGATGTTGGCGTATCCTCTCTCTGATCCCCATTTGCATGTTGCTTGTTTGCTAAATAAATGTCATTGTTAAATTGATGTGGGCAACACTGCTGTCTACCTCCTAAACAGAGCCATTAACTTATTGGACAAACCCTACAGCACTGTGAGGATCGAGTGTTTGTTTTTTTTTTAAAGTCTGTTGACAAGCCTGTGTTGTTGAAAGAAAAGGTTTTTCAATGCAGGTGGGCTGTCTGATGGGAGACCGCAGTTTGTGAGACGTCAGGGCTGTGTTCCAGAAATGACTGTGTGCGAGATAAGGGCCCATCAGGGAACAGTATGACTCCCGTCTTGTTTAACCTTGGTCTTCAGTTTTTGACAATGAGAAATGCAGAAGTTCTCAGATGATAGTGGGGGCATCGAATGGACAGGAAGCAGAACAGAGGAGGTTGCTGAAGGAGTTTGCTGTGTGGTTCTCAATAACGAGAACCGACGGAGAGAGTGGAGGATTTCAGGAGGCCTATGGGTCCCGTGTGGTACAGATACTGAATTTTGGCTACAAGCTGGAGTGGACTGCGATCACTGAAGCCCTGTAGAAGAGCTTGAGATGCCTATATTTCTCGAGAAGGCTCAGATCCTTTTAAGTACAGGCAGTCCCTGGGTTAAGAATGACTGACTTACGGACCATTCGTACTTATGACTGGACTGCCATCAAGCCAGTTATGTTAAAAAATTCAGGTCAAACACAATAGTTTGTAATAACAAACGCACACAGTAGTGATGGGCAAAATGATACTTATGAACCATTTCCTGTATTTTTTGACTCCACTAGATGGTGATGTCTGCTCAAAAAAGAGTACAAAGCATGCCCCAAAGCAAGCCAAGAGCACCATCTAGTGGGGTCAAAAAATACAGCAAGTGGTTCATGAAGCTTCATTTGCCCATCACTAGCACACACTACTTTGTGATGCTTGGGAAAACATTACACAGCTTCAGTGGTTTGTCAGTTTGAAGTACCGTACAGGACCGCATATACTTTTATTATTGCTGCATAATAATTATTGTTATTATGTACTGTGTTGTTTTTCTGACTTAACTAAAAATCTGACTTAAAGACAAACTGAAAGAACGGATCTGTTTTAGCTAGTCAAATCATAGTGTGCTGCGGCCACAACACAATTAGGCCAATAAACTCCCTAAACTTATCAGAAACGCTGCTTTGGGAGCTGAGCTGGACTTTGTAGAAGAAGAATCCTGGACAATGCCTCACACCCCTCACATAATACTCTACCCAGAAAAATGAGTTCCTTCAGCAGTACATTCAGGCAGCTAACCTTTCCCAGACATATCGAACGCCTTCATTGTTGTGGTAGAGGGAGCAGGTACAGTGTTGTTTCAGTCTTCACAGATTCCATCTTGCTCTCTGGAAAGACGCACACACCGATACAGGTGAGAAGAAAGCTTGGGGCTAGAGAGTAAATCAGGGTCTCAACCTTACAATCATGTGTCTGTCTGTCTGTCTGTCTGTCTGTCTAATCACCTAATTAAAAAATGCACAAGTACCTGAAAAACACGCGTCAACAGTTACATCACATTTTAGGTTCCTGTGTTCCATCTCAGGACACAAACCGTTACCTGTATACATTCACCATGTTTCCTGCAGACATGTGTTTTGATCTCAGGAAGACGCCCATGGACATACAGGTAGACCATGTTCCCCCGCCACAGGCAGAATTTGGACTCAAAACTGTGGAAGTGTCAGACTTGAGAACCTCTGTGCGTTAGTGACAGGAAAAATTAATCTACAACATACACCATTGATGGGATCATAATATGCTGTTACGGAACCATTGTTTAATGCATTAAAATTAGTTTATCATTATTTCCTTGCTGATGATATACTTTCACACTGATTTATTGTCCACCTATGTATCATAGAGAGGACTCTTCCGCTGCACACAGAGTAACAGAGCACTACTCACAGCTGGCCCCCCATACTCAGTGACAAGCCTTCAGTGGCCATTAGTGATGGACAAAATGATGCTTCATGAACCATTTGCTGTGTTTTTTGACCCCACTAGATGGTGCTCTATGTTCAAAAAAGAGTACAAAGCATGCTCAAATACCTCATTTCCATCCAACATGGAGCTGATGCCGGTGCTGGGCTGGTTCTCACTAGGTGTCTTTTGAGAACCAGCCTGCTTTTCCATCGGTTTCCAAAAAGAACAGAAAAGAAATATTACATAGGCGGAAGTGAGCGTGAAGTAAATGTTAATCTGTATTTAGTTTTTTTGGATTTATTTTGCTGAACTGAAAAGTCTCCCTGGTTGCTTGCTGTTTTACTGCTGTCCTTTTAACGATCATGCAGTAACGCTAAAAACACCTAAAAATTTTACTTTGCTGTCCGCCTCATGATCCCTTTTTTCCCTCACAAACGCCATCATATTTTATTTATGTGATCTATGACATATTTATACATTATTATTAAATCTGGCCCGCAGATCGATCATCTTCGATAACCTTATTCTGATAATAAGCTCTCAGTTATTTCACTGCCAGCACTGCAGCTATTAGACTAAACTACACAGAATTGAGTGATCTGTGGTGACACAGCACAAAACAATGAAATGTGTCTTCTGCGTTTAACCCATATGTGATGTCGTGACATAGCAGCAGGCAGCTAATTCAGTGCCCGGGGAGCAGTGCTTGGGGGTGGTTCTTTGATCGGGGTACCTCAGTGGTACTTGCTGGTCAGGGATTCAAACCTGTAATCTTTCAATTACAAGTGTGTTTCCCTAACCATTAAGCCACCACTGCCCATATCAGTTTTGTAGTGAATTTTCCGGGTATAGGGAAGGTTTGGACGCCATAACCCATCACATTTTCGCTGACGTTACGGTGCCACATTCTGAGCCCAGCTGTTCTGTGGTGGTATGCTGGAGCACTTTTTTCTGGCTTCTTTTGCATTGAAAATGCGTGGAACTGGTCCTGTATTGGGAAAAAGTCTGGCACCAGCGCCGGGTTGATGGAAACGAGGCAAAAATAAGCCAAATCGTAGAAACTTTGAGAATTCTTCTAAGGACTGGTGCTTGTACCTGTAGTCAATAGAGGATCACTATTACTGTGATATGTTAGTGTAATATCCATCCATCTTCTGCATACTCTTATCCTATTCAGGGTCACAGGAGTTCCAGAAGCTTTGAGCACAAGGCAGGGAACAACCCTGGATGGGGTGCCAATCCATCACAGGGCACACTCACACACCGTTCACACAATCGGGTAACTCCATTTACCCTCTGCATATTTTTGCACTGTTGGGAGGGAAACTTGGAGGAAACCCTGCGACTACATGGGGAGAAACTCCACGAACATGGAATCATGGCAGGGACTTGAACCCTGGTCCCATTAGCAACCGCGCTAACCATCACACCACCATGCCATCCCAGCCTGATACCACAGAACTCATTTGCATGCTATTTATAAACAACACCTAGATGAATGATTGTTATACTAATGTATACTTCTTACTGTTGTCTAAGCAGTGTTTTATGTGATTTAAAAGTTGTTATTTTGTTCTTCAGGGAGCCATAGTATACAATCACTCAAGGACCAGAGACTAATATGACATGCATTTGACTGTAATTACAAGTAATGTCACTCAGAATAAATTACAGTGTTCTGTTTCATGTCAAGTATATTTTGCACATATAAAGCAGTAATATGCTTATGACATGAATGATGCTCACTACTGATCCCTTGCCATATTTAATATACAATAATATAAAATACGACCTTTCAGCTTGAAGCATTTTTGCTGTCCCAGTGTTTTCTCAGCTATTAATGAACGTTGTAATGTCTGCGTATGTGTTTCTGTAGAATTTATGTTGTAAATTAGAGGCATATTAGTAGCCCATAAAAGTACTTGAATTGTACAAATATTTTCAAACAATTTATAGCACAGTACCTTGCATGAGGACAGAGCCACATATTCCTGCCTCTCTATGTACCCCAGCCTTACGCTGAATGGGAACATTCATCAATCGTTGACTACTGCAAATAGCTTTTCCTAGGTAAAACACTGCAGACATATGAATATACAGTCATAAACAAAGAGAATATCAATTGTGAAATATAAATCAAGCAGAATGAGTCTTTGTCACTCTTATCATTCAGATTTTAACTAAAGAAAAAACTCATATATAGTTTACACCTATCATTAATTTACAGATCTGACCCTGTGTTCACAACCTTCTTCTGATTCAAATTGCCTTTTCAATAAGATAAAGGTAAAATATAGCACAGTACAATACAATATTTTGTAACTTCAATTCTTTACGTGGTAAACATGCAGTAATTAAATGAAGTTTTATTCCTAGGTGTCTCAAAAAAGTAAAATTACAATACATTTCATTCATTTTCCCTAATCTTGTGCAAAAGCTATTTAAAAGATAATGTATCACCACGACTTCACAACTCTGACTGAGATAAGTGGTTATAAAGTGAATGTATGGATCAATGGCTGAATGGATGAATAGATGATGCAGAGTAATTATAATAATTTTCCTTTTTTCTCTGTATTCTTTGTACGGCTTGTGTTTGCGGCACGTTGCTAATACACGGGGCCAGAGAGTGTGATGCCATTAAACAGTCTTAAATGCACCAAAGGGAAGATATTTTAAATATCGCTTTAGTGTAAAAGATGGCTAGACTTGTGTATTGAATTCAGATTTTATTGTTTCTCACAGGTAGCTTTGCAAAGAGCAGTTGAGTGAAGGGACAAAAACTTTTTGTTTTTCGTATGGGCTTCTTAATAGCACAACGATTATGCGAGTGTCTTTAATTTGGGAGAGAGCTTTCGGGCTTCTGTATCAGTAGAAGGCCCAGTTCTGTCTGACTGGGATCTAAGGATTTAAATGGTCACATTATATTATTATATGTTGTATATTTGTTGGGGAGACTGATTAAAACAAGGTTACATTGTTGAAACTGTTACCAGGATCTCCCAGCAATGAGATAAACTGGCTTAATTTGTAGCAATGGTTCTCAAACTTTTACTGCTATGCCCTGTTTTGGAAGCATAAAAATTTTAATGCCTCCACTTCCAGCATAAGCCAATCAACCATCATTATTAGGAAAATTTGTAGCAAAATGAGCCAAGTTTAATACACATTTTTTATTGTAATAACATCAAGAAGATGCACCGCATATTACATTTCACATTTTATTCAATAATTCCCCCCACATGAAACAGGTTCACTCGACTTCATTTCCATCCCACATTCACCCCGGCTGACGTGCGGCACAAAGTCTGAGCACCACTGATTTATAGTGACAGGGAAGAAATCCACAAGGGTCACTGTCAACGGGAATTACTTTCTCCAGCATTATTAATGTGAGGGACTGCTGTACACTGAGAAAACTTTTCTGTTCTGCTAAGGAGATGTCCAGGCATTTTGAATACTTCCCCTCAGTTTGAAACCATATTGCCACTGCGGGGGGCACAGCACCTACTTAATAGTTAAAGGAACAGGACAGATAGAGTAATAGTTTCTGCATTTCTTGGTGAGTCTGCACTCAGCGAATTTGTGATCTTCTGCAGTTGAACCTAATTTAATAACAATAGCATTTGGCAGCTTAGGATGGGAATATTTGTATATTTGTGTGGCAACTATAGAAAAACAGCTGGGAATGTGTATTGAGTTGAGTGTGCTCTGCTGTCGGTATGGTGAGTGTTTGTTACGGTAAAGAGACCTGGAGAGATTCCTGCACAAAAGCCGGTAATGAGGCCACCAGAGGACTGTGAAGGAGAACCGTCACGCAGCCACGTCTGTCTCAGCCTTGTCTGCCTTTCACTTTGCTGCTCACGTCACGCGTGTTTTTCACTAGAGTAAATATAAATGACTGATTTGTGTTGTTTATTCTGTATATTTTTTAAATTCCTTTTCAAAATGCCAAATTTATGTTGCATTTTTTAATTTGCATTTTAAGTACAGATATTAATAAATAATGGAATATATATTTATCCTAAATATTAATTTACTCATTTTGAATTTATCTCTTTAACTATCTTTAGTACCAACTTTTTCATTTTAATTATTCATCTTGTGAATTAAAAGATCAATTAACGGATTAAAAATACAAGTATCATGCAATCAGTCACAAAATTCTCATTTAGCATTTCCACTGAAGAGTGAATCTTAACAGAAATGTATTGGAATCAGGCAAGGCATGTCAATAAATGTGACCACAGGAGCATTGTGCCATCTGCAACATTGTGGAGAAGGTCACTGTGACATTTACAGCTCTTCCAGGTGAAACTTACTGATCAAAACCTTGGGCTGTGGATTAATCATGTGTGTATATGTGTGTGGGGCCTGTGATGGACTGGCATCCCATCCAAAGCCTTCAAGGTCCCCCCTGACCCTGTACTGCAGTAGTGATTGGATGGATAGATGGATATATTACCTTCCCAGACTCAATTCACCCCATTATTGGAAAAAGAGCAGGCAGGGAGTGTTGAAGTTGCGTTCAGGTTGACTACAGACCACAGCATGCCCGCATATTCCCCACACCATGCGCCCTCTAGTGGATGGGAGCAAACTGTCTCTAGTGTGGTGAATTTATAACGAAAAGAGTGTAACATTGAATTCAACTATTTGTGGGGAAAAAATATGTGATCTTTTTTTCTTTTTAACTTATTTACATGTGGTCACCTTTTTTTAAACAAATTTGTAAATAGCTTTTTCACAATAGATAAAACCTTTAATAATAGTTTTGCATATACCATGAAATAATTTGCCTGTTTTTACCATTTGCAAATTTCAGTCCTGTATAGATAATTCCCACACAATTTACAGGACTGGCAGAAAACATAAAAACATGAAAAAGAAAGGATTACATTGCTGACATGACTGGCAAAAAGGCTGAATAACAGCACATATTAACAAATTAAAAAGTAGTTGCGCTGGAAGAAGTAACTCAGTCTCTTCAGTTTTAACAAACATTATAATTTACCTGTGTTGGTTTTACTTAAAAATAACCAGAGCAATTACCTGACAATAAAGCTTTTGTGAGCCCGTAACAAGGCTAAGTGAAAAGAAAAAACAACAACATTCCATTGCTTAATGAACAGCAAACTTTACGATAACAGACCTGCTGGTTGGACGTCAACCACTTTTTCAGTTTATGAAACAGCCAGCTAAAGCTTTTTTGTTTACGTTGTATTGATTGAGAAATTTATTACAGCCTGAAGCAAAATTCCACTCATTTGGAGGCTTTTGAAGTATTATTTCCGTCTTGTTACAGCCCCGCCTTTCACAAAAGGCAGACATTAAGTACCGATATTATAACACCATACATGACTTTTCCCCTTGCAGTGGTCAGCTGGGGGTTCCAATGCTCTTTGTTACCAGTATAAGAGGTTCTCACTTGCTCAGACATATCAGTAGCTCAGCCACTTACCAGCCCATTCTGCACAGTTTGACCTTTTGTGCACTTATTCCCTTCTACACAATGCTGCCCACAATCAGTTTACTTCACTGAAGAAGAGAAAAGTCAGAGCTGAAACTGAGAGAGAGGTTGGGTGGTATTTCCTACAATGGAAACAAAAAATAATAATAATGACACTTTTACTGATCCCCATGGGGACATTCTCTTCAGCTTCTCCATCTTGCTCTCCATGACATACAGACACACATGTAGGTGAGAGTAAGCCTGGCAGTGAAGGGCAGCCACCTGCAGCGGTGCCCATGGAGCTGGGGGTTAAGGGCCTTGCTCAAGGGCCCACAGACATGTGACTGTTCTGCTGAGGCCGGGGCTGAACCGGCAACCTTCCGGCACAGACGCTTGAAGATGTCTGCTATACCCACATAGTGCACACATACTCCTCCACGTTTTCACGCGTAATTACCTCAATGATTCCCCCACTTCATCAAACAACTGCCTGCAGGGTTTTTTCCCCTCATTTATATGTTTCAGATCAGAAAAGATACAGCAGAACTCCAGCAAATATGGGATTCAGCCAACCCACCTTCCAAGAGGGATTGGCCAAAGTGATATATAATGAAGATGCACGCTCACAGCGGGATTAACTCACGACGGCATTGATAATGTTGTTTTTACTCCTTGTTAGCTGGGGACTCATCCATCTACTTGTACATTATCGCTGTGGAGGGACAAGTTTCCTGAATGATAATTGTTGAAAGGAACATCTCAATCTTTCGTAGTTATCATGGTGGGTAATTCACTGACATGAAGCTGCGCCAGGACACCATGCTACTCGCTCCCACCTCAGAATAGGAGGCAGAGGATAAGTGCTATATCTGCTAAGGAGCAAATACGGATTTCCCAAATGTGAGATTATAAAAAAAAGCTATACAATGATTGCAAACTTTTATTTTGAGCGAAACTGCATTTAGTGCAAAGTCTTCATCTTAGTCATAGAAGTCTTATCTCTCCAATAAAACTGGAAGCTCACATTTTAGGTGGTTAGTTCATTTCAGTTAATATGCTGCTTGGACAAAACATTTCAGTTTTTTATTTTATTTTATGCTGTACAATTAAGACAGGATATAGTTGGTACGGAAAGACGGAAATATATGTAGTCACAATCCAATTTCCATTTTTAACAGAATTATCTGCCATATAAAAGAGGGGGTAAGCGACCTCAAGTGTCACCAGACTTATTATGGTTTATTTCCCATAAAGGCACTTAGTTGTTGTTATTGTGGCACTGAGTGAGGCGTTTAATTTAAATAACTTCACTTCAACATCCCACTGAATGGACAGAAACAGGATCTGGCCCCTTTTAAAGCCCACTTTCTTAAAGTGTCTCATAAACAGCTTTTTTTTTAAAAAAAAATCTCTCTATCTCTCATCCTTTTCCAGATGATCCAAGAACAGTGTGCTGACAGGAACAATGTTCAGACGGCAGAGAAACCACAAGTGTCGTACAAAGTGGGCATCTATGGGTGGCGGAAGCGCTGCCTTTACTGCTTCGTGCTGCTTCTGATGGTTTTAATCCTGGTTAATCTTGCACTAACCATCTGGATCCTCAAAGTTATGAACTTCACAATGGTAAGTAAAGCTTCATTTGATGCAAGTGTTCTGTAGGTGTTTATACATGCAGGTAAGCAGGGACACATGAAAACGTTGACAAAATTCATGCCAAATGACCATCTTGCCAGTATTGCAATATTATTACTACTACTCTTAATATCTTTGGACATTAAAGGTTGATGGTTTAATTTTGTCTGTTCTTGGTAGATTTAGTTGCATTCAAAGAGACTTAAAATGATTCAAACAGTCCCAGGATCAAGAAGACTACAGTACAGTACTTTGTTGACTTCAGAATCCATACTTTTAAACACCTAAACATCCAATTAAAAATTCTACTTCCTTTATTCCTTACTATGAATGTGACACTCATTAAAAATAACTATAACCTTTACTTTTTACATTTACATTTAGCAACAGTTGTGATATCTAGCGTGATTCTAAAAGAGTGGATTATGATTATGGATTTTCTTTTCAATGAGGTCTTCATCAATTCTAAAATATACTCTAAAAGAAAATCTGGCGTTGCAACATGTTGTAGATACAACCACATAGGTGTATGACTGCTCAGTCCCCCTACTGCATAGTAGCATGGAGAGCTGCTGCTGCTGATGACCAAGATATGGACAGAGGCTGAATGCAAATGAGCACATAAATAAGTAAGAGTACAAGTGGATTTGATTTTGCATAATAGGTTTTAATTAATTAGAGGATTGTCTTCCATATGGTCCATCAAAGCCCGGTTTGCGGCATTTAAATATCTCTGTCCACAACGGTTGCTCCTGTGCCTGTTAATTCCATTCTTCTAGTTTATATAATTTATGTTAACTGAGTTCAGCAGTCTCCATGCTGCTGTAGCAATTTAACTATAGCATGGAATAAATATTAATAATGACCTTTAGTAGAATTCATGTTTTGGTAGCTGCTTAGATAATCTAATTTTTATCTAACGTCAAACAGATGCATGTTTGTTTAATTTATGTTGCAATTTTAAAAACTGAAAAAAAATGTATTTGTGATGTGGTTTGCTGTGTAATGCAAGAAGTTTCCATTGCAGACTGTGAGAATTGTCTGCATACTTGACGCAAAAAATACAGGGAGCAGCGAATGGTTTAAAAATGCACTCAGATTTGAAAAAAACAAACTATAAGTAGCGATCAAAGACTGAAAGAATCATTTAAGAAATATCATCTAAGTCGGCTGTCCGTTCTTGCTTTGACTGGGAAGGGGCTGCAGACTATGGAGCTGGGAGTTGTGACGCAGACTCTGGGCTTCTTGCCAGTCTGCCCAGTCCACAGCTCTGCCTGTGAAATGTTGTTGGCTAATGGGGTGACAGGGGGAGACAGGTCCCCCTCGGAGCAGCTGCTGTCTGCATTTCAGAGTAGCTTGCTGGCCCTCTCTTTGGATCAGGGCTCAATGGCCTGTGAGGCAACACAATCTACATCAAGATCTACACTTTCATGTGTAGCCTAGCAGTCTAATTGTTTCCCCATCTGAACCCCAGAATGCTACTGTTTCAATGCCCACTGCTCTCTCTATGCGAAGTAAGCTGTGCATTGTTTCCATTGCTTGTTGATTTTGTCTACGTTTTCTCTAGATGCTATTCAGGGCCATGGAAGAATTTTTCTGCTACATTAAAATCTCCTTAAAATAAAATCGGCCCATCCACAGGTCAATAGAATGTATTAAGGGCAATAATATTACTAAAAACATTCTTTACTCTTGCAACAAACCAACATCTTTCATATTCTTTTATCTTTCATTTTCTGTCAGCCACTGCTTCAGCAATAGAACAATTGCAATTCAGCTGTGGAATTATACAAATGCAGCATGTCTGTACATTTGTTTAATCCTTTTTATGACAACTTATTGAAGACACAATTTAAACCAAGAAGCGGCAGCTATTTTTTTTTCATTAAATGAGAGGAGTGACATCAGTTTAATCTTTAAACCTTGTTACTTTACATTTATTCAACAAGTTAAGGATGAATTGTATTTAGTGTGTTTTCATCACAGGCAAATGCATCTGTTCAAAAATGTTCTCTGTTGTCATGTCTGGTAACACTGGGAGGCATAAAAAACCCCAGAGGCAGCCTTGAATGTTATCAAACCTCGAAGGGGCCTTTATTCAAGAGATTACAGTAGTGAGTAATGAGTTCCCTACACAGACTTACTGGGAGTTTGCATATGGAGTACAGGACGGAGGGGCACATATATACAGCGAGTACTAAGGACAGACAAGTATAAGAAATGATCACAATGGACGAGGGATAACCAGACACAGGTGAGGGTTGTAATGAGAACCAATGAGAGTGACATGAGGGACAGGTGTTAATGATTGGGGACATGGGATGCTCGGCCGGGGGGACCTCTGCTGGCCAAATGGGTGCAGGACAGGACTGAGGGAGACAGGGCATGACATCTGTCTCCCATAATAATAAGAAAAACTATTCTCTTTTTGTAATAGCCTTAGAAACTCTAGGTCTGAGTAGCAATTATAAAGTTACATGGTCATGCATAAAATTTTTCCACAGTGAAAACAGAAAATAAGCAGTTGTGGCATTGTGAGAAGCACTGGCGGGAAAGCTGAGTTTCAGCAATAAAGGTACATGCCGGTAGGTATGCCAACTTCAGAAGTCAATTGCCTTGATGGTTTAATTCTGTCTCGTCTTGGCTGATTTATTGCATGAATGACACTTTTCATCTTAAATGACTTAGAGCTATTCAGGCAAAGTCAGGCACTGAAGAATACTACGACAGTGCCCTTCTGTAAATGTCAGATTACCATGTCCTTAAACTCTTACAAACAGTTATATTATCCATGTGAGATACCCACCTTTAGACATTTCCTGAGTCCGTCAGACTGAGAAGCTAAAGGGGTATGAATTGGTGGTAATTTAAGCCTTGAAACAGAATTCAGTCAGCAAATGAAACTGCTGGGCTGGCTGCCCTTGCTTGACTTCCTGGTTTCGCATAGACACCTTTGACATGGGCTTGAAGAGAGGAATTTTCATGACCATCCACAGGGGCAATCACCTGAATGGGGGCTCACTCCGTAACAATCTCCTGACACCTTTGACATGGGCTTGAAGAGAGGAATTTTCATGACCACCCGCAGGGGCAATCACCTGAATGGGGCTCACTCCGTAACAATCTCTTGACACCTTTGCATTTCCTTTGGAATTATGGACAGTACATAAATTTTGTAATTAAAGCACAACTAGGAACATATAAAGGAGAGTAGGAGTATCTAATATACTGTCACAGCAAACATTAACGATATGTTTTAATTGAGAAACCCTATTGGATGAGACAGACTCTTTTCATTGTTGTTATCATTTTGATGAGTTGCATGGGGAAGTCAGGAAATTGCTTTGGGGAGAATTCAGGTTTATGGATGGTTATATGTGAAACAAGTAAAGTTAATGAGCTTTTTAAAATCGCTTTCAGATTTAATTAACTGCTGAACAACATGACTTAAATAAATATTGAATGACGCATCATCTTTTTGGTCTTTGTCACTCTGTATCAATAAGGAAAGATGGGTCAGAGATGTTGGGACAGCTGCTAAGGACTGGCCACCTGTTTGTCCAAAGTAATGGATGGCCTGGCACAAAGAAAATGGCAGAAAAGCCCGCAAAGTAATTCTTGCCAGACATAAGCTGCCAGGTGCTGAAATATTAATGCGTTGCTTGATCAGTTCAAACAGACACTTCAGTCAAGCTCTCAGAAAGCTATGCTGAGGCTGCCAAAAAACCCAGGATGTGTTCTGGTTGTCCCTCTGGCCAGGATAAGGAAAATGCCTTGCCAAGCTCACCATAACATAACACTGACAACCAAAGATTGCTGCTTCGAGAGAAATCCATGCCCTCAAAGTAATTGTTAACTACTCGCTTTATTTGTGTATTCAACTTGGAACTATTAACCATGGTATTGCTTTTATGTTAGTAAGTATGGACTATTTGATTGTGAGCATCAGACAGAATCTGAGAAGAATGATTTCTGCGGTGCTTTTTACTCTGTGTACTCAAAGTGTGCTTTTTACTCAGGATATCACTATTCAAATAGGCTCCCAGAAGTACAAAATGTTTTTTTCCTGCCAGGCACTGAACCACCAGATTGTTCTTGACTAAATCAGTTTCACTCAGTCTTTTATTGAGGTCCTATTGATGGAACAAGAGTCGGAAAACTGTTCTGACCCGAGCTCACGTGGAATGTGACTGAACGCCCCAGTCCCTCAAGGTAACAGGGTGAAGATTACCTTCATGTACAGGTCAGGCTGCTGAAGCGTTCTCTTCTTCAGAACCCAGCAAAGCTCTTCTGTTTCAGCTGGGGAAGGAAATGCACAGTCAGCGTTAACCATATATGAAGCAGTTGAGTGACGTGACATTTCTTGAGCACCAGAGAAATGCTGCTCGACATTTCCGGGACGTATGTGCCGAGATGAGAGAATGGCTCTGAAGAAAGGGCAGAACAGAAATACAGAAAGCAGAGTCCTTAGGGCCACATAAAAGATGGCAGGAGACTGGAGAAAGTGCATTACCAGAAAAGCATCTTATGACTTTTAGAGACCAGAGTTTCAAAAGCTTCCGTATTAAACAGAAAACAGAATTTAACAGTATTAAAGAGAACAAAGCATTTACCTCCTTAATTTGGTGTGGAATGGAATTGTTCTGTGTTTTGACCCAATAAAGTTAAAGCAAAAAAGGCATCATAAAAGCATGGGTTGTTATTCCGGAGTTGCTGAGATCAAGTAGTAGAAGATGACGTGGTTTTAAGAGAAAACTTTGGCCTCAGTGCTGAGCAGCATGACAGGCAGGAGCCCAAGAATACGCATGATTCTGAGAACCCGTTCCCTACTGGGGGGCAGGGTGACTAAGCAGCATGCGACGCCGTCCGGGAGAGGGGACGGCGCTATTTGCTTTTGACATTTACAAGGTTATTCTGCTCAGTTATAATAATATTAAATGCTAATAAAATGTGTTACACAATTCATAGAGTAACTCAATTAAACGGGAATAGGAAAACAGTTACATGTTAGCTGTCATGACCTGCTCGTTTGATCCTCCTGTGTGCCACGCCCCCTCATTTACCTCGTGTGAATTCCTGATTGTTACCAGCTGTTCCGCATTTTCCGTCATTAAGTCCTGTGGATTTCAGTCAGGTTCCCAAGGTCTGTCATTGACGTTGTAACGTTGTTTTCCGTCTGGTCCCTTGTCTGCCAGTTTACCCGAATAAACCCCTTTGTTTTTGCACTTCAGTCTGCCTGACCCCGACTCCCCGGCCCATATTCCCTGCTCGCCTGACAGTGCATCATAACATTAGTCCTCAGATAAAATACAATTCAAATGCCAGTCGGTCCTTAACAAGCTACAAATTGCAACAGTTCAAAACACATATGAACATATTATTTACACCACACTTTGGCAGTTAAAGATTTGATAAAATTAATTAATTGAAATTGATATTATACTTTAATATTGTATGCTATTCATATAATTCGGGGGGGGGGGGGGGCTGGTGGTGTAGTTGCTAGCACTGTTGCCTCACACCACTGGGACCCGGGTTTGAGTCTTCGCCATGGCTCAATGTCACTGTGTGGTTTCCTCTAGGTTCTCTAGACTCCCCCAGTCCAAAAACATGCTGAGGTTAACTGGAGTTACCAAGTTGCCTGTGTGTGTGTGTGTGTGTGCGTGCGTGTGTGTGCATGCGCATGCCTGCCTTGCGATGGGTTGGTGTCCCATCCTGGGTTGTTCCCTGCCTTGTATCCACAGGCTCTGGAACCCCATGACCCTAAACAGGACAAGCATACATTGAAGACAGATGGATATATAATGTGATTCATAGGAAACATTTTGTTGTTTTTTGTGATTTTAGTTTTATTTACAGTCAATGTTTTTTTTATTGTTATTGAATTGCATTTGCAGGCCGTAAAATTCAAAGATTTAACACCCCCCCCCCCACAGGGACACAGTACAATTATTAATAAAGAAATACCCATACACACATAATTGATAAGATTAAAAAAAAATGTCTGCAATAATGTTACTACAACATAGGAACTACAGTGATAGTAAACCGGCCTCAGGCTGTCACTCTGCATTCACCAACACACAGCAGGATTACTTTAAGTAACCCGAGAGTTTTTTTGGAAAAGACTGAATATCCTTTGACAGGGACACCTTACCATCAGAGTTCAGGGGAGTAGTAATTCATCAAAGAGACAGCGCAATCACTGACAACCAGCCAGGAGAGACTACGAAAAGAATAACTTTAAGCAGTAATGACACTTTGGGTCATCGCTGTACTGTCTTGATGGTAATTGGTACCTGCCTTTTATGAAGTAATCTTTAACATGGTTCAGCAGTGACACAAACACACTTAAAATCCATTTAAATGTAACAAACATAATCCAAAAATATTGGTGGCTATTTTCTTTGTTTTTTTGCATTTCACTTATCTAGCTAATAGTGTAGCGGGCATTTATTACAAGACATTTACATTTAATAGGAGCGATCAGGAAATCCAGAACAACAAACAGCATAATGAGACATTCACAATGAAGCACAGATAAATAACAATAATATATAAAAATGTATTAATATCAGAGAACATCTTAGAAAACACAGCAGTACATGTATTCTGGCGTCTATAAACTCACAATTGTCAGCAGTACTATTGTAAAGTAACTTTGACATGTAAGGCTACACATTCCTGCAATTTAAGCTCCACCCCACCCCCCTCCCAACTGGGAGGAGAACTCCTAGGTCTGAATGGATTTTAATTTTGTAATCAGTCTCAATATTCTTTTAATGGACTTCTACCCAAAGACCGAATTTTGTGTCTCTAATTTAAACAATCCCAGTACTTGGTAGAAAGTCTCAGCATAGTTTTAATGACCTTCAACTATCATGCAATTATGTTTGGAGGATGAAAAATTACCAGCCGAGTTATAGTACTGCTTTTATATTGATTCTTCATAAAATCATATTACTGGGTGCTCATCCATTTATCAAAGGCACTTATGCCACTGAAATTAATAAAATTATAAGATTAAATAAAATTTTACTACATGCCACACAAAATGGTTCTGTACTTTACTATGGATGTGATATTTCCTTTGCTAAAAGAGGCCTAGATCAGAGCAGAAACACATCAGACATCCATTTACACACTTCATGTGTTCCAACATTTTACAGGAATTGCAAAAATATTTCATGCGTTGTTATAAAAAGCTGTTTTTCATCTTTTGCATGTTTGTGTGCTGCGGCGAATCCCTGTGTGTGTGACAAGCAGTGTACACGCACTGTGAACGCAGCTAATTAGGCGTGTGCTGCTATCTTGATAAGGTGCCCACTGAGGGGAAAAAAATCATAACAAACACAAATGCGCAAGAAATTTACAGTTAATCAATAAATTCCTTGCATATTTATACAGGCTCAAGGCTTCAATGCTGTGAGTCCTAATTAGCGTAATTAGGTTGGCATTACTAAATTTTAAAGTTTGTTTATTGGCTAAAGGTCAAAACATGCAAACATATCCTGGTAAGAAAACTAGCTGAATTCTAAAAGGTAACGATGAGCAATTTGTTAAGATATAAATGGCAATTTTTTCACCATGACAGTGAACTGAACTCAGTGACAAAGAGATTTAGCAGTGATTAAGTGTTTTGTCAGGATTTTTTTTCAGGGACAGACCCAAATAGAACAGGGACATATAAATGGCAGTAAATTAAAAGGAATTAGGGGTCTGAGATCAATATTGCTGGTTAAGCAGGGAAAATATTATCTGTATTTTATTTTCAG
Source organism: Paramormyrops kingsleyae (assembly GCF_048594095.1). NCBI lineage: Eukaryota > Metazoa > Chordata > Actinopteri > Osteoglossiformes > Mormyridae > Paramormyrops > Paramormyrops kingsleyae. Next base: position 32,273,599 of record NC_132806.1, on the reverse strand, counting down.
TTGCAAAATGCACATCTAGATCTTCAGAGAACTGAAAATACCCTGGTCAGGATGTAGAAAGTACAGAATTACACGCAGCAAAACATGTAACAGATGGATTAAATTAACCCTTATAATTAAGGTCACTTAAATATCCAATGAACTTTTGTACAACCAGGCATGTTTCCATGAAGGTTAAAATTAGAAGCCTTCTTTAAATCAGTCTGCATATGGTCCGTCACCCTGAAACAAAGGTATTATTAGCATATTCAGACCTTCTCTAACAATCTCTTAGCAAATCATCCCACTGTTCATACATCTGTCAGATTAATTGCATGAGTTAGGCCTATTAGTATTTGAGTTAACAGATATGGTCAAGATAGTTGAATGTAGCTGAAAATGTGTTTGATTAATCAAACGTTTTACTGTGCCAGGCACATATGACTTGTGTTTAAATGCAACATAACCATTTAAAGTGTGAAAAGCTGTTTATATATGGCAATACATTTCCAGGGGTAAATCCATCCATTTTCTGTAACCGTTTGTCCTATTCAGGGTCACGGGGGGCCATGAGCCTATCCCAGATGCTACAGGCACAAGGCAGGGAACAACCCAGGATGGGGCGCCAAGTCTGCAGTGTGCACTGGCTAGTGAGGATCCGTCACGGCCGCTTCACAGTCACGGTATACAGCAAAGTAGTCTGCAGTGTGCACTGGCTAGTGAGGATCCGTCATGGCCGCTTCACAGTCACGGTATACAGCAAAGTCTGCAGTGTGCACTGGCTAGTGAGGATCCGTCATGGCCGCTTCACAGTCACGGTATACAGCAAAGTCTGCAGTGTGCACTTCACTCAAGATCAGATTATTCAGTCAAAAATGATAGAGGGGGAAAAGGAGAATAATTAAAGAATCTGTGCTGATATTGTTTCAGTAGAACTATTACTTGTATAATGGCTGAAAACCTCCCACTTTTCCTTTTAGCAAATCAGGTACAACGGCTATAAATCTTTGAGCGGAAACGACATGAGATCCCTCATAATTGCATAATTGCAATGCACCAATAATGTAGCTGACCCCATTTTAAGACTGACACACCCACGTGCGCTCAGATGGGTGCAAGTACATTTGCTGTTTAAACAGCATGGGTGCTGGATGGGGAGGTAACAACTGTGTCTGGCTCATGCTAGCAAGAATGCTTGTATCGTGTCTGGGGCCGCTTAGAATCAGATGCTAAATAGGGCCCTTAAAGATAGTCTCATGGATATGGTAAAATTGCAGATTAGGCATAGTGTTCTGAAAACGCTGTGCTCCATATTGACAGTGCTCTTCATAATCCATCTGGAATTATCAATTTTAGCTAGAATAAGTGTAGATAGTGTCAGGTTTAGGAGGACCAGAACAATGTGGTGACTGACTAACAGCTAGATGATTGATATGGACAGGCCGGGGTGAGGAGGTAATTTAAACGGGTAAGCGAAACTATCTTCTTTAGGTATGTGAGAGAGAAATAGCAGAAGTGAGAATCTGTAGTGGATCTGAGCTCTAGTTTCATGGGACAGCCTGATATTAATCAGGAAGATGAATGGAGAGAGATCGGGAGAGACGTGCTGAAGAAGGGGTTGGAGGATTAGATCCAAGAGGACAGATGGCTTGGCTGATTTCTGGAACAATGCTGAGATGTGGGATGGCACTCTCTGAGACTGTAGGGAAGCTCAAGGCGAAGGCTGTCCCTCAATCTGCATACTTGACCGTACTTGCGTTCTTGTGTACCTGTTATACGCCATCTTCCATTGCCGAAATGCAGTTCTGATACTAAGAACAGAAGTACAGAGGATGGTAAAAATCGTTCTTGCCCCACACCAAATATCAAGGATACATCGATTACATCTTTGCCAAACAAGACTGATCCCATGATTTATTGCAATCAGAGCTCATTCTTGTAAGGAAAGTTAACAAGACCGCTCTTACAAAGACCACAAGTATGATCTTTGCATACTTGGTATTAAGAAAAGATAGGGTCATGTGACCCTGCATTGGGGCTGCGAGGCTGAACATCAGTGGGGCTGACAGACGTCAGTATCTTTTATACTGACGAAGAATGAAAGCTGGAACACGGGACAGTCTCCCGCAGGGACGGCATTCAGCCTTCTGCCTTTTATTTTGAGTTTCCCACAGCACAAACATTTCATCTTGGACCGGTTATTCTTGCTAATATGTAATTCCTCTAAAATTATTTTATAGAGCTTTTGTGTTTTTCCAGTTGTCTTTCAAATAAAATTCAGAATTATCTGACTAACATTCTCAGTTTTCCTGCTTCCTGATTTAATTTTTTTCGGGGAGCCGACATTGAATCCATGCAAAACCATCCGTCCCGCGTGTATGCAAAACAAACTCTGATACTGAAACTTCTAAATTGTGAAATGGTTATACATTCATTCTGTTGCAAAGACAAGGATTCATCATCCAAAAAAGCACCCAGCACTGTGAATTCTGGGCAGTTTTGGTGACCAAATACAAAGACATAACCCTGCTGGGAACGACGGTGTTGTATGACTGGAATTTAGATTAATAGAATTTTGCCTTTCTTGTTAATGCATTATGTACGTTATGTGGTGTTAATGAAGCATGTGCAGCCTTAGTGGCATTTAAGATCTCTATAGAATGGAGTACATGTCAAACCTTCACTTTGCTCAATATAAATATCAAACGGTGCAGTGGCAGCTTTCTTAGGAGACGGTAAATCAGTTTAGCTTTCCACGGTGCATGAACGTGAAGTATAAAGCAGAGGTTGGCTGATTTTCAGTGGCATACAGTGTCTGCTTGGGAGCGCTTGAGTGCACTGAAGCTGTCATATCCTAACTCTGGGGCTGGATCTGCTGGCACAAAAAGTGTCAAAAACATCCTTGGGTCCAATGCATTCTGGAGCACACCAACAAAAGCCTTTGGCTCCTTTTCCTGTTATTGTTTGAAAGTTGTAAGCGTTTGCTGGAGGCCAGTGCTTCCTAGTCGGGTCCTTGGGGACCCACAGATGGTCCACGTTTTCGCTCCCTCCCGGGCAATCCAAATGTGGACTGTCTGTGGGTCCCCAAGGACGGGATTGGGAAACACTGCTGTAGGCTGATGGTCAACAGGAAGGCAGTCTTTTTATGCTAAGTTAACAACGTATTTTTTGTAAAACAAAAAGTACGCTATTCAGAATAAACATCAGTGGGCAATCTTTTCTTCTGAACAAGTATTGCCAAAAGCACGTAACAGCCTGATACAGTGAAATCTGGCAATGTAACAATGCTTCTGCTGATTTTGCTGACAGGATACAGAGAACATTTCAGAAGAGAATTTGAAATGGTTCAGATAGAAGCCTCCAAACAGGATTGTCTGAACTGTTTTAATTTAAACTGGTTTTCTGTTTGAGCCTGTTGAATATATAGTATGGGTGTAAAGGGATTTGGCAAGGTGAGTGTTGTGATTGTTGTTGCATTCTATACGCACTGACCCGTCATATCTACATCAAACCCAGTCTCATTCCTATGTCATAGATGTAGAACATCTTATTATTATTTTCTTAACTTCCTTCTAACGTGTGCCCATGAAAATTCCCAGCCACAAGGAAGGCTGTGACGATTAGTGTGTCTGTGACATGAATTAAGGGTTTGAATAGAAGGAGCCCACTGGATCACACCTTGCCGGAGCGCAGCTCCGCCTCCTTATGTCCAAAAACATTAAGGGCATGAGAATACAGAGTGAATTAAGTCATGTATCGTGGTATTTTGGCATTCTTTCCAGTGTGTTTTAAGCTGTAATGACAAAACTTGTATCTTTATACTGTAAGGCAAGGATCATTATTTGTTATTGGTTCAATGGAAATCTTGCGATTTTTTGACACATTTTGGTTTGTCATATTTCTCTGTAAAAATAAATACACAAATCAATATTTAGAAGTAACACTTAGGCATGTGTCTGGCCTGTTCAGATTCAGTCACAAACCATCCCTTTAATGGTCACAATCTTTGTAAAGATCTTAGAAGTACATCAAGTAGTCAGGTAGTTAACAACACAGATGGTATGTCTAAGGAAGGTTAAGGAGTAATAATATACATAAGACCAGTTGTAAATTCATATCTGGAGTTAAGCTGCCCACAAATGTCTACACTCTACACTGAAATCTTTACTCTGACTGGTCATTCCGTATAGATGCTATTCACATTCTGCTATTCACGTTCTGCTATTCACTTTCTGCTGTTCACATTCTGTTATTCACATCTTGCTATTCACGTTCTGCTATTCACATTCTGCTATTCCCATACTGCTGTTCACGTTCTGCTATTCACGTTCTGCTATTCATGTTCTGCTATTCACATTCCCTCTATTGAGTTATTGTATATGAAACAAAACATAGAAATACATTGGTTATAACGATCACTTTTGTTTTATATTATTTGTCACAGGAAGGTATGGGACATTTAAGAATTACAAAGACTGGTCTGGAACTTAATGGGGACTCAGAATTCCTTCGACCCCTCTATGCCAAAGAAATCCAGTCAAGACCAGTAAGTAGAAGAACTGTATTTCTCAGGGTAAGGTTAATACTATCACTTACAGCGCACACTTACACTACAGCCACCGTGACAGGAAGCACACGTCCTGGTTTTGCCGAGTTTGGCGTGTCCCTGGGTCTACAAGGGAGGGGCATGCATTTCACATCTTTAACCAATCACATTCTTTGTTGTATGACATCAAAACATTAATTAAAACCAGGGTTTTCTGTCGCACGGGCTTGCGAGTTCCTGTTTTATTGTGTAGGCCTTTTGTTAAGGGACATGTCATAGATACAAAACATAGGAATATGCTGCAAAGACTCTGTAAAGTACAGAGCAATCAAAGGGTGTGCCTTTCATGATGATAATATTAGCAGTAGTAGTAGTAGTAGTAGTAGTAATAATAATAATAATGATAATAATAATAAGAGCAACACTACTACTAATACTACTAATATTACTAATACTACTAATATTAATAATACTACTAATATTACTAATACTACTAATACATAATACAGCACCCTTGCGATCACAGGCACAGTGGCTGAACCTGCTGAGCCTCACACTGCTCTTGTGCTGATGGATGGAAGTTTAAAAATGAGAAGAAAAAAAAAACAGACTAGTGCAGTGATGTCATACGATGACGACTGTGATTGGTTAAAGAAGTGAAATGCGAGCCTTCCCCCGTCGACCCAGGGACTCGTCGAACTCTGCAAAATCGGGACGTCCAACAGGAAGCCGTAAGCAGCCCTGCAGGGAATGGTGGTCTGTGGTGGTCTGCAGGCAACAGTGGGACACTGAATGTCCCCAGTGGCTGCTTACGGGTGTGACTGTCTCACTGAAAAAAACGACTGTATTTCAATCTTAGGTCAGAATTAGGAGAAGATTCAGGCGCTGCATCATCTAGGCGTGAACCAAAGAATCTTAAATCCATCACTGCACAGCTGGCGAGGCTGCAGCTGGAAGCACAAACGTCGGGCTGCTCGCTCCAGCGGGGCCCCGATGCCGTGATCCAACGGCCCCCACAGCTCAGCTCTTATACAAGCGGCTGCTTACAGAGGAGACTCAACAAACTGAAGTCAAATATTTGTGGGGATTTTCTCATTTACTATGTATTATTATATTGCTGTCTCTTTACCTAGAGATTTTAATAGCAGCCAATGCCGTCGTATGAATAATGAAAAGGAATTAGGCCCAGGGGCACCAGTAATGCTCTGGTGTTACACAAACACATCATACCAGGCCAGTAAGAAATGCTGGGAATGGCAGGCAAGTGGGATTACTGTGGAGGAAACTGTGCAGTTCACTACATACTGTTTGTATGTAGTACAATAGGAATATTTAAGCAATGAATAAGTATATGTCAGATTATGGGTATTTACGGCAAAACTGGTTAAATAGGCTGTATTAAGTTCTGATGCACCAAATGTGTGGTCAGAAATTATTAGGAATTATTTAGCAGAAGCTGGTTCATGTAAAAAAATTATGACAACATATTATAATATCTAAAGTTACATAGCAAGTATGCAATGCACTCGCAATCTGTGTCATTCTTTCCACTGTGTTTTCCATTTAAAAATGTCTCTATGTAAGACCCATCCTTTTATTTTGGGAAAAAAACGTACATCCAAATAGAGCAGCAGTGCACAGAAGCGGGTTTGATGATGCAGCGAAATTTACAGTCAGCATATTTATTTAGCGTCCTTCTGTTAGCGCAGGACCATTCAGTAATGCATTGTGCTATAAGAGACTGTAAGAACCGCAGTAACCCTGTTAAATTGTTGTTCAGTCGTCTATTGAATAATTCCTTAAGGAAAATTTTATATCTCTGTTTAACACTTAGCATTCAGAAAATAAGCAGTAATTATCTGATACATGATATATTGTGGTCAGCATGGTGGCATCACAGGGATGTAGGTTCAAATCCCACCTCTGCTCTGTGCTTATATGTTTGCATGTTTTCCCCGTGTGTGTGGGTCTCCTCCCGCAGTTGAGATGCGCAGTTAGACTAACTGCAGTATCTGATTTGTCTATAGAGTGTGAGTGGGTGTTCCCTGTGATGGACTGGCATCCTGCCCTGCGTGTAGTTCAGCTTTGTGCCCTCTTGTACCTGGGGTATAAATTGTATAAATTCATATTTATATTTTCTGTTCAGTTCCCGGTCTGCACCAAATGATTACAATTCTGTGTTTTAAAATGTGTTCTCTCAACAGGGCAGTCCACTGTTCCTCCAATCTTCCAAAAATGTATCCATCAGCATCCTAGATGGCAAAAATAAGGCAGTCACACAGCTGGTGGCAGGTAAGGTGGGGAAAATAAATAGTATACAGTCAGGATTATTTTATATATTGCCTGTGCATATCATTCATTACTGTTTCATTTTACTAAATACAAAATCTACAAGCACCATTATTTTGATTGATTTTCATGTTTGCATAAATTCTGTTCTGTCTCTGTTTTATACTCTTACCTCCTAGTCACACAGTAAATATACTTGTGTTCTGCATTAGCCTTTTCATACCCAACATTTACGGTTGTATTAACATTTACAGTACATATACATTTACTGATACATCAAGCTGTTTAAACTGCCTGCTTTCATAAATTGTAACCATTTTGTAGCTCTTCGGGAGAATAGTGGCACAAAAAAAACATTTGTTTTCCTTTCAAAAGGCCCAGCATAAGCACTTAGATCTCACACCACTGCGCCATTTGAGTTATTTGTCTCGATTATTGGGTAAGGAGATTAAGTGGCTCAGTGAGTAGTCAGCATGGACTCCAACATGCTGAGGTTGACAAGGAAAGTTAGAGTCAATTTATTTTGCTGTTTGCTCTATAGCGCTTTCAAAAAGTGAAAATTTTCCATTGAGTGAATGAGAACTATTTTCTTTCTTAAATTCTTCATGCTGCCAATTTTGCCAGAAGAACAACATCCCTGTAATATATAAGGATTTGCTTTGTTCCCAAACCTTTGGGCTCATACTCGTTGTGTGAAATGACACCCTTTACAGGATCCAGTGGAATCCACGCCTGTTGCAAGTTGCTTGAGGTGAAATCGAACACTGGGAAGCTGCTGTTCTCTGCAGATGCCCATGAAGTAGTTGTTGGAGCTGAAAAGCTGCGAGTCCCCGGTACGTAATGTGGGCCAAGATCGAAGGTAACATGAGGACGCCATGCAGCACTCTGAGCATATAGGCTGCCACTGTAGATAATCTGGTCTGCAATGCACCTTTTTTAATGATCCAGGCTATCAGATTTTATTCTGGCATATGTAGAGTATTGATGACTCAATGTCAGTCTATCCAATGACAAATTTCATTATTCATGAATTATAACGGGATTTTTCACAATATTTATATCAGCTCATCTTACAATAGACAAGTTATAGATGCCAGTTAGGCAAGGTGGGACACGTTTATCAAATAAATACAGAGGTCTTGGCAATACTATTTAGGTTAGCACAATTTTTTCGGTGAGCAATTGCAAATGACCCATTTTTTTGAGACCATTTCAGTGCTGCTGAGACACATGAAGAAACAGCAAAAAAATGCATAAATTCCATAAACTTTCACTTGTAGTTTTAATAACGCTGTTAACTAAAAAGGAAATACGGCTTTGGCATAACAACCCAACTAAAAGATAAATTTCTCAAATGTACACTCTCTCTCAGCACCACAGTGCTTTATTTATTCTGAGATAGAAGTGTTTTCTTCATATTCATTAGACAAGTTCTTTTTTTTTTTTTTCTTGATAAACACTGGATGAACATGATCATTGTGATATAAGACTTGGATGTCGTCATTATTGTTATCATACACATCCATTGTGAGTGAAATGTAACTGACTCCCAGTAACAATGTGCCTACAGTATTTCTCTGTGTCATTGTGCCACTTTGACCCCGTATTGATGTGGCTTTAAATGTTATCACTGCTTTCCTGTCCTCTTTTGACAAAAACGTGCAACATCATGTATGGTGAAGAATACGATGATGCATTGCACCTTTGACCGGCAACACTCTCTGTCTTCATCTACGTCTGGTGCCACAGCCAGGAAAGTCAATTCTAACTTGTCTGGTTGCCAGAATCTTATTGTGAAGAAGTTCGACTGGAGATCAGCCACTGATGAGGTGCAGCTCTGAGTCCTCGCAGATTTGTTCTAATCTCCAGGCATCTGGTGTCAGGCTTTCATACTCAGATTTTTTCAGGTCTGAGGTGTTGAAGGAGGTTTGTTGCACCTGCTTCATGTAAGACCAGAATGCAGAACTGCCATTTCTCAGCTCAGGCTAGATTTGTTAACTATTGACTGTTTACTATGTATCATGGGTTTGTGAACTGTAATAATATTGAACTAAGCAACAAAGAGCTACAGATGATGTTGTTTTTTTACTGTACATTAAACAGTGCATTGTACTATTAAATCAATGATGGCATTTACATTCCCTATATGAATGTTTTCTGACATTAAAGGGTTCACTGGGGAGACTGGGTCTTATGATCAAGGTGATGGTCTGTTCACTATCTCATTAGTGAAGATTGCATATGTACCTGCACGTAGTCCTCAGCGAAATGAACTTGTTTATGTGCTGTATGCAGACTCATTCTGTTTATAAGTTTCTGTTTCAGTCCTCCATTAATTAGTAGTCTCTAGCAGGAATTTGGGCTTAAATGTATTGTGTGTTTTTTTTATATTTATGTCTATTGATAAATATTACAAACAGGTTGCATATCATCGAAGTTTATTTTTCTTCTGTATGTCTGTGGCAGGAAAATAAAGAGTAAAATCTCATCCTGCTGGCTGGAGATAAGCAGGTGCCATTAGTTTTCTGTGAGTTCACCATGTTCCAAATACAAACCCAGAAATCCAGTGATTCAGCTTAGCAGATGCAAAAGTTAAGCGTTTTTGTTGATTCTGAGAAAGTCCGAACGGCCTGACAACCACAACATGGGAAATGATGGCCAGTTTGTTTTATCTTTCCGTTCCGTACCCACTGAAAGGCAGAACGAGGCTTTGGAAGGAAGTCCTATTACTAAAATTACCAATGGAGAAAAGCGAAGCAAAATACTGTTTTCGTTTTTAGGGGGGAGAAAACAGCAATTTGGTGAAATTGGTGAAAGAACAGAACACAGCAGTACCAGAATCAGAATCAGGTTCATTCGGCAAAGTGTGTTCACACACACTGCGAGTTTGTCTCCAGTCATCAGTGCTCACATACTGTACATGCAGTGTATTACAAAAAAGGTTAAGACAAGACAAGGGTTACGTATAATTCTGTTGATATATTTATTTCAATTCAACTCAGTACTGAATGATATATGAAACAGGGAAATGCGTAGTGAATCCCTGGGGTTTTGGTCATATGTTTAGGCTGTGTCTGGGTTAGATGGTTGTGCTGTATGGAATAATAACACCAATACATTATGTACAGAATTAGGTTCCTAATATGCGTAGAAGTTTATGTCATATAGTACTGCATTTTAATTATTTTTACAAAAAAATAGTATTTTTTTTTCCGTATCTGTATGTCTGACAGTTGATCTGTTTCTGCGTTCCATTTAGCTCGGAGGTCGGAGCTGACAGTGCTGTCACACCTGAGTTAACTGCGTTCCAGTACGAGTCAGAAAGCCATTTAGCCATACCAGGGACGTGAATCAAACAGTGGGATTTCTTTCTTAGCCAGATAATTTGTTGGATTTAAAGTTCCCTAGTTCAAATGGCCTTTATCTTCGTTCCCTTACATTTAGTCCAGGCCACCTTAAATCTGAAAAGTTATCCGGCTAAGCAAGAAATCCGGCTTTCTGAACCAGGTCCCAGCTCTAGTTCATTATTAGGCATTGTTAGCAATACCAGTTGATAACGAGACATGTGGAGTATGGACAGCAGTATTATATATGTCCATAAATAGCAGCCACAAATAAGACATAAGTGCTAATAAACAGCATAAAACTACAGCTTTAACTTCTGTTAATAAAGGGTTCAGCCATCTTGAATTTTGAGGTTGGGCTTGTGTAGATTCCTCCTACTTTTTAAGGAGGAACTCCAACTTCAGGGGGTGTTCCAGCTGAAATTTCTGAGTAGGAGCTTGGAATGACTGTTACAAGTCAGTTACGGAATGTCAGTAATGAGTTGAAATGGAATGCAGCATAAGCCATTGTTTCCCCATCCGGTCCTTGGGGACCATCAGACAGTCTGGCAGGGAGCTGGGAGAGAGGAAAAAAACATCTGTGGGTCTCCGAGGACCGGATTGGGGAAGACTGGTCTAAGTGGGATCGTTTTGCAGATTCCCCACTGCGCTGCCAAATCCCAGTCTGCAGCCGCAGAGCACAGCAAACTGTTCACTTTCTGTCCACTAGTCCACTGTCTGGCAGTTTGAAAGAACAGTGCAGTGTTAATCATACGCTCCTGTCAGATTCATTTTTACCATTATATTGACACAATTTATTGTGAAATGGGTTTAAGTCTATCAATGTTCGGGGGTAGACTGATATTTTTTGTGATTTCTTTTCTCTCTTTGAACATTGTGCCCATTACAGTACATTTTAATGTTTCAGAAGCTTCAACAGGAGAAAAATGATGATTAAATAAAAACGAGGAACAACCACAGCAGTACAACCTGCCGCCTTACCGTCATTCTTAAAAAAGCATGCAAAAGCCGAGGATGGGAGTGCTTGACGAAGGAACATTAACTCACCACTTGGTTACTGTCAAAGCAGAGGATGCTTGCACTGAATCCACAGTGACAGTGATGGTGAATCTTTATGTTTCGTCTTTTTTGTTCAGGTGCTGAGGGCGCAGTGTTCAGCAACTCTGTAGAAACGCCTCACGTCAGGTCCGAGCCCTACAAGGAGCTTAGGTAACGGTAACGATACGCATGTGACATCTTCACCGCGGAATAGCACTCATTCATTTAAGCATTGATGTTTTGGCAACTTATTACCTCATTCTGATTTCATCATAAAGTGTTTCTAGTAAGTTTGACTATGTAATGAATGCGATAAAGGAGAATATAACAAACTCAATGCCTGTAACACTAAGCGGTCGTATTTGTCACAGGGGAGTTTGTGTAAAGCGTGTGTTTGTGATATTTGGATTATTGGCTGTTAATGGACTCACGTTTTCCTACCCAAAAAGGTTTAAGCCCATGTGCTGCTTTTGTGGCCAAATTTAGTGCTTTGATTATATAATAATGACATTTCAAGGACTTGTAGCACAACTTAATAGTAATAGTAATAGTTTTGAAGAGGTAATTGAGCAGAACTATTCCAACACCAGCAATTAACAAATCCCTTTTAGAGAAAGTTGAAACTAACTACTTCAAAATAATGCAAAACGATATAAATCAGGGAACTAAGGAACTTTTATTTCCAATTTCTGAATTTTGCATTACATGCAGTTTTTATACAGTTGAGAATTTATAACATAAATGTTTAGCTTTTTGTTTACAGTGAACTTATAAGCATTATCCCTGTTTTCTTGGCTTCTCTCTCACGAGTTGTTGCTTAGATCAATGCCCCAGTGCTCATCACAATCCAATTAAAGCTCCTTCCCATCGTCCAAAACAAACTTGGATGCGGGGAAGGAGAAATGGATTTTAGGGAGCTGACAAGACGTGGCTGGCGGGGCTAATTTATGGGTAAATAATGAGCAATAAAAGCTATCAGAGATCAGTCCCCCAATGGCCTCACCAAAGGATTTTATGAAGCAGCTGAGACAACGTATTTCATTTGGCCTTCTTGTGTGGAAGGATTCACTTGCTCATAGCCAATATTCTAAGATAAGTTTACTGAGGGATATAAAGACAAAGAGGAAAATACTAATAGATGTAGCGCAGAGTGAATCCATGATTCCTCCAAACCTCAAGATTACCGGCACCTCTATGTGATATATTCTCAGCCAATCACGTTAATATACATGGAGCTGTAACAGAAGTGCTGTTCAGTGAATGTACGAAGTGTTTAGGTTTATGGCAGAAAAGGGCTTCAGAACTTACTCTCAGAGACTTGTTCTTCAGTATATATGCCAACCAGATTCAAGGCTGAGGATCCATACAACAGGATGCTTTTGTATAGGACAGGTTTGTGATGTGCACTAACACAGAGCTTTCACACGCGTGTGTCTGGGATCTGAGCCCAGGAACCTCTCGCTAACCTATGGCTTACTTAGAATGAAAAACCCGTGGCCTAATTATAGTGAACAATTGTTGCATGCAAAGTGATTTTCAGATCATTATGGATAATAATTAAATACTGATCATTATAAATCCTCAAATCACAATTGATTAGTCTGAAATGATTGATATAAAAATTAAGAATCCATGCTAGCTGAACACAATCAGGCATCATATATTAAGATGCAAACGTGAGGTTCACATCTTTTCAAAGGAATATGAGGTAATGTAAGAGTTTTGCTGCTATTATTAGGGCTTACGAGACAAAAAAATCATGTGTCAGTCTTTCTAAATGTTAGTTTATTAAATACTACAAAAAATGAGGTTTTAAATTGGAAAATATACTTGCAGAAAACATAGTTCTCCATTAATGTTAGCTGTGTTATTTTTATATTGTCAGCCAATAATAGTCAAAGACCTTGAATGGGTAAGTCGAGAAAAATCTAACCGCAACTCGACCAAGAACACAATAATTTAAGAACAAAACAGACCTGCTAAGTGATCGAGACGCGTCTCCGATTGGTGGAAAAGTCAAGCGGACCTACTTGTACGCTGACGCCTATGAATCAATCACAGTCACAGTGATTGATACAATCACAGTACCTCTCGACCAAGCCCCTGTGTTCGGTGTGAATTTTTTGTGCTTTATCTGCAGTAAATTTAGTGATACAGTAATCGTGGCCCCTAAGAAAGTGAGCAGTGATAGCAGCAAACCAAAGGGGAAAGTAGTGAGAGTAACTGTAGAACTTAAAAAGAAAATTATAGCGAAACTTAAAGGTGGTGCACGTGTGTCTGCTCTCGCTTCGGAATGTGGGATTGTCATTTATTTCATGTTTATTGCTTTTGTATGTGTGCTTTTTCATGTGTGCATTAGTTTTATATTGATTGTTAATGCTTTTCATCATTAGTTAGGTAGGTTGATGAGTTTAAATAGGAGATCATATGGGGACGGATTAAATTCATTTACATTATTTTTTTGGGGAAATTCGACTTGGACCAAATCGCAGCTCGACCAGCCTTCTGGAACCAATTAAGTTCATTTTCCAAGGTACAGTACCACTGTACCTGACAATAAGTGATATTCCCTATGCCTATGTTTTCATCTGTGAAAGTCTTTAATTCCATCCACTCTTAAACCAGTTTTATTTCGGTCATTAGTATCTTCTCCTGTGTCGCTGAGTCCTGTACCATCCTAATATGCTTAATATTAATATCCACCCCTGTTTGACTGAAAATGCATCGGTGATGTGGGCACTGTCACCTTAACTCTGGACACATCAGTGTAATGAAACTTCATCATTTGTTGATTGATTTTGTTCCCTGGTGCCTCAAACCAAGCCTCTGCGAGTGTTTGGCTGACGTAGCACACGACTCCATAGGCTGCCATTGGCTACAAACATTTTTACCTATTTAATAAGAAGCCAGAAGGCAATAGCGCAAATAAGTTTATTGATGGAAGCAATTAATTTGCTTTGGAAAAAAAATAAAGGACGGGGTAAAATAAGATTTGAATTGGTTATTTAAACTGAAATGACTTTATGTCAAGCAAGGTGCATATTTCTTGATATTTGTTAACTGTTCGTAAGCTTATAAGCAGTTTTGAAGTTTTCAAGAAAACTGCTGCTCTAATAGAGTATTATAGGGCTATTGTGTCCAAATAGGAGTGGTTTTCAACTGACTGAGACTGGCTATAGACCCATGCTGTCTTCATTTCAGACTGGAGTCTCCAACCAGGTCTCTGTACATGGAGGCTCCAAAAGGTGTCCAGATAATGGCAGAAGCGGGAGACATTCGGGCCACCTGCAGAAGCGAAATGCGTCTGGAGTCAAAGGATGGAGAGGTAGAGCACCATGTCATCATTGTCCTTGTTTTAGGAGAAGGAACCACCTTGATCACCCGGTCAGTTTAAAAGCCCCGCTGCCCGGAACCTAGACTGACAATCATTTCACAGAACCCCGCTTGTAGAATCTCTGCTTCTGTCAAAAATGTTGAATCACTGGCCGTGTTCAATGTAAATCAGTCACATTTTTGGACATGTCGCTCCAAAGCAACATGAACATGACTGATGGCTGATTTTCAGTAGTTGGTAGCAGGGGACTAGGTCCTGGGGGGGACGTGAACCCCCCCCAATATCAAACTCTCTCCTATGCCCTTGATTGGCAGTATTTGCCTTATTCACCATTTTTAAACTGAAAATACAAAGGCTTCTGGGATGAGGGAAGTAGGATTTTCTGTGTGATATATGCTTTATATATTCAGTATCTATGAATATTTGGTATACTATATCTATGATGGTAAAACTTCCATCAAGCCAACTGCTATCATTCGTCCTGAGGCAAGCAGCATGTCATTATTTTGGTCACACAAACATAAGGCTGTCAGAGAACTCTTTGGCTCGTACGCATGATTAATTTAATTGCTGGATGTAACTTGAAAAAAAAATCTAATCAAAATTCAATTGATTCATATCACACTGCTAAGTCACTGTATTACAGTGATTTTTGACTTCAAAGTTCCAAGAAACAGTAAATGAATTACAAGAAGCTCTATGCTCTATGCTCAATATTTGTAGGTCTGGTAACTCAGTTTATTCAAAGAAGATACGTAACAAAAACTGAGCAACGTGGACTCAACACAAAATAGTAGTTTCAGAAGATATCCCTCCACCTGTTCAAAACATTTTTTCTTGTTGATTCCTTAATCCTGAATGAGTACCGGGATGCACGCCCAGACTGAACTATGTGTTCAGTGAAACGTGCTAGGAGAGATCAGGGCATGTGCCGTTATTATCAAAACTGGTTTAGTGACTGATGCGTCAGAGAAACAGGCATGGCAATGTACACAGTTAATAATTTCTTAGCTGTAATTTACTGTAATAACATGTTTAAATATGTTTCAGGTACAGTCGTTATTTTGGTAGTTATAAGTAAAGAATATAAGTAATTTTACAGTGGGTGGGCAATCTTATCCAGAAAGGGCCGCTGTGTGTGCAGGTTTTCACTGCAACTCCCTAATTAGATTACTAATTAGAGGACTGATTGGCTGAAGAGTCCTCACACCTGAGTTTGAACAGCTGACCTAAAGGTTATCCAAAAACCATGCATAGACACTGGCTCTTCGCAGTGTGCCTACCTCTGGTATATACTAAGAACATTCTCATGAATAATGTATAATGCATCAAGGAGTGCCAAAAAAACCATTATAACATACTTTAATTTAATTTATAAACATACTTTGTTGTATGCTTAATTGGGGGGGGGGGGATGAACTGGCTTTAGTGGTTTTATAAATTATCTATGTTTTTAAGAATGTTCAGTTCGTTCAAACCGAAACACATCAACAAAATGAAAAAAATAAAAGATGAACAACATTTTTAAAAGGCAAAAATATGAGAATGCAAAACATGCATAAGGCTCAAATTACAATTATTTCTCAATGCTTTGTGTTTTCTCAGTGTTTTTGTGCTTTTTTATTTTTTTTTTCCATAAATCTTTTGCTTTTTGAAATTTTGTGCATTTTTACTTCTTTGTGCATCTTTCTACACCTACTGATAATTCACCCTCATTCCACCCTCCGCGTCCTGTGGGTCTTTTCGCCAATAACATGAGATTCACACACATTTCGGCTGATAATAACCAAGGTTCTTGTCATTAATGGGGTGGGACCGGCCATGACGGTGGAATAAGACGGCAATGAAACTTCGGCTGAGTGTCATTCTTGGATATTTTCATATAAATGTAGATGTGAACCAAATAGTTGCAGTTTGAATTTAGTGAACTATCAGACTTATTATGAAAGCTTGTTTGACAATAGCCTAGACAATTGAAATGGCAAATGAAAGAAACAACTTGTCTCTGCTATACTGCCCAAAAGTTAATGGTAAAAGAAAATACTCACTAAAATGTTACCAAATTTGATACAGCAGCAAACGTACTTCAGCTGCTCAGACCAAAAAAGTGATGCTGTCATTAAAGACGAAGCTATAAATGGACTTAAGTAACGTTGACTTCGAGTGAAGTACAGAATGTGCTGATCAGTGAATCATGTGAAGAGATTAAAAACATAGTGAATCCGAACTTTGACGGTATTGATGCTTTAAAGAAAATGCCTTCAATGTTCTGAGGCCTTTGACACAAAGTAGGAAGTGCAACCAGGAGTTCTACCATCTTGCGGTAGTGAATTTACACTTTGAGGGAGTAAGAGTGCATCAATGCGTCAGAAAACATTAAGGCTGAGGAGATGAAGCTCTGCAGGTAAGTGGGTAAGAAGGGATCGAGCTGCATTTCAGGGCAGGTTTGCCAGCTTCAGGGCGTGAAGAAAAGAGCCAGAGCAGAAGAAAAAGAGGCTGAGAAGTTATGGTCAGTGACAATAAGGTTCACCTCTTCACCTGATGTTTCATTCAGAAAGCTGGGTCAGCTATGGTTTGGGTGTGGACAGCTGGTTCCGGAAACACGGTCTCTACTTTTCCTGGGTAATGGATTTTACAGGGATTAACAGGGAGTTAATTGTAAATTCCAATTTTATTTGCATAGTGCATTTTCAAATTACATTATCTCAAAGCACAAAGGCAGAGGAAGCCCTAACCCTAACCCTAACCAGACCCAACGGGGGAGCCCGTCCTCCAGGGGGCAGCAGAGGAAGCCCTAACCCTAACCAGACCCAAAGGGGGAGCCCGTCCTCCAGGGGGCAGCAGAGGAAGCCCTAACCCTAACCAGACCCAAAGGGGGAGCCCGTCCTCCAGGGGGCAGCAGAAGAAGCCCTAACCCTAACCAGACCTGAAGGGGGAGCCCGTCCTCCAGGGGGCAGCAGAGGATGTCAAATGAACAAGATGGCAAAGTCCTAAACTGCTAAAGATGAACATTCCATCCTCCCTATCACACATACACCCCTCTGTATTGAGCAGCTCTATTATAGACGTTGAATTCCTCACGCTATTGAAAAATATCAGCAAACTATGTCTCAGAACAGAATGAGTTCTTCAGTAGCAGCTGCACCAGTTACTTCACTGCATCTAATGCTGTACAGTCCCATTCATTTTTACGCCTCTTTTAAACCTGTTTTCTTGGTTAGAGCAAATAGCAAGCAGACCTACAAATGGCTTTTTGCATGTTTCTCACATACTGATTTCCACATTCATCTGGCAGGACCATGGAAGTTGTCATATTTAGAGTTTGACAGTTTTTATACAGCATTAAGCTGTTTTCTATATACTGGAAGGTTGCTGGCTCAGACAGGAATCCGTTGGGTCTGCCCTGTTTCTCAGCCCAGGAGGGAACTGTCAGGTCGGCTCAGACGAGACTTGACTCACACCCTCACTCTGGCATATCCGCTGGCCCCATCTCGGCCCCCACTGTGTGAGAAGAGGCCCACGGCCACATCTCACATACCCTTTGCTCATAAACTCATCCTTTCTTCTCCGGCTCTCCTAGGGCTCGCTTTTCTCCTGACCCAGGATACACAAGTCCATGCAAAATGCTTTTATGTGAGAAACATTGTCTACTGTGAATTCAGGTGGTTTGTACATCTCCACGTTTGTTCTTATCGGAATGTCTCAGTGTGACTTGTACAGTATATTGAATCATCATGAAGATATGGAAAGAATCTTGCCTTTTTGGAACACTAACCCCCATTTTAAACTGCCAGGCAGCTACACATCATTTGATCTGGCTGTTTATTGATCCTTTGACATATCATTCAGAAATAACATCTTTTTTACATGCGGCCAGTGATTCTTTTATTGTTCTGCAAAATGGAAATGCCTGCCACTGGCTTTGAGATTGAAGGAAGGGTCCACAAGATAACCAGCTAGTCATTCTGTAGCCACATCTCAAGCAAACAAATTTCACATTCACTATGTGTATCTTCCGCTAGGTATGTACTGCATGACTCTGATTCTTTGTGTTTTTTTTGCATGCTTGCTATAGGAATGTAATGAGGTGGCCTCTTTAGATAGATCTTGGTAATGTGCTTTACATTGTAATCGATAAGTCTTGTGTCTGCACAGCAAATAACTTGTTTTGATCATTTATGGCTCTTCCGAAATTGCTATCTCTACTTGATTCCTAGGTTGTAATGTTACTGTGGTTCCTGGCTTGGATTTGTACACATAAGAGCACTAATGTAACACCTTTGGGCTTCATAATCTAATGACTCTAACTTTCTGGCTAATCTCTTGAGTCGGGTAAAATCTAGGTGAATGAATAAACAGTATTATACACCAATAAACTGCTTTGCAGCTTCTGAGTTGAATCAATAGGATATACTGCGATTTTGTCCGTGCCTGAGCTGTATTGATTGAACATGCTGACTCTTGGCTTGCAGCCTCAAGAGCTGAATCAATCAGACATATTGAGATGGCATCAGACCCCGAGATGATTTTGTCAAATGCGCTGAAAACTGCCTTTCAGCCTCAGAGTTGATTCGGTGATAATGAACGGGACCCGACAATGTGCAGAAACCTTGCAGTCCGTGAACTGAGATCAAACTGGTTTCAGGCTGCACCCATTGATGCTGCAAGATCTTCTGAAAGCGGGTCCCGTATGACATCAGAGTCCAAAATGAACAGGCCGAGTTAAAAGCAAAGATCAGGAGTAATCAAAATAACTCAAAATACTTCGGTTTCATTTGAAGTAACATTTTTTCGAAGGTGCAAGGAAAGATCTGCGCACGCTAAGTACCTTTTGCTGGCCATGTGGATTCGCCGTTGGGCCAGTGGGCGGCTACTTACGATATTAATGGAAATAAATAACAACTGAGCTGTGGAGCTGTAGCACATGTGGCTAACAATATATGTTGCAGGTTAGGGGGGGCACGGTGGTGCGGTGGTTAGCACTCTCACTTCACACCTCTGGGACCCGGGGGTCGAGTCTCCGCCAGGCTTCCGTGTGTGTGGAGTTTGCACGTGTGTGTGGAGTTTGCACGTTCTTCCTGTTTTGTCGAGGGGTTTCTTCTGGGTACTCCAGTGTCCCCCCACAGTCCATAATTGTGCTGAAGCTAATTGGAGTTACCAAATTACCCATAGGTGCGTGTGTGTGTGGGTAAGTGAATGGTGTGTGTGTGTGTGTGTGTGTGTGTGTGTGTGGGTAAGTGAATGGTGTGTGAGTGTGAGTAAGTGAATGCTGTGTGTGTGTGTGTGGGTAAGTGAATTGTGTGTGAGTGTGTGGGTAAGTGAATTGTGTGTGAGTGTGAGAATGGTGTGTGAGTGTGGGTAAGTGAATGGTGTGTGTGTGTGGGTAAGTGAATGGTGTGTGAGTGTGGGTAAGTGAATTGTGTCCGAGTGTGGGTAAGTGAATTGTGTCCGAGTGTGGGTAAGTGAATTGTGTCCGAGTGTGGGTAAGTGAATGGTGTGTGAGTGTGGGTAAGTGAATGGTGTGTGTGTGTGGGTAAGTGAATGGTGTGTGTGTGTGTGTGGGTAAGTGAATGGTGTGTGTGTGTGTGTGGGTAAGTGAATGGTGTGTGAGTGTGTGTGGGTAAGTGACTGGTGTGTGAGTGTGGCTAAGAGAATGGTGTGTGTGTGTGGGTAAGTGAATGGTGTGTGAGTGTGGCTAAGAGAATGGTGTGTGTGTGTGAGTAAGTGAATGGTGTGTGAGTGTGGGTAAGTGAATGGTGTGTGAGTGTGTGTGGGTAAGTGAATGGTGTGTGAGTGTGGGTAAGTGAATGGTATGTGTGTGTGGGTAAGTGAATGGTGTGAGTGTGCCCTGCGATGGGTTGGTGCCCCTTTCTGAGTTGTTCCCTGCCTTGTGCCCATTGGCTCCAGATCCCTTGTGACTCTGAATGCGGTAAGCTGTTTCAGACAATGAATGAATGGATGGATTTTGCAGTTTTCCTGGGGTAGGCTCTAACCCTCCTGACCGGGATGCAGAGCTGTACGATGTACATTAAAGCAACACACACTGTAAACTGGAGAAAGGGCTAAAGCTGTACCTAGACAGGCAGAGAGGAGTGTTTTTACAAAATAAAATGATACACAGACGTCCTGGAATGCTTGCTTAATTCAGCAAAAATATTGCAAATTTATGGTTTCAGAACAAATGTTTAACATTAGAACAAATGTTTAAATTAGACTGCTTGTCAGAACAGGTCCTATAATTCAGGTTGCAATTTATTACTACTTGAAATGATTGTTTTATTTAAAACTACTGATTGTCTCTAATACGATACATATTTTTTGCAGACAAATGAATAATGATTTTTGTTATGAAACCAATAAATTTGCAATAGTTTTACTAAGTGAGCAGAGTATGATACATATCAACTGTTTGAGTTATTTTCCTTCTTTTTAATAAAGTGTGTTAAGTATATAGTATTGCAAATCATTGATGATACGTAGTAGCACATTTCAATAAATAAATAATAAAAATAGAGGAATAAAATAAGAGAGTAACTGCTTGTTCGCTTACTGATTTTTTTTTCATTTTCAGATAACGCTTGATGCCAGGAAGATCAAGTTTCCCAGGCTGCCTGAAGGGAAGGCCTCAGCGACAGGCAGCAGACAGACTGTGTTTGAGGTCTGCGTCTGTCCCAACGGCAAGCTATACTTATCCCAGGCCGGCTCCGGCTCCACCTGCCACATTAACTCTAGTGTCTGCCTATAAAAAGACAGGAAGATGGACCTGGAGCCCCACATCCCCCCAGTAAGCTCTCTCCCCATTGACATATAGACTGAGGAAATTGCTGGCAAGTGGAGAGAGAAGAGACACTGTGAGTGACAACTTTCTAATTCTACTTGAAGTTTCAGTACCAGAAACACAATAGGACAGTGTTTCCCAGTCCGGTCCTCAGGGACCCACAAACATTCCACATTTTTGCTCCCTCCCAGTTCCCTGCCAGACAGTCCACATTTTTGCTCCCTCCCAGAGATCTACATGGCAGTCCACATTTTTGCTCCCTCCCAGCTCCCTGCCAGACAGTCCACATTTTTGCTCCCTCCCAGTTCCCTGCCAGACAGTCCACATTTTTGCTCCCTCCCAGTTCCTTGCCAGACAGTCCACATTTTTGCTCCCACCCAGGTCCTAGTAAAACGTGAACTGTCTGTGGGTCCCCGAGGACCGGGTTGGGAAACACTGTTATATTGTGATCACCTTAAAGAGGGTAATAATGCCATATTGGTGATCACTTTGACTCCCATTTCACTATAAAGCACCTTTTCTATTCAGCCACACGGACATGTCTCCTTGATACATCTAACAGAAGTAATGGCCTGTGAGGACGGAGAAGAGGTGTACCCATGCAGAAGACAGACACTCACCAGCGATTTCAGCTGCACGACATGCCGGATGAGAGAACAGAAAGAAGAGGAAAAGTGTTACTGTGACACAGGGAAGCCAGCAAAGCCAGCAAAGCAGTGTCTCAGTTATCATTAACAAATCACAAATCAGTTTTGTTCACTTCTATTTTAATGTTCACACATTACATAGTATTCAAGCCAAAAAGCATACTAAGAGTTTAAATGCATGCAAATGTAATGTGTCCTTATATTTGTGTATAGTGCACATATTTACAGTATCAACCAGGAACGCAGAGACATCACCCCATTGAAACAGTGACCAGAGAAGAATTTGATGATGAATTCCTTTTCAGTTAAATGTTTTCACACAACTTCCAATCAGAGGCGAGAATTCATTGAAAATCCAAACTGTTTTTGTTGTTTTTTCCTTTGACAATGGGCATTTTTCATATTTTTGTACTAACACAGAACATCGATGAGTGGACAAACTAGAATAAAAAAGTGCTTTTGTAACAGATAATTCAGGTAAATCTCTTTATTTTTGCATTCATTGTAAATGTCAGTTGGTCAAATTATGTGAAAATGTCTTACTGACATAAATTTATATGGACTGAGCAGCTACATCTGCGCAGGCGGATCAGTCAGTATTTCCCTTGAAAACATCACTGCTTTGTATTATGTCCTTGAAGCTAACAGTGTGTTATTACACACATACTGAGA
The DNA here is from genome assembly GCF_048594095.1 of Paramormyrops kingsleyae. Classification (NCBI taxonomy): domain Eukaryota; kingdom Metazoa; phylum Chordata; class Actinopteri; order Osteoglossiformes; family Mormyridae; genus Paramormyrops; species Paramormyrops kingsleyae. The sequence continues at coordinate 32,250,972 of NC_132806.1, read as the reverse complement.
GATTGCCGGTGCACTTCTGCATGAACTGCTGTTCACTCCTCCTGCTATAAAAACATACAGCAATGCTTTACATTAACTGCACCTTCATAATGTATTCATTAAGTATTCATAAAACATTCATAAACAGCATGTACATACATGTAATATGCATTAATAACAAATATTATATAATAAAAACAAACATTATAATTGTTGAATCATGTAACGATTGTTATTAATGTATATTAAAGCTGTTAAGGGATGTTAGGATGTTAAGATGAACTTGCATGCTGCTTGTGAATGTTCTATGAATGCATTATGAATGCATAATGAATGCATTATGAAGGTGCACTGAATGTTCTATGAATGCATAGTGAATACATTATGATGGTGCAATTAATGTAAAGTGTTACCAAACATACAGTATATTGTGCACAGTCTTTACACAGTTTGCATAAGCTCCAGTTTTATCTTGGTGGTCACTCTGTAAGCTACTTGTACTGTGACAGTACAGATTTTAACTGCTCTCTTCAGAAAGGTGGATACTGAGTTGGTGCCTTATTTCAATGCACCTCCGGAGTAAAGAAGCACATAATTTACTTTCCTGAGTCTTAACAATGGAAATGCAAAGAATCCTCATGTGCAAATAGGTCAGCTGGGTCACACACGCTCTAATAAAAATGTTTGGTCTTTTTTCATACCACCGAATTAATGCTGAATTCTAAGTAAGGTCACTTTATGCACAAATTACAATGCATGCTATTCCTAGTACCTACACGTCACATACACAACACATTGAAAAAAAATGGAATAACAAAAACTAAAATGGTTAACAGTTCATCATACTACAGACTGCAAAGTAGCCCGATATTAAAATATGAATAGTCTGCACTGTTATTGTATAAAGCAGAGAGCAGGATGCACACGGCACAGGGCCAACATGCAGTGACGCAGCAGCAGTTTATGAAGCATCAGTGTAATAAACAAACCATAAAAGTGAGAGCTTTGCACTCCGAACACTGGCTTCTGAGGAAAGCTGTTGTATGTGTCCTGCCTTTATTATCCTTGTTGGTCTTTCTCATCGGGATGGCCCAACGAGCTCATTTGACTGACAAATTGCTAAAAGATTAGCATTTTAGCCAGAGCACTGGGTACCAGTCTAAATCGCACAGGGCTGAAAAGTGATTCAGATGCAACATATTTCAGCTTTCGTTATTCTATCAGCAACATTTGCAGTCAAATAAATTATGGTCTAAAAATAAGCTTCCTCCGTCTTTAATAGATTTATTATACAAAGTATTATGTAGAATTTGATATTAAAACTGCGTATATGACATCGGCGCCTATGGGAGAAGGCCGACTCTCTGTGATTATATCACTGTCCTGAAGTCACACATTGTCACCATCATTACACACTCACATGTGTCCTTTTATCGGTGGTTATTATGAGTAAAATTCAAAGAAGTAACACAATCTTACTGTCAGTCACAATCTATACATGCTTAATTGACCTTGGTACTGTGCCGAACCAATCTGGCATGCAGCCAACGCTGCCCCCCCCCAGGGCTCTCAATGACTGATTCAAAAATGCTAAGGATTCTAATGAACAGCCATATTTAAAGTTATTAGCTGAAGTATAGCCATGCCATTTATGTCCCCTGCCCAAGTTATATTCGTATAGGAAGTACTTATTGAAAAAGTTATGGATACTAGAAGTGTGATGTATTTGAATATTTCTTACATTTCCTCTCTGGCTCTGACTGGGAGAGTTTATGCTGCCAGGGAAATAACAATAAAATAATAATAAATCATGGAAATTTCCAGAAAGGCATGATCAAATATATGCACCTTGGAGAGCCGAGCCAAAGCAAATCAGGCCCCAGGCCAAAGCAAACTTTTTTCACGTAGTAAGTGTTTAGAGTCAGCACAGCACCTTTCCTACCCCCCCCCCCCCCACACACACAGCACCTACCCCCACCCCCCCCACACACACACAGCACCTACCCCCACCCCCCCCACACACACACAGCACCTACCCCCCAACCCCCCACACACACACCTACCCCCCACCCCCCCCACACACACAGCACCTACCCCCCACCCCCCCCACACACAACACCTACCCCCCACCCCCCCACACACACACAGCACCTACCCCCCACCCCCCCACACACACACCTACCCCCCACCCCCCCCACACACACAGCACCTACCCCCCACCCCCCCCACACACAACACCTACCCCCCACCCCCCCACACACACAAAGCACCTATCCTACCCCCCCCCACACACAGCACCTATCCTACCCCCCCCCCCCCACACACAGCACCTATATTACCCCCCCCCCCCCCCACACACACACACATATACATAAAAAGGGTCCAAAAAAAAAAAAAGTGATCACTTGGTAATGAAATAGAATTTCATTGGTGATATGCCCAAATATCCACATAGTTTGTGCAATAGTTTATGAATATGTGTAATAGACTGTATATGCACTCACCTAAAGGATTATTAGGAACACCTGTTCAATTTCTCATTAATGCAATTATCTAATCAACCAATCACATGGCAGTTGCTTCAATGCATTTAGGGGTGTGGTCCTGGTCAAGACAATCTCCTGAACTCCAAACTGAATGTCAGAATGGGAAAGAAAGGTGATTTAAGCAATTTTGAGCGTGGCATGGTTGTTGGTGCCAGACGGGCCGGTCTGAGTATTTCATAATCTGCTCAGTTACTGGGATTTTCACGCACAACCATTTCTAGGGGTTACAAAGAATGGTGTGCAAAGGGAAAAACATCCAGTATGCGGCAGTCCTGTGGGCGAAAATGCCTTGTTGATGCTAGAGGTCAGAGGAGAATGGGCCGACTGATTCAAGCTGATAGAAGAGCAACTTTGACTGAAATAACCACTCATTGCAACTGAGGTATGCAGCAAAGCATTTGTGAAGCCACAACACGCACAACCTTGAGGCGGATGGGCTACAACAGCAGAAGACCCCACCGGGTACCACTCATCTCCAGTACAAATAGGAAAAAGACGCTACAATTTGCATGAGCTCACCAAAATTGGACAGTTGAAGACTAGAAAAATGTTGCCTGGTCTGATGAGTCTCGATTTCTGTTGAGACATTCAAATGGTAGAGTCAGAATTTGGCGTAAACAGAATGAGAACATGGATCCATCATGCCTTGTTACCACTGTGCAGGCTGCTGGTGGTGGTGTAATGGTGTGGGGGATGTTTTCTTGGCACACTTTAGGCCCCTTAGTGCCAATTGGGCATCGTTTAAATGCCACGGCCTACCTGAGCATTGTTTCTGACCATGTCCATCCCTTTATGACCACCATGTACCCATCCTCTGATGGCTACTTCCAGCAGGATAATGCACCATGTCACAAAGCTCGAATCATTTCAAATTGGTTTCTTGAACATGACAATGAGTTCACTGTACTAAAATGGCCCCCACAGTCACCAGATCTCAACCCAATAGAGCATCTTTGGGATGTGGTGGAACGGGAGCTTCGTGCCCTGGATGTGCATCCCACAAATCTCCATCAACTGCAAGATGCTATCCTATCAATATGGGCCAACATTTCTAAAGAATGCTTTCAGCACCTTGTTGAATCAATGCCACGTAGAATTAAGGCAGTTCTGAAGGCGAAAGGGGGTCAAACACCGTATTAGTATGGTGTTCCTAATAATAATTTAGGTGAGTGTATACAGTATGTGCACATAATGATTGAATGAATGAATGAATGAATGAATGAATGAACACTACATTTATACAGTGCTTTTCAAGACACCCAATCCACTTTTACCAATATCATGTGCCCCTTATCTTCTAACCACATTGTGCTGATCTGGGTCATGAACTCCAGGCTGCATCGGGAACAAGGCCGGGACGCCCCAGATGGGATGTCTGCACATCACTGAGTAAATATTAGATCCCAAAAGTGAGCCTATGATCCGGAACAATATTTCAAATTTGAAATAACGAATAGATGTACAATGTCACCTACATTAGCATACAAATGACTGCAGTAACTGCTGTCCGATTTCTCACCTCCAGTCGGGTGGTTACCAGTAAACAAAATGAAGGAGTTTAAGCTTAAGATGCATTTTTCTTACTTTAACTTTCATATATTGACACATAAAGGATTTTTTTTTCTTTCCTCAAATTTATAGCAGCATATTTCCAGTGGGATCAAGTTCCCTCAACTGAATGAAATGGTTTCTAATGGTTTAAACAGAGGCACAGCTGAGAATGTGTAGGAGCACAGAATATTCCTGTTATATGCCTCCTTATGACTCCATCAGAATGTGCGATGTATGGTTTGTGTCTCTGCCAACAAAAGTATGCAAAGTAACATGTCAGTCATGTTTGTAGTGATCTTGGAATATGTTTATGTCAGACATAATTATGTTACACAACATCAATGCCCATGTTTAACGTATGTTTAATTACCAAAAGTATGACATGAGGGGTCTATTTGCTTAGACTTAGTAAGTTAGTTAGTTAGTTAATTAGTTATGTTCTAACTGTATATATTCATGTATAGTATATATAAATAACTAGTGTGCCTTCAAGGAGAGCTTTCGGAACCTGCAGCATCCAACAAATTTCTTGTTATTTTTTTTTTATTGTATTCTAATATTGGCGTTCTTGTCTGAGCAAATCTGTATACTTATTGTCCAAATAAACAGATCAAAGCATAATTTTCCAGACTATTCCACAGCAACATAATTTGTTTTTGACTTGTCAAAGTATTGGACCTTGTCTTATGGTTACATGAATAAAGCAATTGTGTTGTATGTGATGTTCTCCAGAATGATCTAAGACAAGCGGCAGAGTAATGTTTCTGTTTGTCAGAATAAAGATAATTACTTCTAAATGAAAGAACATTTTCAAAGATTCTATGCAAAATAAAAACGATACTCACAATATTGAAATACATACAGACATATGTCAATAACAATTTCAAATGTATTACATTTATTGTATATACTATGTATGTATGAATTGAGTTGCACATTTGTGAACTACATTAAAAAATATATATATATATAAAACATAAACCATTTGTCTGGGTTAATAATAGTAATAATAATAATAAACTTCTCTTTATAATTAGAGAAATTCTAACGACACGATATACATACTTATTATACACAAAATTGTTATATTTTGCATATTAGTATTTGCATCTTTTAATATCTGACAGTATAATCATTGGGGAAGGAAAGTACATCACAGGGTGTACAGTTTTAGATTATTTGCTTTCAAAATGAGTTAACAGTTGGATGATCGCATTATGCCGCTGATTTTCCTGGTCTCCCTGACACATGCTGTTAAATGTGTTTTTAACCGGCTGGTACATTCACTTCAGATGTTGCCAAAGTCTGATCCAGAAAAGTCATTCTGTGAATGAATTATGTTTCATTTATATTTTATATTTCACTATTGAGCATTTTGAACAAATGATGCCACAGCATTCGGTTAAAAGTCCAAAGCAGCAGCCCTAACTATCTCCCTATCCTTGTAAAATTTTACAGATCAATAAACATGAACTGTAACACACTCATGTATATCCTCCTGAGACCCAAGGAAAAAAGTATCCTTCAATTTTAGGTTATTTGTCTTTGGAGGAAATGATTGATTGATTGATTGATTGATTGATGAAGCCCTTTATTGCTGTTGCAATACACCTTGTCACATGGTCACAAGTACCAGCGAAATAATGGCTATCAACCCGACCATACATATACAACACACGTAGGGGGTAGACAGGTCAGGAAGACAGGGGATTGTAGGAAAACTCAGAGAAACAAGATTACGCGAGGATAGTGTAGGTGAATAAAAAAAAAACAGCCCCCAGACTGTACTCCAGTAGGGAGGACAATATAGGAACAGAGAAAAAAAAAACACCTCAGCAATAAGCACATAGTCACCATAGCTCACAACATCAAGTCGAGACTTGCAACAGGGGTGGGGAATGGGGAGGTGGAGGTAGTCCAGCATAGACAAACAGCCGTCCGTTCCTGCAGCCAGACGGCGCTGTACAAGGACCCGCTCGTTCACGCTGGGGGTATGAAGCGGCGAAGGCGTGGGATGGGGGTAGGGTGTCCTTGTGGTTGGGGGAGAGGAATGCAAGAGAGTCTCACTGCCTTGTTCTTCAGGGGGAGTTGTTGAGCTCAGCAGAGGCCTTGGCCAAGGCCCGTGCTGATTAGGGGGGAGCCAAAAGAGATAGAATAGGGTTGTTTGGGTTTTTGTGCGAGAAGCTGCAATTTCGCAGCTCCTCTAATGTCCACGCTGGTCCCCGTCGTTTAAATCCTGTGCAAAGCCTTTAGCTCCTCCGTGATGTTCTCCAGTCTGCGGTCCATAGTCACGGTGATGTAATCAAATCTGCGGTCATTTGACACTGTGATGTTATCCAGTTTGCGATCTATGGCCATAGTCTGAGCGCCAACAGCTCCGCCAAGACCATCAATCAATTTGGCCAGCCTAGAGGGGTTTTGAGCGGCTGTCACCGTTTTCTTCAATTTCCGATAAACCAGGGCGATGCCTAATCCAATCAGCATAAGACCCGTTATCAAGGTTCCGAATAGGTAGATATCTTCGATGTCCTCCACGGAAAGAGCTGCCAGACACACGACCCTCCACTTCTCCCATCCATCCATCGTGTAGCCGGCTGCGTACGTTCCTGCAGGACAGTCAGGTTCCCCCGAACCTGCGCTCCTCTGCGAGAAGATGGTGTCAATTGCGTTGAGAGACCAGTTGATCAAATCCATAATTTCCTTAAATGACATCTTACAATTTAGGTTTTGTTGAAATTAATTTTTATTTTTAATTTCACAGCATGTCCTCTTTATTGTACAACAGGAATAAATACGTTTCCTTACATGAGTGAAAAGATAGATGTAAAAACAAAATGTCCACTACAATGGACATAAATGAATGGGTGGGGTCTCAGGAGGATATAACTTTATGCATAAAAATGTGCTCGTTGACAATTAAATATACGTGGAACATACATAAACTGTCCAGAATCTACAAATGAATTTGGGCAGTATGACCATAATAAAAATGATGGCGTATAGTATTAGTGCCAAGAGGAATAATGAGTAATGAAGCAATGAACTGATAAAGTAAACAAGTCATGAAGTAATATATTGATTTCCTTTCAGATCCTCTCTCTGACTTGCATTTTAAAGACTGATTCGCACCGAATAAAGATATTCTGAATATGGAGAGACAGCAGGCAGGCTGCTTGGGACCTATGGCGTCTCTAATTTTATTCGGATAACGTGCAGTCAGAATATGCTCCTTTTTTTTCTTTTTTTGCAGGTACTGTGTTTTTAATCCCTGCTTTTATCTAATAGAGATGGCCTGGGCAATTATTTACTGTGAAGGGCCAAATGCAGGTGTCCCTGAAGCAGGAGCCAATTTTTATGATTCCCATGAAAACTACAATATTGTCTTTTTTGTGTGCCAGTATGTAAGTACTGTAGCATCTGAGATTATTCAAGGTTATTTTTTTTGTTTTAATGATTGCGTGGGCCAATAAAAATAGGGGCAGCTCCTGGCCCTATTAGACTGGCTTTCTGAATGCCTGAAGCAATATTATTATTATTGATTAAAAAATTAAGGCTCTGTGAAACATGACCCCTATAAAATCATGGTAGTCTACAAATGACTGAGAAGAAACGTACTGGGAGCCCAGCGGCTATTTCTTATATGATTCCTGTTTAGTTGCTTCCTAGCTGTCCATCTTCTGTATCCACTCATCCTAGGCATGATCGTGAGCCTTTCCCAGAAACAAGGTAGGGTCGTGAGCCTTATCCTGATACAAGACAGGGTCCTGAGCCTTTCCCTAGAAACAAGACAGGGTCCTGAGCCTTTCCCCAAAAAAAGGCAGGATCGTGAGCCTTTCCCTAGAAACAAGGTAGGGTCGTGAGCCTTTCCCCAAAAAAAGGCAGGGTCGTGAGCCTTTCCCTAGAAGCCAGGCAGATTCATGAGCCTTTCCCAGAAACAAGGCAGGGTCATAAGCCTTTTCCTAGAAACAAGGCAGGGTTGTCAGCCTTTCCCTAGAAACAAGGCAGGGTCGTGAGCCTTTCCCTAGAACCCCAGCAGGTTCATGAGCTTTTCCCAGATACAAGACAGGGTCCTGAGCCTTTCCCTAGAAACAGGGCAGGGTAGTTAGCCTTTCCCTAGAAACAAGGCAGGGTTGTGAGCCTTATCCAGATACAAGACAGGGTCCTGAGCCTTTCCCTAGAAACAAGACAGGGTCCTGAGCCTTTCCCCAAAAAAAGGCAGGATCGTGAGCCTTTCCCTAGAAACAAGGTAGGGTCGTGAGCCTTTCCCCAAAAAAAGGCAGGGTCGTGAGCCTTTCCCTAGAAGCCAGGCAGATTCATGAGCCTTTCCCAGAAACAAGGCAGGGTCATAAGCCTTTTCCTAGAAACAAGGCAGGGTTGTCAGCCTTTCCCTAGAAACAAGGCAGGGTCGTGAGCCTTTCCCTAGAACCCCAGCAGGTTCATGAGCTTTTCCCAGATACAAGACAGGGTCCTGTGCCTTTCCCTAGAAACAGGGCAGGGTAGTTAGCCTTTCCCTAGAAACAAGGCAGGGTTGTGAGCCTTATCCAGATACAAGACAGGGTCCTGAGCCTTTCCCTAGAAACAAGGCATGGTCATCAGCCTTTCCCTAGAAACAAGGCAGGGTTGTGAGCCTTATCCAGATACAAGGCAGGGTCCTGAGCCTTTCCCTAGAAACAAGACAGGGTCCTGAGCCTTTCCCAAGAAACAAGGCAGGGTTGTGAGCCTTATCCAGATACAAGGCAGGGTCCTGAGCCTTTCCCTAGAAACAAGGCAGGGTTGTCCGCCTTTCCCTAGAAACAAGGCAGGGTCTTAAGCCTTTCCCCAAAAAATGGCAGGATCGTGAGCCTTTCCCTAGAAACAAGACAGGGTCCTGAGCCTTTCCCCAAAAAAAGGCAGGATCGTGAGCCTTTCCCTAGAAACAAGGTAGGGTCATGAGCCTTTCCCCAAAAAAAGGCAGGGTCGTGAGCCTTTCCCTAGAAGCCAGGCAGATTCATGAGCCTTTCCCAGAAACAAGGCAGGGTCATAAGCCTTTTCCTAGAAACAAGGCAGGGTTGTCAGCCTTTCCCTAGAAACAAGGCAGGGTCGTGAGCCTTTCCCTAGAACCCCAGCAGGTTCATGAGCTTTTCCCAGATACAAGACAGGGTCCTGAGCCTTTCCCTAGAAACAGGGCAGGGTAGTTAGCCTTTCCCTAGAAACAAGGCAGGGTTGTGAGCCTTATCCAGATACAAGGCAGGGTCCTGAGCCTTTCCCTAGAAACAAGGCAGGGTTGTGAGCCTTATCCAGATACAAGGCAGGGTCCTGAGCCTTTCCCTAGAAACAAGGCAGGGTTGTTAGCCTTTCCCTAGAAACAAGGCAGGGTTGTGAGCCTTATCCAGATACAAGGCAGGGTCCTGAGCCTTTCCCTAGAAACAAGGCAGGGTTGTCCGCCTTTCCCTAGAAACAAGGCAGGGTCCTAAGCCTTTCCCTAGAAACAGGGCAGCGTCGTCAGCCTTTCCCAGAAACAAGGCAGGGTCGTGAACCTGTCCCTAGAAACAAGTCAGGGGCATAACATATGGAGGGAAGCTAGAACAGCAGGTGGAAGCCCCCCTTGATGACACATGGAGAACATGCAAACTCCGCACACATAGAGCCACAATGGTCCTGGAGGTGTGAGACAACAGCACTAACCATTGCACCACCTCACCACACGAAACGGTTTGCTAATGTGGTACAAAAGATGGCTGCATGGTGAACATATAATACAGAGCAGAATCAAATACATTGTGATGGACAAAACAAGAACACAACAAAAACAAGACTTACAAGAATGCTTTCATAAGATACTGTACTACACAACCAGAAATCATCATGTATAAGACAGTCACTGAGTACTGAACTGGAAAAGCTCATTTTAATGTTGTACTTCACAGTTTTAGGATTGCACCTGTTCTCTTGTTTGGCTGAGTCATTTGGATTTATTATGTCTTTCCTTTTAGTTTGTTCAGTAGTGTCTGGTTTAGCTCTCTGTCCTGCGTCCTGGTTATTAATCTCCCAGCCTTGTTCTGTTCCTGAATTCTGTCCCCATTGCACACCGGAGCTTCAGTTCTCCTTAGCTACCAGAGCTATACGCCGGACAGTCACCAGGCTGTGTGCTATCGGCACAGACGCCCGGCCGGTGCCCCACCTGAACGGGCAGAGGCCCCCATGTGGCTGACTGCAGTTTGTTGGGTGCTGCTCCATCTTGGACCATGTACTACAATCAGGAGCGGAGTAATAGAGTTGAATTTTCTCCTTTTGAGTTTTCCACTTCTTCGTTTTACCATTTTACCTTTTTAACTTTATTGTTTATATTCTTTTTGTGCCTGTCAGCAATGTATAATATAACAGATAGTACAGTTAAATGCAATAAACAATAAAATAATGATTGTGGTTATAAAACATGCCATTAAAGTTAAGGCCCAAATCAATAAACCACGTTTATTTTTCATTTTAAAATCAATAAAAGAAATTTGTCAAGTCTATTCAATAAATGCCCCAACTGTGTAGCATAACATTATAAGACAAATAGTATGTGACTAGCAGTCATTATAAACACAGATATTATTATATATTTGATTATTGTAGCCCATGTTGTCATGACATTTAAGACATTCTACCATAAGCAATTTTCAAGTAAATTCATATATTGATTAATAGACAACCTACGTCACTGAACACTAACAATGGTTGTATTTAGTACAAAATATAAGTGCAAGGGTCCTTGAACATGGGGGAAATGATGAGGGATTGTGTGCTCCAGCACTCCATGCCAGGTTCAGCCAAGGTCCAGGCACTGCGGCACTGCGGCACTGCAGCAGGCGAGAAGCATCAGGCAGACAACTGGCACAATATGTCTGAGCAGAGGTGGATAGATCAGGTCCAGAAAATAAAAAATTCAGACCAAGAATTTGTTTCAACCAACTGGTTGAGTATAAAGAGTCACAGCCATAGAGTACTCAACTGTTGCTGGAAACAAAATCTTGGTTTGGATTTTTACTTTCTGGACCTGAAATATCCACCTCTGCATCTGAGGGAGCTTTTTGACTGCTGAGGGAATCGACCCAAACGTAGCCATTAGTGACCCAACTGGAGCTGTTGCTGTCTACGGCAGTGTGGGAGCTACAGACAGTCCATGTTTTTGTCGGAGATGGGAGGGAGCAAAAACGTGGGTAGGCTATGGGTCACCGAGGACCGGATTGGGAAAAACTGATCTATAGCGCGTGTTTGTGTATACTGTATGTATAGTGGTTTCAAACCATTTTTTTTTTCGTTCGTGTTTTAATTATGAGGCAGATGAAAGAAGCCATGACTGATGTGGATAGGTATGTTTCATGCTGCCTACTATGTGGGTTTCAGAGAGTTTCTCCATTTCCTGTATCATGAAATCACTGCCATCTTGCAAGCAGTCTGCTGCAGTTTGATAAGGCACTGCACTTTGAGGGATTACAGGAAACTGTCTCCTGTCAGACTCATAAGCTCCCACTGAGCATCTTAAATCTGTTCCTAAAATCTGCCACATATGACACCCGAATTCTAAAAGCCAATGTTCTTATCTATGGATGCCAGTTTCCGAAAAATTTCATATTTGAATTTATACATATGTGTACGGTCCTGTCATGACATTCCTAGGCAGACAAGGAAAATGTGTAAATCTATTTATCTGGGTAGTAAGTGTATATTTGTTCATAAAAATCGCATAATTTAACATTGTGAATATATGCAAAAGAGCACAATAAAAATCGCAAAAATTCTCCAAACTGAGCTTTATCTGTCTTAGTGTTTATCAAAATATACAGTTTAATCTATAAAGTATAATATAATAATAGTAGTATTTTAATGATGAAGAGAACCATGTTATCCTATTTAGGCTGTGGAGCGATTCAGGTTCTCAGGTACTGTATGCTCAGTCATTTGTAGTAATTTGTAGGCAGGAGTGGTTTTGATAGAAGCACTGTCCAAACAAAAATTAATAAGCAGACATTTAAAAAATGACAGCGGCCAACCATCAAACACATATATCAGATATATATGTATATTGATTCTTTTTATCTATGTCAGTCACTTTCAGGTATTTTGGAATCACTTATCCTGGACAGAATCCTGTAGGACTACACTGGGCATCTGTCATACCTGGGGGGCTGATGAATATGCGGGCAGGCAAAATTCATCTGCCCATCAAAAGTTATCTTGGGGAAACCACACAAAAAAAGAGTATAGCCCAGGTGCAGTTTTGTACCCCGAGGTACAAACAACATTAATGTCCCCCCAATACTATCAAAATGTCCCTCAAAGTCCATTTCTGTACATTAAGAGGTACTTTTACCTACAGCTGGGGTATAAATGGCGGACCCTTGAGGATTCAGCCCCAGTGATAAGTAACTGTACCCTCAGAGGTACAAATTGGTATTTTTTTCTGACAGTGTGGCAGCAAAAGCTTTCATGCCCCCCATCCCCAATCAGTCACTCCGGACGTGATGTCAGCCCAGTGCGGAGCTTTGTCTGGGACCAGTGTTCACCCACAAATGCCGCCCCCCGCAGGTGCAGTGAGTGGGTGTAATGAAGTGGTTACTACAGTAGGTTACACCACCATCAGCCCATGCCACCCCCCCCCCCCCCTCACCCCTCGACATCTCACCTGGTATAATTTGAACCTTTCTTATCTTGGGGAGGTACATAGGGAGTTTTTAACCCCTTCAGGGTTTATGCACCTGCCAATGAAAAATTATTGCATGAATAATCAATGTTGCTTTGTCTCTGGCTGGTTTCTGACGCAGCTCCTATTCTGTCACCATTGAAGCCGCCTGTGTCGTATGGGCTGGACGGGAACGGGAAGGCAGCTGCGGCGCCGAGCCCCCATCAGCCCCGGGCCCCTATCCGCCGCGGCGCCGGGACCCCATCCGCCCCCACCATCTGCATCACTGCACTCTCAAGCCCTTCATACATATCGAAGAACTTTCAAAGTGTGATTCCTCAAGGAGCGACAGTAATAAAATAATATCGACTGCTGTCCAGAGCTGAGATGCCCCCCAGCTGTAATTGGTACTGTCCACCTCCCAGGCCAGAGGGGGGTTGTCAGCTAATGAGCCCAGTTTGCTTCACTGCTAAAATGTCACGGTAAATTGAATGAACCGTGACGATGATATTGGCTTAAAATAACTTGTTTACTGCCAGCCGTGTTGGTTTAAGCGCGCATCCAGTCACTCCTCCACTTTTTCTCCCTGCCAAAGATATTTAACAGGTATGAAATAACGCGAATATAATAAAAATATCAACAAGTGGCCTGTCAAGTCTGGTATTTGAAAGCCTGCATCTGTTTCTTATTGTACATTTCCAATGTGATGTATTTTTGAGATTTGCTTCAGCAGCCAAGTAAATTGTGTAAATTGCGGTGAACACAACACAGATATAACTTTATTTTTCCAGTTTACCAACAAGTCAAATATACGTCCCTCCTTGTTCAGTACAGTATTGTTTTTGCATCTTTTCCGGTGATGGGAAGGTGCCTTATGGGATATTAAGGGTCATTACGGAACCGGCATCAGCTGTACAGCCAGTGCTTTTAACGATAATAAACCACCCTGATGACTGGCTATTTATGAAATTACTGCAGAATGTCATTATGTATATATGAAGTGGGTGGAGCCTCATATAATTTGATGAGGCATTGATTAGCCATATAAGATAGTCAAGTAAGAAAATACAGGTACGTTGGCGTATTGGATGGATACCGCAAATACTGGGCTGAATTTAGGAGAACTTTTGATTTGATTAAGTTGACACACCTAGAGTGTGTGTCTGGTGAAGGACCGGCACCCTATGTGAGGGGGACCCCAGCATCGTGCTCTGTCCTGCCTGGGGAGGGCTCCACACCTCCCTGACAGGGGTGAGTGGTTAGGAGAAGGATGCATCAAGCACTTTTCTTATTCACATTATTTGTGATACTGTAGACAAAAGTCACTTAGACACATTAATACTGGACAAGGACAGATCCTGGCCAGCCAACGAGAAAAGGCTGAATGCTCAGGTATGTGATCAGCAAAAAAAGAGGAAAAAAATTCAGCACCACGGAGAGCGATAGTCTCCCTTAAGATCTCACTGTACAGCAATCAGTCCATCCATCCATCCATCCATCCACCCATCCATTCATCCATCCTAGCTACGGGATGGATGCCCATCGCAGGGCACTGTACAGCCAATAATAATAATAATTATTATAATAACAATAATAATAATAATAATAATAATAATAATAATAATCATGATGATGATGATGGAGCGGCGTGGTAGCGCAGTTCGCACTGCTGCCATCCCGCTAAGAAGGTCCTGTGTTCGGTCCCGGGTCCTGTCTGTGTGGAGTTTGCACGCTCTCCCTGTGTTCGGTCCCGGGTCCTGTCTGTGTGGAGTTCGCACGCTCTCCCTGTGTTCAGTCCCGGGTCCTTTCTGTGTGGAGTTTGCACGCTCTCCCTGTGTTCGGTCCCGGGTCCTGTCTGTGTGGAGTTTGCACGCTCTCCCTGTGTTCGGTCCCGGGTCCTGTCTGTGTGGAGTTTGCACGCTCTCTCTGTGTTCGGTCCCGGGTCCTGTCTGTGTGGAGTTTGCACGCTCTCCCTGTGTTCGGTCCCGGGTCCTGTCTGTGTGGAGTTTGCACGCTCTCCCTGTGTTCGGTCCCGGGTCCTTTCTGTGTGGAGTTTGCACGCTCTCCCTGTGTTCGGTCCCGGGTCCTGTCTGTGTGGAGTTTGCACGCTCTCTCTGTGTTCGGTCCCGGGTCCTGTCTGTGTGGAGTTTGCACGCTCTCCCTGTGTTCGGTCCCGGGTCCTGTCTGTGTGGAGTTTGCACGCTCTCCCTGTGTTCGGTCCCGGGTCCTGTCTGTGTGGAGTTCGCACGCTCTCTCTGTGTTCGGTCCCGGGTCCTGTCTGTGTGGAGTTCGCAAGCTCTCCCTGTGTTCGGTCCCGGGTCCTGTCTGTGTGGAGTTTGCACGCTCTCCCTGTGTTCGGTCCCGGGTCCTGTCTGTGTGGAGTTTGCACGCTCTCCCTGTGTTCGGTCCCGGGTCCTGTCTGTGTGGAGTTTGCACGCTCTCCCTGTGTTCGTTCCCGGGTCCTGTCTGTGTGGAGTTTGCACGCTCTCCCTGTGTTCGGTCCCGGGTCCTGTCTGTGTGGAGTTTGCACGCTCTCCCTGTGTTCGTTCCCGGGTCCTGTCTGTGTGGAGTTTGCACGCTCTCCCTGTGTTCGGTCCCGGGTCCTGTCTGTGTGGAGTTCGCACGCTCTCCCTGTGTTCACGGGGCTCCAGCTTCCCCCCACTGTCCAAAAGAGAACATGATAGTAGGTTGATTGGTGAGTCTAAATTGGCCCTGTAGTTGTATGAGTCTGAGTGTGTGCCCTGTGGTGTGCTGGCGACTGTCCAGGGTTGGTTTCCGCCTGCGCCCATTGCTCCCGGGACAGGCTCCAGTGACCCCAGTTGGGATTCAGCAGATTCAGAAAATGGATGGATGGATAATAATAATAACAGCAATTTGTTGATTCTCTCTTCACCTTCCCCATCTTGCTCTCCATGCCACACAGATACATGTAGGTGAGAGTAAGCCTGGCAGTGAAGGGCAGCCACCTGCAGCGGTGCCCATGGAGCTGGGGGTTAAGGGCCTTGATCCAGGGCCCACGGACAGGTAGCCCCGCCTGAGCCACATGCAGCCCCCCATCTTCTCATCAAGTGCGGGTGTTTGAGAAAGGTTGACCAACCCAGTGCACCACTGGAATAATTCTGCTTTTTGACAGCCGTAGCTTTGAGCATCACATTATATTATAAGATCATTTGGATCCTACAGCTCTAACCTACAGTCCGGATGTTGCCATGGGCTTCCATTGTATTGTTAATGCCTAGTGTTGCAAGAATGCTGACGCTGCATGACATAATCAGAGGAATAAAAACATTTTAATGACTTGAATACAGATTCCGCCACTGTAGTCATGTTTAAAAAGTTTCCTCTACTTTCTCACTGACTCAGTTGAATTGAATGTGTTTGATTTGCTGAGCTGCATTAACTTCAGGGATAAGAAAGAGAGGTAAATACTCAGGAACCAGGGCGGGTCACTGACTTAAAAGGCTCTTTGGACTGAACTGAAAGGGTGGGACCTGCTTGCAAATAACAGCAATTTCAGCTCAGTTTCTGTTTATCTAATAAACTATTCTGCTGTTGACACTACATTTAATGTGTTCTGAACATGTAACATTGTGAACCTTAATCACAGATTATACCTCCCTTTTAGCAAGCATGTCCACTCTTTTCTGTTGTCAGTAATGTCAGTCTACCTGGGGGGGGGGGGCAGCCAGAGGTTTTATTTCTCCTTACTTGGGAGTTTTTGGTTCCTCTCCTCCGTTGTTTTCTTTCCTTCCTTTTTCCCATTCTGTACTTCTCTCTAATGATGTTTTATGGATCACAACACATCCATGTAAAGCTCTTTGGGACGACTCTGTTGTGAAAGGCGCTATATAAAAATAAATTGAATTAGATTGAAACGAATGTAACAGGAAAGTGCAGGGAGGTCTGGAAATGGAGCATACTGTAAACAATGGCTTTGCAGTGAGTTTGAATCGAGGGGGCGGGGGGGACAACTACAGAATTTTAATAGAAATGTCTGTTTATGGGGGGGGGGTGAATGAAGCCACATTATATATAGGGGTGGGGGGGGCTCCCTCTCGTTGTCAGTTTGAAGACCCCTGGCTGTATACAGAAAACAGGCTACTGGACTATGAACTGCAAGACATCCTGTCCTTGTTCAGTGTCAATGTGTCCTTGGTTTAGGGTTTTCTGTGTTGTATGTTCCTTTGCAAATGTATAACCATCCATCCATCTATCCTTCTTCTATGCATAATTGTCCTATTCAGGGTTGCAGGGGTCCAGAGCCTGAAAACTGGACATGCCTGCTTTTAATGCATTTGCCTCCGTTTTGTTATTCGCAAAATAATAAAAGGCCTCAAAACAATGACGTAATACACATCAAATATTGCAACTACCAAGAGTGTTCAACATCTCAAAATCTCCTCACATTTCAGACTCTTCACAATAGCCCCTCT
This sequence comes from Paramormyrops kingsleyae, assembly GCF_048594095.1. NCBI lineage: Eukaryota > Metazoa > Chordata > Actinopteri > Osteoglossiformes > Mormyridae > Paramormyrops > Paramormyrops kingsleyae. The sequence continues at coordinate 32,233,816 of NC_132806.1, read as the reverse complement.
CCGCTTTGATAACAGCTTTTTGATAACAGACTCTTGGCATTCTTTCAGCCAGCTTGCAGATGTAGCCACCTGGAATGCTTTGCTCCTGCAACAGTCCTGAAGGAGTTTCCACGAGTTCTGGGCACAAGTTGGCAAACTTGCTCTTACTCTTTCATCCAAATCATCCCAAATCAGCTCTATAGGGTTTAGGTGGGGGGATTATGTGGGTCTTTCCTTGTTCACAAGATAATACAGTGCTTACATAACCTGAAGGCCTGCTGTGGCTCGTTATCTTACTGAAAAACAAATGACTTTCAGTAGCTGTGTCCAGACTTTTGACTGGCACTGAATTTTTGCTCTATATACAGTATACAAGCCTGGTGAAGAACTGCTTCTTTCTCAGTGTGGGACTTGTCAGATGGTAACACAGTGCCGTGAAAACCCTTAACAAGATGAGCTGCGTTCTCTCCAGCTCCTGTCAGCGTCCAAAACGGCTTCTGTAGCATCTGCTTTATGAGCCGGGAGCAGAATCACTATTTAGGATGGGAGGCCACGGCCACCAGTGTAAGAGGCTGGCAGACGGAGGCAGAGTGCCCAGACATGGTGGTTTCCCGGAGCTGGAGATGGCAGCTCCCCAGAGGAAGGCTAAAAGCACAAACCTCTGAGGCGTAAGTTTTCGGCCGATGACAGCAAACTTGCACCATAATCTGCCCCCCTTGAGTACCAGGCACGCAAATCTATAATCACCGACGTGATAAAAGATGATAGTGAAGCAGCACTTCTCAAGCAATCAGTCAGCCCAAATAAGGATGGAAATTTTTATATGTCACCCCCTCCCAGTGTTTTCCAGGGATGGGTGAGTTTTTCCTCAAACTGACTGCAAGAGACATGTTGCATAGAGCCTGTCGCTTTCCATCATGTTTGCTGACAGCCAGACCCAGACCTGCTGCGACTCTTCAGAGACGTGGGGAAGTGACTCGGCAGCTTGGGCAGGGGCGGGGGGCGGCGGTGAGTGGCCGCGGGCTCCCTCACAGCCTGCACCTCATTAAGCTGCAGGAGAACGTCTCCTATGCTGGTCGCATCCCAGGCCGCAGCGGGCGAGGAACTTACAGCGGGACGTAAGGAAAGCAGTCGACTGAAAGAGACGACCGAGCCGAGCCGGTTATCTTCCTGCTTTAACGGCAGGCTAACGGCACCCTGTCTGTACACCCTCTTCATTTAATGCCCGTTTTATGCCATGTCGAGCTTTCCATTTCAGCGCAGTGCACCTGTAAAGCATGTAAACAGCCCAGTAAACAGCCCAGTAAACAGCTTTTGCTTAGACACCTGGGCTCTTTTTGATTTGATTAAAACAAATGAAAAAGATTTTATCTTATGATGCATTGCTCTTGTTCTGTGTTTGTTTTAATTATCCTTCAATGCCCAGTCAGAAAAGCTGATTTGCAGCCAGGGCTCTCCTGTTTGCTGAGGCGAGCACAGATACTGTAAGTGACTACAAGTGATAAAATAGCATGTCGGGGTATATTTTTCGCTGAACCAACCCAGTTATTTAGTAGCAAAAATTCTTCACTTCCCCCCCCTGTATGTACCATATAAAAAGCATCTGTTTGGAAAATTAAGTATGCATGTATGGACAGAGGTGTCATCGACTTGTAATATGTAACTACACAAAGTTAGTTACACATTAACAGAGTAAATGTCTCCTTCATATCCAGTGATGTGATGAGGTATGAAACGTCCAAATACATTGTGTAAATATTGACTGCAGATGACCTTTGTTATATGTGTATATGAATTTTAAATATGAGGTTTTCCGCAGATACTTCCAGTGAGAAGGTCAAAAGGCCATTTCCCCCACACTGGTTTTTGTGGTGTTCATGGCATTTGGTGTGAATGGTCATGAAGCGTATCTATATTTTTTATCAGTGACCTTATGATGCTCAAGAGATGGTGTGACTTTATTTATTTCTTGAAACTAATAACAGATACCTAAAATCAGAAATGTCATCTTCCACAACAAAAGTCCAAACTGTCCACCATGCAGTGCAGAAAACGACATTTGTAAAATAAATACATGCGTTAAATGTTGTGCATCAAACTCTGACTACATAAATGGCGGCATTACCCAAGGACCCCCGGCAGTAAATTAACATGCCCTGTGCTGTGGGGGCCGTGACAGAGCCGGGTAAGCACAGCCAGGCGTGGGAGGGAAGGTAAACCAGAAGGTAAAAGAATAAAAAGGGGGAGAGTAACTGAGAGTCAAGAAGGTGTAGGAGTCACTGCATTCCTGACTGTGTTCAGCTAGGAGGCAGTGCTCCACTCGTAAATCTCGTTAGCAGCGAGAGAGAGAAACATGTATTCAAATGAAGAACTTAAGCTTCCTTGAAATTGCAGTAACGGAAAGAAAGACGGCTGCTCTGTCCTCACACTCACAAAGGTTGCAGGCCACTTCTGCTGGCGGAATAAACTTCCTTTGAACAGTCTGATTGCTGAAAAAGCTTGCGGGCCTTTAACTATTCATGGGGAGCAAATCACAAAGTGCCAGAGTATACGCCCGGACTTACGCCCTCACTGGACACAAAGTGCCAGAGTATACGCCCGGACTTACGCCCTCACTGGACACAAAGTGCCAGAGTGTACGCCCGGACTTACGCCCTCACTGGACACAAAGTGCCAGAGTGTACGCCCGGACTTACGCCCTCACTGGACACAAAGTGCCAGAGTGTACGCCCGGACTTACGCCCTCACTGGACACAAAGTGCCAGGGTGTGCGCCCGGACTTACGCCCTCACTGGACACAAAGTGCCAGAGTGTGCGCCCGGACTTACGCCCTCACTGGACACAAAGTGCCAGAGTGTGCGCCCGGACTTACGCCCTCACTGGACACAAAGTGCCAGAGAGTATGCCCGGACTTACGCCCTCACTGGACACAAAGTGGGCCGGCATCGATTTGCATCTGAGCCAAATACACCTGCGTCCAGATAGGCAATATAGACAGAGCCTTGAGGACACAGTTATAAATTAAATTGTCAGGTTGGTGCGTGTCCGACCCACCCTTAAGGTGTCTTCCGCGTTTGACCAGCAGCTGTTGCTGACCATCTTGTCCTCCTCTCTCTTTGAATCCTTTACCCTTGTGTGTTTCTCACAGCTCCCTGACTGCTGCATAGCTCAGGGGGCTCAGTGTGCTGCTTTGTGAGTTTGGAACCCACTGGCTATGAGTTCAAATTCCTGCTTAAATACAGTCTGACCATTTTTTGTTGTCCTTAATGTTTATAGTTTCAGATTATGATTTTCCTTGTGCTTATTTTCTCAGTTCTCCCACCCATAGTCCACCCTCCATCTGTCAGGTTCTGTGCCTTTAAATTCTGTACTAGCCTTGGTTAGATTAGCGTTTTCTAGTTTGTCTGTTAACCCTCCTAGTTCTGTGATTATTCCTGTTCTTTAGTTGCACCTGTTGCTTGTTACTCCGTGTTCTGTTTGATTGGTTGTCTTGTTAATGCTTCACTCCTGTGTCCGCATGACCGCAGTTTGATTTGTGTATTTAAGTTCCTGCCTTAGTTCTTTTCCCCAGTGAGTCGTTGCATGTAGTTGTGTAGGTGAGTGCAGTGTGCAGTGTGCAGTGTGCAGTGTGCAGTGTGCAGTGTGCAGTGTGCAGTGTGCAGTGTGCCTGTGTATATGCTGTATTTTGTTAATAAACCCCTTGTGTTGTCTTGGAGCTGCAAAGTAGGTCATCGCCTTATTCCTGCCTGCACCGTGCCTTGCTGCCATAACAGAGATAGCATGAACCACATCACAGATAGCATGAACCACATCACAGATAGCATGAACCACATCACAGAGCTGATTCTTAAACTGAAAGGCCTTCAAGAAACCGTAAACAGTATGTGAACAGTCCGTTAGGAAAATCGGTTCCTCGATCAGGAATGCTTTGTAACTAGGTGATGACTCCGTCCTCCGTATCTCAGGAATGATCCCATTTATTAACTGTATTTAATATTAACTGCCTTTGGTTCCAAATGAGTGGCATGGGGAAATAACTGATGGTAATTATATGCCCTTTGCAGGCTATGCAGACATCAGCAAATGATCCTTCCTGCATCATGAATGAGGTTGCACGTCGCTCATTGCAGTCTAGGTTAAAAGACCTTTGACTTTGACTTCACCTTGAGACTCCGGAAGGAAATTCTGTGCTGGAAGAAAACTAGGATAACGGGCCAAGTTGGTGAATACTCTCAGGCAGTCATCCAAAGAGCATTACAAAGATGCAGAGGAACCAAAAAAGTTTTATATTTTACCCGTCACTCTGTTACTGGGTAAGTACCTGGAAAATGGGTGGATGGACTACTTGTGTTTTATGTTTCAATGCCTGCAGTTCCATTGCTCTCGTATAGATAAAACTTCCATAAAATGTATATGGAGTAGATATACAGCTAATAAAAAAGAATTTAAGAGAGACATGGCAAAAGTATTTCGTAATAATTATGGTACCTCAAGAAAATTATGCGAAGGATGAGATAAGCAAGTTCATTGAATTTACTGTACTGTGCAAAAGTCTAAGGCTGCCAAAGAAGATTACATTTATGTTGGTGTAAAACGGTGAGTTTATGTCTATCAAAGTGTCTGCTTAGCATTTCAAAACCTCTCCTCAGGTCACCCCAGTATTTGCAGCTACCAACTTACCACCCAACGTTTGTTGGCCCGTACCACTTTGAACATGTTTACTTGTTTAGCTATTCGATACTCCAAATTAAGTTAATTACGTGAGCTTGTGGTAAAACCTTCACATATGAAATGTCTAGGGTGTCGTGAAGAAGATGTTTGGAAACCAAACTGGTGTTCTCCAAAAGGATAGAAGAATCCCTGTTTTCATTGTATTAGTCTTCATTTTGTAGATGCTGTATCTTAATGTTAATGTAACTTTTTATGAACAAATAAACTTCTAATATAACTAGCTTTGAACATAAAATACATAAACACAATTTTTCTGTACAGTAGGCTGGAAGTATATTTAGATGTTTAGCTTGAAGGTTTATCCAAAACATCAACCATTTACGCAGCCAGATATTTTTAGTGAAGTCGTCTAGATTAAGTATTATGTCCAAAGCCAGCATTCCCTGGACCAAGTCAAGTCAAGCACGTTAAAAAATAACTATTGTTGTTGTACAAAACAGAAAATTAAAACAAACAAGACACACTGAAACATAAAACTATCTCAACTGCTACTTAACAGAATAAGAGTTTTAGGACATGATTTAAAAATGATAATGCATAAAACATCAAGCAGACCCAAATGCCCTGGACCAAGTCAACTTTCCCTTACTCTCTCTCTCTCTCTCTCTCTCTCTCTATATATATATATATATATATATATGCTGCCCCTGAACAGGCTGCCCCTCTAGTGGAGGGGTGAACTGGGTTGTTATTCTATGTTTTTTTGCACATAAGGCCTGGGGAGTTTAGGTGGCTGAAGGCACATAACCAGTGTTGAACCTTGAACTCGAAATCCAGAATCCAAAAGACTACCTCCGAGCGGATGTGAGACAGACTAGAACAAAAACAGAAAAACCCTGTTCCCCTACCACCAGGGGAGGCGCCAAAATAAAAGCCACACCAGGCACAGTGTACCCACTTCAAAGTAAAAGACCCAAAACTACACGCCTGACTTGCATATAGCTGGGTCTGAATTCCAACCTGTAATCCAAAGCATGCAGCCACAGCTGTACCAGCTCGCTACAATCCTGCCAATGAAACAAGCAATATTGCTCCTTGCTGTCTGCAAAAATGTTTTTGTTTCTTTTAGAAAAGTATAACTGCCCCCTCCCCCCCCACCACACACACACACAACACACAAAGACTGACTGTGGTGTCCAAAGAGTTAAAGTCAGAGAGAGTCATCGCTGCCAATGACAGGTGGGCAAAGTTAATACATTTTCATGGCGTGTCTTTGCAGAGTCCGAGAGTACCTCGGTATCCATCTGTGTACTAATATCCACAATAGTCGGGGAAAAATGTAATATTTCATAAAGCTATCTGCAGATGGCTTACATCATCACTTCATATTCGAAATTCAATAGATAAGTAAAATAAAATACATTGTATACTGCAAAAATATGCATAATTTCCATATTATTATGGTCATATGCAATGCAAAAATAGCTGCTAAACGCTTGACCAGACGAAGATGGGCCTCACACTGTAGTGCTGAGGGCCACAGTTCAATTAACAAGACAAAGGCGGACAATGTTGCAAAACACAATGATCTATAAACTCTTGATTGTCTTATTAGCCATAGTGACAGCGTCATTTATTTGTATGGACTTTCTCAGCCAAAGCTCAAAGAAGTAATGACTAATGCTGCCACTATCGATGCTGTCCAATTATCAAACTGATTCATTTGCTTCATTGATATCTCAATAAGAAAAAACAATTAAATATGTTCCTCATGACCCTTAAACCTTAAAAAAATAAGAATATTAATTCTAATAGTCAGTCTTGGCTAGATCATTCTTTGCATAACTCGGTGCATTCTTTGCAATTATAATTTATGTTTATGATAGTTTTGAATGGAAATCATTAGGCATCCAGCATACAGTCCTGATTTGGCTATTTTTGCTTATTTTTGTTTCCTAATCTTAAAAAAAACTTTAAATGGCACCGTTTTTTTTAGTTGATGTAAAAAAGACTCCATTGGGATGGTTAAAGTGCCCAGACCCTCAGCACTTTAGGCATGGCGTAAATGTCTGGTATCATCGCCTGTAAAAATGTCTTGACCTTGATGGAGCTTTTGTTGAAAAACAGTTTATCTTTCACTGTTCTTTTTTAATGTCATTCTTCTATGTACTTTTTGAATCCCCCTTGTATGGTTGGCAGTGTGATTTACCTACAAGCAAACTATATACAGATATGAAAATGTCACATAGAATGCCCTAGTTACATTCCTGTAGCTGCCATGGCATCCGGTGACGTCACTGACCTGTTACAGGGCAAGATCTTCAAAGAGAGAGTTGGTTTTTCTTCCCAATCAATCAAAGCTAAGGTTAATATGATAATCATAGTCAGAGGTAGAATGATGAGTTAAGAAGATGAAGAAAAAATCTTAATGAATAAGTGTTTGATGGAGAAGTTTAACAGCATAAGGGAAGATGGAGATTACTGTGATGTCCACCCAAGAGACGCTAGCTAAAGATACTGTGATTTCCGCCAAAGAGACGCTAGCTAAAGATACTGTGATTTCTGCCAAAGAGACGCTAGCTAAAGATACTGTGATGTCCGCCAAAGAGACGCTAGCTAAAGATACTGTGATTTCTGCCAAAGAGACGCTAGCTAAAGATACTGTGATTTCCGCCAAAGAGACGCTAGCTAAAGATACTGTGATTTCTATCAAAGAGACGCTAGCTAAAGATACTGTGATGTCCGCCAAAGAGACGTTAGCTAAAGATACTGTGATTTCTATCAAAGAGACGCTAGCTAAAGATACTGTGATTTCCGCCAAAGAGACGTTAGCTAAAGATACTGTGATGTCCGCCAAAGAGACGCTAGCTAAAGATACTGTGATTTCCGCCAAAGAGACGCTAGCTAAAGATACTGTGATGTCCGCCAAAGAGACGCTAGCTAAAGATACTGTGATTTCTATCAAAGAGACGCTAGCTAAAGATACTGTGATTTCCGCCAAAGAGACGCTAGCTAAAGATACTGTGATTTCCGCCAAAGAGACGTTAGCTAAAGATACTGTGATGTCCGCCAAAGAGACGCTAGCTAAAGATACTGTGATTTCCGCCAAAGAGACGCTAGCTAAAGATACTGTGATTTCCACCAAAGAGACGTTAGCTAAAGATACTGTGATGTCCGCCAAAGAGACGTTAGCTAAAGATACTGTGATTTCCACCAAAGAGACGTTAGCTAAAGATACTGTGATGTCCGCCAAAGAGACGCTATAGCTAAAGAAGCAGAGCGAGAGGTGCAGTGGAAGAGACAAATAGCACTCATAATGCAAAGGGTGGAAAATGGAAAGGTGGCTTTCAGCGGAATTCAGGAGATTGTCTGAAAGAGAGGGAAAGAAGGCTCTCCACTGAATGTCTGAGAGGGATGAACTTTATCAGGGCTCTTTTGTTAATAGCACTGCGCAGCGCTCCGATCTAAGACCCCAGCATGGAACGGATGCAGACTCTTACGCGAAGGAGGAGTCGAGGGCGAAGCGGCATTTCGTATGCGGTCCAGCTAGCAGCTTCGCAAACAAGGCAGGGATAGGCAGCGTTTGTACAGCTCATTCATCTGATTCTGCTAAAGAAGTCTGTGGCATAGAACAATTAAACTTGTTTAACATGTATGCCTGTCTCATAGCCAGTCAGTCCTTTAATTAAACGAGTCAGACACAGACCTTGTCTGCACACACATTGTTGTTCTGGTCAATGTGAATCGTTTAATGTTTTTAGATCAACCATTGTGCTGTTCACAGGCCTTAGAAGTCCACTTTCTAAAGAGTGTGAAAAACCAAAGAGACCCAGAGAGCATAGTAATAAGATGTTTGATTATGATTACATAATACCTGCAGACAAGAGACCCAGAGAGCATCCTAATAAAATGTTTGATTATGATTACATAATACCTGTAGACAGGAGACACAGAGAGCATCCTGATAAAATGTTTGATTACATAATACCTGCAGATAACAAAAGACTTGGTCCAGATCTGGCAGAAATTACCAGTCACTCACCCATCTTCTGTAACTGCTTGTCCTATTCAGGGTTTCCTAAGGTCCAGAGCCTATGGGCACAAGGGAGGGAATAACCCAGGATGGGGCACCAACCCATCGCAGGGCACAAGGCAGGGAATAACCCAGGATGGGGCACCAACCCATCGCAGGGCACAAGGCAGGGAATAACCCAGGATGGGGCACCAACCCATCGCAGGGCACAAGGCAGGGAATAACCCAGGATGGGGCACCAACCCATCGCAGGGCACAAGGCAAGGAATAACCCAGGATGGGGCACCAACCCATCGCAGGGCACAAGGCAGGGAATAACCCAGGATGGGGCACCAACCCATCGCAGGGCACAAGGCAGGGAATAACCCAGGATGGGGCACCAACCCATCGCAGGGCACAAGGCAGGGAATAACCCAGGATGGGGCACCAACCCATCGCAGGGCACAAGGCAGGGAATAACCCAGGATGGGGCACCAACCCATCGCAGGGCACAAGGCAGGGAATAACCCAGGATGGGGCACCAACCCATCGCAGGGCACAAGGCAGGGAATAACCCAGGATGGGGCACCAACCCATCGCAGGGCACAAGGCAGGGAATAACCCAGGATGGGGCACCAACCCATCGCAGGGCACAAGGCAGGGAATAACCCAGCATGGGGCACCAACCCATCGCAGGGCACAAGGCAGGGAATAACCCAGCATGGGGCACCAACCCATCGCAGGGCACAAGGCAGGGAATAACCCAGCATGGGGCACCAACCCATCGCAGGGCACAAGGCAGGGAATAACCCAGGATGGGGCACCAACCCATCGCAGGGCACAAGGCAGGGAATAACCCAGGATGGGGCACCAACCCGTCGCAGGGCACAAGGCAGGGAATAACCCAGGATGGGGCACCAACCCGTCGCAGGGCACAAGGCAGGGAATAACCCAGGATGGGGCACCAACCCGTCGCAGGGCACAAGGCAGGGAATAACCCAGGATGGGGCACCAACCCGTCGCAGGGCACAAGGCAGGGAATAACCCAGGATGGGGCACCAACCCGTCGCAGGGCACAAGGCAGGGAATAACCCAGGATGGGGCACCAACCCGTCGCAGGGCACAAGGCAGGGAATAACCCAGGATGGGGCACCAACCCGTCGCAGGGCACAAGGCAGGGAATAACCCAGGATGGGGCACCAACCCGTCGCAGGGCACAAGGCAGGGAATAACCCAGGATGGGGCACCAACCCGTCGCAGGGCACAAGGCAGGGAATAACCCAGGATGGGGCACCAACCCGTCGCAGGGCACAAGGCAGGGAATAACCCAGGATGGGGCACCAACTCGTTCCAAGGCAAATTCACATCTAGGGGGAATCTGGTAACTCCAATTAACCTCAGCATGTTTTTGGACTGTGGGGGGGGGGGGAGAAACCCAACATGCAAACTCCACACATGGAGCCACAGTAGAGACTCAAACCCAGGTCCTAGAGGTAATAAGGCAACACTGCTAACCACTGCAACACTGCTAACCACTGCAACACTGCTAACCACTGCAACACTGCTAACCACTGCAACACTGCTAACCACTGCACCACTGTGCCAATTAAGCAACTTATCATTAATCAATGAAAAATCTGGCTTTATTAAGGTAACTAATACTAATACTAAGTTAATTTGTGGATATAGTCATGTTTGTAGCAAATTAAACGCTGCCCCCTACATACCATAATCTACTTTAATATTCATGTCTGTATCTGCAACCATTCAGTTATCAGAGGCAACTGTTTATCAGACTACACTATACATCACTTGAAAAATCATGGCTGTCATTATTTTCATTAAGACAGCCTTATCTGCGTATTCTTTCCGAAGCTCTTCCCAGCATGGCGATAAACTCAGACAAGTATGGGCTTCATTATACACCAGTGACTCATTAGCCCTCAATGGGTCCTTGTCAGAAAGTTACGTTCCAGGTCCTTGGGGTTCAAGTTGCACCCCTATCCATTGGCATATATAATTCAATGGTACCAAGCTCAAATTCAATTAACTAAAGTTAAGATACATTTATTAGTTAACTGCATGATGCTTGCACAGCTTACGCAGTGAGATAGTGCAGTTAAAGGGGTTGGGGGGGGGGCAGCAGAGGGGACTGGTCATATAATGCACATTCCGACTGTATGCTCTTGCAGAATGTGTCGAAGAGCTTCAGCTGTGGAATACCTAGCCATGGTGTTATATCTTTTCTAACAGTTGAAATGTAAACAAAACAAAATGGCTGACTTTTTTTAATATCCGAAAATGTTTTACAATATAACATAAAAAATTATAGTAGCAATTATCACTAATTAACTGAATTTGTCGATCATATCAATGTCATAAATTAACCCTAAAAAGGGTTATGTAATAGCAACTGGACTTTGTTTTTCATAGAAGACGTTTTGCACTCCATCCAGAGTGCTTTCTCAATTCTGACTGACTGGCATAGCAGGTTGATGAACCCTGTGGAATCCTCAAGTTGTTAGCACTAGATGGTCACCTGTGGGTTGTTGTTGTTCCTCCTGGCTTTCATGTGTTTCACTGATACCACCTGAGGCCGAGCGTGAACGACTTTGGAAGCGTCTTGGCAAAGTTGAAAGAACTAATGTAGGTGGACCGGGAGGACAACTGCTTCAAATGAACGACCGTCGTTGAACAGAGGAGGTGGCCTAAGACGTCTATCACCTACCTACAATGCAGTTCTTTCAACTTTGCCCAGACGCTTCCACAGTCGTTCACGCTCAGCCTCAGGTGGTATCAGTGAAACACATGAAAGCCAGGGGGAAGAACAACAACCCACAGGTGACCATCTAGTGCTAACGACTTGAGGATTCTACAGGGTTCATCAACCTGCTATGCCAACCAGTCAGTCAGAATTGAGAAAGCACTCTGGATGGAGTGCAACACTTCTTCTATGAAAAACAAAGTCCAGTTGCTATTGCATAACCCTTTTTTAGGATAACCATGACCTGGATAACTGAGAATCTCCACAGACATCTGTCATAAATTAAGTTTTTTTTGGGGTGCATTTTGCACCCCCGAAGAAAGTATGCCAGCGATAATTGACGTCAACACTTTTTCTATCATTTTCTGCATGACCGTATGTAAAACTGGTGCACTTACAATGTCCTAGAGGATAACTGCTGTAATTTTAATAACAACATGGTAGTAGCCATAGAAATGGGCAGGGGGTGCAGAACGCACCCCAAGGAACCATTGAGGGTTAGACAGTATCGCCCGTGAATAAACCAGCAACCAGCGGCCAGGCAATGTCGTCATTCCCTTTGACCCAGCTGTGCTCCCTCCTCCGGCCCCAAATGACAGTGTTTTTTTAATTTTTATTTCTTTGTAGAGCCAATTCCATCACCTGAAGGTAGCAGCTCCCTGTTAATGGGGGGGGGGGGGGTACTTCTGTTAATAACCTGGGCAGAGGAGTGGAAACAACTAAACAAACCATCGGAATTTAATGTGCGTAAATGTCTTACAGTCATAAATAACTGTTTTCTGCCACCACAGATGTGATGGCAAATCTGAAGAGAAGGAAAGTGCTGCAGGCTTTGTGGGACAGTAAGGCAAATATTGCTGGCATAATGAATCTGGAATGTACAACTTTAACCCACAAAGAAAATCGCAGATTCATTTTTGAGAAATCCAGTCGAGAAAGACACTTCAGTATAACCTAGAAATCCACATCCCCTGATTTCATAGAAAACAGCACCAAGTGCAGTTTGTGCTGGCAGGATCTCAAGGTGATACTGAAAATGACAGTTTGTTGCTGGGCCGTTATATACACACTATGATGGCATGTAGACACACTGGGAAGGAGTCATGGAGGGTCAAGAACTTTTTAATGCAGAATTCTGCATTATCCACTAGAATTTTCTTCTGCTCATGATTACATGATGAGAGCAGAAACCAGTACGGTATGAAATCCTTGTAACAGGTTCTCTGGGGACCACAGCCGGTCATGTCCACCTCTTAGACCTACAGAATGGAGACAGCTGTGCCTCTTGATCTAGACAAGATGTCATCCTGTCTCCCTCGGTTGGACTGACCTGAAGATCACGTTTCACTTATGTAAGCTCAGTGTAGAAAGATTCATTACTTCTCGGTTCACATACATCACAGGGCAATATAGCCATACATTAGAAAGCTTGGCAATGAGAACAGAGTTAAGCCTTAGGCTGTAGTGATGTATTCACACTGTCTTGTCTGCACATAAAACTCACAGTTCAGTTATAGGGCAATATAGACGGCCATTCTGGGCTAATTTGGCCAATAATGGCACTTCCATTCTTGATCACTTTCTAGAAGCAAATGGTTTTCTGTTAATTTATTGATCAATTCATGTAGTTTTTACCCTAAAATTTAAAACCATTTTGGTTATATAATCACCCCCCTCCAATGACATGGATTTGCCTGTTTCTCTGCTGATCATTTAGAAATGACTATAAAATGTATTATATAACACGTGCAGATTCTGTTGTATCTGGTAAGGGAACACACCAGTCAGCTATGTGATCTTGTAGCACATTAGTGTATAAATGGAGGGATTAAATAGCTTAAATGTAACAACTGAATTTATTTTATACTTCACAAACATGACTGATAGATTAAAAAAAAGATAAAAATGTGTGCGGGTATATCACACAGTGACAGCTGTTAATGGATTTTGAAACATTAGTCTGAGTATTGAGATTGTGCTATAATCCATCAGCCGGTGTTGCCCTGGCATTGTAGAGAATAATTATTGTTATCTTTATATGTTATTCTAATCATTGTTCTTAAAGAAATACTTTTTTATCCATGATAATATCATTAAGGATTTTTGACATCATTAAATAACATCAGTACTGTTTTTTACTAAATATCGGGAATAAAATTTCGGAGTATCTATGGCCTGTCTGCCTGCCAAGAAAAAAGTACTGAATTACCGAGAAAAGTGAAATGAGTAAAGAGGAAGGTGACCTCAGTGCAGGCCTGCGTAACGACACCTCCAGTCATTTGTCAGGTGCCGACTGCGCAGTCGTGCTCCAGCTGGCCAGCGCTGTCATGGCTGACTGCAGCGCAGCACGCACCCAGGTGGGGGCCCCACAGATGCTGCAGGGCTCATTAAAGAGCAAATGGAGAGAGCGGGACAGCAGGAGCAGCGGTGACACGGTCAGGCACCCCTCTGTCCAGCAGACACCCAGATGTCCATCAAATGGAGGGATGAGATATCCTGCTCTGTCCCAAACACCCAGAACATCTCTGCGTTTGCATGTCAGTCTTAGTGGGGGGGTTATGCCTGGCCGTGTGGCTCAGTGGGTGGCAGTGTTAACTCCCAGTACCCAGTGTGGAGGTTCGAATCCCACCACTGCTTTGTCTGTGGTGTTTTACAGGGTGGTGTGTGAGTTTGGATGTTGCAGTTATTCTCAGTAATCACTGCTTCAAATCTTGAGGTCTTCGGAGTGATACCACTTTTGGCTCCTTAAAGAAGCACCCGAGGGGTGTTCCACAAAGCATATGTATATTGCCCACCTTCTTTCCACAACTATATTCAGTAACACTTTCTATGAATGCCATGTCTATAAGTATCCATGAACAAATTATAATGCATAAATAAACATGGCTATAAATTATACAAAGGTATAAGGCGTTATAATGTTAATTGTGATACTTAATAAGCTCATTGAAGTTCTCATATATAATGCCCTATAGGTACCTTCATAATGCATTATAAGGGTCACAATAAGAATTTAAGGATGCTTTGTACTGCATTATAAAGGTATCTATAGTGCATTATAGATAAGCATTATAGAGATTAGATCAGAGCTTATGAAGTATTATAACTAACATTATAATCAGGTCACGTCAGGTGGGGGAGCATGCACTGGTACAGTGTGTTGCCGCACCAACCGCACGACACACCTTGGGATCCCAGTCGGTGACCAACCCCAGGCCGACATGTGATCCAGTCCCACCCTCCATAAATGGCCATGTATCTGCCACAACCGGGTGTTTCGTGGGCGTCCCCTCAGCCTGGTCCAGCCGCTTGGGTCCTCAGCAATGAGGATCCTGTGAGCCGGATCACCCTCAGGGAATCGCGCCACATGGCCATAGTGCCGTAACTGACACTCCCTCACAATGCAGGTAATGTGCCTCATTCGGGACTCCTCTAGCAACCACTCATTCGACACAAAGTCAAACCAGCGGTACCCAAGGATTCTCCGAAGAGACACAGTACTGAAGGAGTCCAGTCCTCGTCTCAGCTCACTGGATAACGTCCATGTCTCACAGCCATACAGCAAACCAGGGAGCACCAGGACTCTAAAGAATTGGACCTTCATCCTCTTACAAAGATATCAGGAGCCACACACCCCTTTCCAGCGACCTCATGACCCCCCTATGCTCTCTGTGCTCTATGCTGCTGACTTCATAGGAAGAGTCACCAGAGACGTGAATGTCACTGCCGAGGTAAGTGAAGCTCTCGACGAGGTCGACATTCTCTGCGCACACAGGCACGCTACATTATAGTGCCATTTAAATATAAATATTCAAAATATAAATATTTATAACCATATTTATAATGGCTTATGGATGCATTATAATGTGTGATAAATGTGTTCATAGATTTGTATAGACATTGCATTGATAGAAAGTGTTACTGAATATGATTTTATGTCATTGTAATGCACTCTTGATAAATTGCTACACTGTGTCAGATTTGCTGTCTCCCTATTAGCATGACAAACATTTTATTCAGCTGTGGAATTCACTGTATATTTAATATTTATAATTATATAGTGGAATCACTATATAATCAGCAACGTGTTCTGTCTTATCTAAACTGTATGCCGTATCATGTAATTTTTGTATTTAATCACATTTTGAAATTATTCACATATTTCATCATTTTGCAAACTGGCAAAGGGATTAATGTGTGCATTATTTCTTATGTAGTATTTTATCCAAGGCCTGAACGTCAAAAGCCAAGCATCTCATTATTTTTGTTGACCTACAAGCTGAAATATGTGAGGAAATATATGACAATTACTAATAGTATTCAGACATTCTATGTTGTGTGTGCAGCAGTTACAGCCAAGTAAAGACCTACAAACTTTGTAGCAGGTTGATATGATTTTGACCAATTCTTTTTGACAGATTCAGTGAAGCTTTTAAGATTATTGCGTAGGAACAGGCCATCTAGTCTTTGCTCTGCTTTTTCTCAGCAGGATTCTAGTTAGGCCTGTCACAGATAGTAATTTTCTTGACAAAGAATCTTTTTCTACGCATCGTAAAGTTAATTATTTTCATCGCACAATTTTGTTGGAAAACTAGACAGAAGCAATGTGAAGTGAACATCTGTGTTTGAGAAAAATCTGAGCAGCCTGACCTTGAGCTGTAATGAATGTTGAACGCTAAAGGCAGGTTCTAGGTGGGCAGTGGTGGCTTAATGGTTAGGGAAGCATACTTGCAATTGAAAGGTTGTTGGTTCAAATCCCTGACCAGCAAAGTACCGCTGAGGTACCCTGAGCAAGGTACCGCCCCCAAGCACTGCTCCCCGGGCGCTGAATTAGCTGCCCCCTGCTATGTCACGACGTCACATATGGGTTAAATGCAGAGGAACATTTTGTTGTTGTGTGCTGTGCTTTGTCAACAGTGACCACTGATCACCAAATTCTCCAATAACAGTAAATAATTAAAATAATAACATTTTCCTTAAAATATCTCCAAGGAACAGCCAGCTGGCAGGAAATGATGCTCAGCCTTGGCGTTTTATGATGTGAATGGAAACAAGCTAAAAGGATTAAAGGAACTATTTTTGGTTCAAGCTTTAAAAAATGTCATGCACAGTTTTCTACTAGAAGTATTTCACATCCCTAAATACTTTTATGACTACAGATGCAAAATCTGCGTTTAAAATCACAGAACTTACTGCACTCACTCTATATCCCCTAAGAACAGCATCGGAGTTGACACTGCATATAGAATAACTTGAATTTCATTATTTATCAAACATAAAAAAATCCACAAAATTCTAATATCCATCTTCCAACTGCTTATCTTGAAAAATTCCATAGATTTCACAAAATATTTCATAAGGAGAAAAATAGCATTGATTTCTGGATAGTAAAACAGTGCTTGATGTGGAGTGTACTGATACGTTCAGGTCTCTTAACCACGTATCTTGAAAAGACACCAGAGGAAAGAGCAGAGAGTGGTTCAGCTAAATGAGTCGCTCCAGCCTCTCTGCTCCTCTCGTAGTGATAAAACCACGAGAAATAATCACCCGGGAGAGGCTACAATGGCAAGCGGCAGAAAGCAATGCGCAGGACGTGCTTAGAGCTTCACTGCCTTGCATTTCACACTCCACGTATTTTTAATTCCGCTTAAAAGGGCAAACAAAGACGAGGAGCTGAGGATGGCTGCAGCTTTACTCAAAGCCCTTACACAGACCGCAAAGGCCACTTTATTTGCTTGTCGCTATGACCTGCCAAGACACACAGTGGGGACTTCGCAATGTGACTGAATTAAAGGCAAAGATCGCAGGTTTCTAGTCTTTCTGCTATGCGAGGCATATCCTGCATGCCCTGAAATACCAGGCGGTGGCAGACACTTAATATCTCCCAGGCAGAAAACCCTTAAGGATTTTATGGAGAGCTGGTGCTGATTTAACCTTTTAAAAACAGTAAACAGAGCCAATTCTCCTGCTGCCAAATGCAGATGTCAGAACAAAGTGAATGCTCCCTATCTGTGGCGCAGTAAACAAAGGAGAGGTGACAGCCATTAGAACGCCTAAAGAAACACTACTAAATTAAAAAAAACAGTCATTTTGCACAGCGGCGGTTGTAGTAAATCAATCCAAAATTCTCTATTTGCATACAACCTCACCAGACAGTAATTCATAGCTCACTCAGGAGTCAGGAGCTTTCTTCCTTACTATTACGACTTTGTTACAATGGAACTTAGGATTGTTAAATCATACAAACACCGTGTCTCAGATTACTGAGAAGCTGCCTAACGATGCCATTTCAAAGTCATCACACATAGTTACACTTCTGACCCGTGATGTAAAAAGCAACCAAACAGGTTACGGGATGGAAGGAAGTGAAACACCTGAAACTTGTCTGAACTAACCCTAACCCTAACCCTAACCCCCGCAGGACCTGCATATGTGACAGGTGATATTCCCCTTTCGTCCCTGATCCTGGCTGGATTGCCATTATAGATAAAGTGAATGATCCCATTTGCCTTGACATTCAAATCCTTCAGTCCAATCTCTGCCTTTCGCTAATACCCACAAAGCCCTGGCCAGTAGCATTCAAAAATGGTTCTGACAAATCAAAGCTCCAGGCGCTCAGTCCAATTCCCATGTTGCTTTTTCTCACAGTATTCAGCCATCCCATGATTTGCGTTCTCAAACAAAGTAAAGAAGTCCCGATTAGATCAGGTAACCAGTTCTAAAGGGTCTTCCATGAAGTAGGATTTCTTGCTTAGTCGGATAACTTGTTGGATTTAAGGTAGTCTGCGCTAAATAGACTTCATCTTCATTCACTTACATTTAGCCCAGACTACCTTAAATCCAACAAGTTATCCGGGTAAGCAAACATCCCCTACTCTTCACTTACCTGGAAATGCAACACACTGTGACTTTCTGATCAAAAACAAACCTTATATTTCCGTTATGAGTTTTGTGTTTTATTCAGTTTTCTTTAAGTATCAAAGCATTTTTAATTTGAAAAGATTCATTTAATATGAATCAGGTATGTTTCCCCAGGAACTAATTTCTGCAACAGCTTGCAGTTTTCCACATGCACCCTGAAATAGGTCTGTTGCTCCATATGAGAATAAATGAGAACAGTCAATGATATGGTTTGTCACAATTGTTTAACAGAAGCATGCAGAATGTGCCTGAAACCATGACTAAATGAGTAACCTGCATCTCCTTTAATACAAGATACATATCAGAATAAGATACTCACATGTTCTATAATGAAACTTTTGTTTATGGCATCTGATAACTTACATTACAGGATACTTTGCCATGTTATAAACCCGATAAAAACACTTTATCCAAATGTAAATTAAGAATAAAAACTAAGAATGTATCTATTACCTAGAGCAATGTTTCCCAATCTAGTCATCGGGACCCACAGACAGTCCACGTTTCTGCTCCCTCCCAGCTCCCCAAAAGGAGCAGAAATGTGGAGTGTCTGTGGGTCCCAATGACTAGATTGGGAAACATTGCTCTAGGTAATCAAAATGAAGTGGTAACATTCAAAAAGAGTTACTGTGTGTTGAGTTTTACGTTTTCAGTAGAAAACTGGCTTGATCCATCACCTGCAAAGTTTATTTTTAATTAAAGATTTTTCTTAGTCATTTAGGGGAAACATAAGTTTAAGCCATCTGTCTGATTAGTAAAATGTAATCCCAAAAGACTACTTTAAATGCAGGTGGCTAGATGTGCGGGGTCATTAATTCAGAAATGTGGATTCCATAAGGGGAGAAGACCTTTGTTGTGTTTTGCAAGCTGTTCAACTTGTTAAATAATTGCAAAGCATGGTAAACTATTTTCAGAATAACTTTGACCTTAATGCTTTCTTAAGGTTAATCCATTTCTGAAGCAATTAAAAATGTAACTGTCATACAAAACCTCTGCATTTTGATGCCCCCCAATGAGTAAAAGGAGTCAGAATTACAGGGCGCTGGTTCATTTTCCTCACGTCAGCAAGGTGACAAATGTTTATTATGGCAATTCTTTGTATATTATATATAAGTATATTAACTTTAAGGGGGGTAATAAATCAGGGTACAGCTATAAGATGCAGAAGAAGCAAGGAGGGGAAGTAAATGATTTTGAGCAGATTTATGCATAGAAACTATAAGTTATACCTTCTCATCTTATTTTCTGTGAGGATAGCAGCCTGAAATAGCATTTCTCAACCTGCTCTTGGGGGAATTCAGGCTGTCCGTGTTTTTGCTCCCTCCCAGCAGCCAATCATCTGGCAGGGAACTGGGAGGGGGCAAAAACAATGGCTGTCTCAGGGTCCCTGAAGACCAGGTTGACAAACAGTGATCTAAAAGAATAATTACACGATACCCTGCTTCTCTCTTAGTAACTGATACTTTTTCATAGAACAAGACAAGCAACAAAGCTTAATATTTTTCACTAATAATTTATCACTTTTAATATCTGTTAAATAATTAACCTGAGATTGGCTGCAGCTTTTTCCCAAACTGCTGAATGAGATGTGACATATTATTACTTGGTAGATGTTTACAGATGCATGTGACTTAGTTGTATTGTTTGTTATATTTTTTGATCCCACTAGATGGTGCTCTTGGTTTGTTTTGGGGCATGTTTTATGCCCTTTTTTTGTACAGAGAGCACCATCTAGTGGGGTCAGAAAATACAGCAAATGGTTCATAAAACGTCATTTTGTCCATGACCAGTTCAAAGTGAATCACTGCTCAGCCTAGACCCCACTTAGTCCAATTGTCAGTCATACTGAAGGTTAGAAAATCTACAGTAGAGTAGGATAAAGTAGGATAAGGAGTAAAATAGGGCAGCAGGGAAGGCTGCCATCAACCTATGGCCTCATTATAATGAATAATGGTTGATCCCAAAAGTAGAATCCAGATCATTATGAACAGCTGGGTTGTGGAAAATAATCTCTAAATGACCTGAAAAAAAACTGATGCAAACAGAATGTTTATTCCGTCACAGGGGTAACACATCCAACAGCCCCTGGGAATGAACACTTAGAATATTTACCACAAATATTTATACAGTAAAAAACTTAGATCAGAAATGTTTCCTAACATAATACCCTATTTCAATGGGCTGAGATTGTCCTGAGATTAAGATCAGTATTTAGAATGAAGTGGTCATTGTCAACACACCCCAGCACACAGTGCGCAACAACGAAATGTGTCCTCTGCATTTGACCCATATGTGACTTTCGTGACATAGCAGGGGGCAGCTAATTCAGCACCCGGGGAGCAGTGCTTGGGGACGGTACCTTGCTCAGGGTACCTCAGTGGTGACTTGCTGGTGGGGGATTCGAACCTGCAATCTTTCAGTTACAAGGGCACTACCCTAACCATCAAGCCACCACTGCCCATTTCAGATCATTTTAAATTCTTTGTCACTGCCCTGGCTCACTCATTATCACATAGACCCCTGCTCAGTCATATTGGTATACAGTATTACCGTCATGTCGCCCAAAACAGCCCCCCTAGCCAACAGCTCCCCCCCCCCCCTTCCCGATTTTTTTCCTTCACCCATCATCCTGTTATCAATATGCCTGAGATGGGTCGTCTGAAGTGTAGATATATCGAATATTAAGACTACTAATATAAAACAGTTTTACACCGTTAGAAAAAATTCCAATTTGTACCTTTTAGGGTACAATTACTTGTCACTGGGGTTGTACCCTCAAGGGCCTGGCAGTTGTACCCCAGCTGTAGGTAAATGTACCTTTTAAAGTAAGGAAATGGAATCTAAGGAACATTTTTTGTACCATTGGGAGTACATTAATGATGTTTGTTCCTGTAGGTACTGGGGCTGTACCCATTTCTCTGGCAGAGTACAAAAAAACACTTACAGTACCAGTTCATGTGCCGCAATAGAAATCGTGAAATTCGAGAAAAAATGTTTCCTTAAGTACTGTTATTTTTACCTTTTACCTTTCTTGTTTATAGAGCAAATGTGAATCACCAACACTGGAGAAAAGAGGCTAGAGTACTACTCAGTGGGCCAGCAGAAAATACCAGTTTGTTTATTTCTTCACTTCTTTATTGGATGTATCCCAGGGACACCGCTCATATTTGATATATCGTCTTGACCCTTCCCTGGGTGCAGCATATCATATCAGTGTTGGGCCTGGCGGGCGGGACAGCTGAGGTCCAGTCCGGCTCACACATTCACCTGCTGAGGCTGCACATTTTTTTCATAAGGCACAATTCACTCTCCTAAAAGAAATAACAACAGCAAAAAAGAGCAGTGACGTTTCATT
The DNA here is from genome assembly GCF_048594095.1 of Paramormyrops kingsleyae. Taxonomy (NCBI): domain Eukaryota; kingdom Metazoa; phylum Chordata; class Actinopteri; order Osteoglossiformes; family Mormyridae; genus Paramormyrops; species Paramormyrops kingsleyae. The sequence goes on along the minus strand of NC_132806.1, from coordinate 32,212,114 downwards.
TTGACTGCAAAAAAGGTCGAGAATTCATGAGAAAATGCCTAACAGCTACATATTCTGATTGGCTCAGTCTGCTCCTGGCACCTGCCTTACTGAGCTCTGATTTGACAACCTGAAATAGTTTGAGATGTCAATGTCTACTTACTTCCTCTCTGCTGACTTTCCTGTAAATAATTAACCTTTGGGAGGGACAGAAATGAACAAAACAAAAATAAATAATTGATGAACACAGAGGAACAATGGGGACAGACAGGTGTAGGTGTTACTCTAGGTCTCATAGACTAGCCTACGATGTCTAAGTCAGAGTTTATGGCACTTCATGTACCATTTGTTGTATTTTCTGACTGCACTAGATGGTGCTCTATGTCCAAAATGGGCCCAAAGCAAGCCAAGAGCACCATCTAGTGGGGTCATAATATACAGCAAACGGTTCAGGTAACGTCATTTTGGCCACCACTAGTGTTAAGGGTCTGTGCACTAAAATCGAGGCAAATGAATTGCTAATGGTAGAAAAGGAAACACGACTGACTTATTCAGAAGTGCATAATTGGGAGATTTTTAAACAATGATGTATCCATTGGCAAAATGAATAATTGCTTCAGTCTTTTCTTGTATTTCTTCAGTCTCTCCCTTTGTTATTTAATTGATGGCAATTGCTTTAATGAGGTTGAATCTTCCAGGGCAGCCAAATATACTTTTTTTGATTATGAAATAATGCTTTAAAAATAAGTTTGATTAGGTGATTTACAGAACTGTTCATTTGTTTTACTAATGGTTACAAGAGAGTAACACCAATCATTGTCTGTCACCTCGAAGTGAGACTTATAACTATTATATAATAATTTCTGTCCTTTAGAAAACTCAGTGATGCCCCATTCATTGTTGTCTATTTTTAGCTGAAGAGAGTGAGATTATGAGTTTACAGTCTTCATCCTGTCTAAGTAGGAATATTTGTGTTTTTTTTCCTCCCAATAATCAGATTCTGTAAGCACAAAAATGTGTTTTCCTTGACACTGTTTATAGATTGCGCTTGTGTTCATCCATCATTTTTCTATACCGGCTTGTCCAATTCAGGATTGCAGGGGGTCCAGAGCCTATTGCAGAAGCTATGGGCACAAGGCAAGGAGAAACTTAGGGTGGGGTTCCAACCCATCGCAGGGCACACTCATGCACACTCATGCACACTCATGCACACATGCACCTTAGTATCCAATTAACCTCAGTATGTTTTTGGTCTTGGGGCAAACTGCACGAGGACACGAGGAGAACGCCGCTTTTGTTCATAATAGATATATTTAATGAAAATTTGCAGTTGCAAATACGGAGAGGAGATTTGCAAAGTCCTACAGTGAGCTGTATTCCTATACTCCCGCTTGGTGAGGCTTAAGCATTGGTAATGCATCCATAAACTTATGGCCTGTGGCCGCGCCCAGATCCGCTCATCACATCTAGATTATTCAGTGAGCCTGGGGGTATTTTTACCTCAGGCA